>NW_006711225.1:5518369-5628112 GCF_000271645.1 Tremella mesenterica DSM 1558
AAGGCTTGTGGCTTGACGTTTTGCGCACTAATAGCCCGTTTGACCTGTAGTACAATTGTTCGATGTGTCGAGGTGACAGGTGGTTGATGTTAAAGGTGAGGATTGTGAGAGAAGAGGTAAGAAATGTGTGGTACAAAATTGGTATAGTGGATATCTGATGTCAATTCTCGTCAAGCTCAATGCTCTGCGCAAGGAGAGCCCACGGAGGAGGGGGAGGAAGGTAGTATTGTACAGAAGTACTTATGATAAGAAGACTCACTCTTGTGTCATATCCCATTCCTTCATTCTCTCCCTCACCCAACCCCTCCACATCTCAGATTCCTCCCTCCCATCCTTCTCCCCTTTCACCTCAACATTCACAGTCTTGGGATAATCACACAAATTGACATGGATGGATAATTCGCTCGTGGTGCTGCGAACGAAGAAGCCCCCCAATCCTCTTGTGAGAGTCTCAGTGGGTAACAAACTTGATTGAATGAGTTCTATCTCTTCTCGAAGAACGTCTTCCATCGTCTCCGTGGGTCTATACTTGAATGCTTCATGTCCTTACCACTCCGTTCGCATACATAATCTGCGTATCTGCTCAATCTTAATCCACTTGGACGTTGGAAGGGGTACATCTCGATCATATTAGGCATGCGAACCTTTCCTATTTAGCGCGCCTATCTTGAGCCGTTCAGATGAACAGCCAGGATTTCGGTTCCCTTCTCCTCCTCGATTCATCTCTCCACCATGTCAGCCATCGCAGTAAGTCATTTCTATTATAAGAAGAACTACAACTGATCCACAAAGCCAGTCAACCCGAAACCTTTCTTACAAGAACTCACTGGAAAAATAGTGGATGTCAAGTTAAAATGGGGATTAGAATACCGAGGTTATTTAGTTTCGACAGATGGTTATATGAACCTTCAAGTGGGTTTCAAATTTATCTATTTCTTCCCATCCTCTTCGCTTCTTCCTTGTAAACTTTTAACTTCCATCCATTCCTCCTTTTCCCATTACATGAGGAACTACAGGCTGGCCGTATCGACATCGCAGATGAATGTGAAAACATGATCGTATCAGTGGAGAACTTATGTCGAAAGTAGCTCTCAGGATCGGGGTTACTCTTAGCAGTGGAAATCATCAGAAACATCTTGAAACATGATGTGAAACGAGAGCAATTAAAAAGGAAACGTGTGTCTGGGAGGTTCAAAAGAGGGAAGAAGGAAGAATGAAGTTGTGGAATAAGGAATTGGACTGATAGACAGTTAGCAAATACGGAAGAAATGGAAAATGGGAAATCTAATGGAACTTTGGGAGAAGTGTTCATAAGATGTAATAACGTTCTTTACCTTGGGTATGTCATTTCTCACTACTTCATCTTAGAATACAGAACCAATCTGACGGATTAGTGAAGCTAAAGATACACCTAAGATGGATCAAGATTGAGGTTGTTGGGTGTTGATTGTTGGATGTTGGTATTTCGATTGAATGGTGATTCGTAGGATTGTGATATGCAACTGGATTCATTTGATTATTTTCACTTATCCCTTTGACATTTCTTGGCTCATTTGATCGATCGTCTGTTCAACCAGCGGTTGACGGAGGACCACGGGACAGTTCGATGGGATTCGGTGTGTTCGAGCAGATTGATGATCGCAGAGAAACAGAAAATTATGAGTTTAAAGATGATGTAAAGACAAAATGCTAATATGCAAAATATAATCTACAATTCGTACCATTCTTATTTCCTTTGCAATGGTCATTAGACTGGTCGAGAAACTGGACGAAGTGATCAATCTTGTTTCACATGAACCTTCTCGAGCAAATCGGCAAGACTGTATGTCAGTGTTTTATCTCTTAGAGGGACCTTATCACTCTTGGTTACCCTTAAGGTTGGGACAAGGTGATAAAGTGACGGGAGGAGAGAAGGAAGGGAGAGAGAGGTAGACAGACACAGAAAGAAAGGTAAAGAGAGGTAAAACAGGAGGTAGAAAGAAGAGAAGGAAACGAAGGCTAGACAGAGAAAAACTCACACATCCGTGTCTTTGTCGTCCGCAGGGGGTAAAGAGGCCGTACCGTCTACACCAGGAGCCACACCGTCATCTGGTTCTTCATCATCATCTTCATCCTTTCCATCTTCATCTTCATCTTCATCCTCTTCTTCTGAGGGTGGTTCTTCCATATCGTCAACTGTGTATCAGCTCGATCAATTTACTTGAGCTTTCCATTTTGCTTGTCCCCTCCCTGATACCCACTGCGAACTTAGGTTTGAGGAGAAAGTATCTTGATTCAAGCAGGATTATATTCACAAGCCCGTCAACACGGTCATGTACGAATTTTCACGAGTGAACCTTGCAAGATTTGCAAGTGCGAACACGTGGAAGGAGAAAGAAAAAGTATTAAGAGTCAGAAATTAACTCACGTTCATCCAAAGCATCTTCAAATCCATTCAAAGCTAAAGCTTTTCTCAACCCTTCAACACAATCATCATCCGCTTCAAACCAATTCCCATTCAATTCCAATTCTTTCAACTTTTTCAAATGTTGAGCGATAGCTTCGGTCAAAATCTCTACAAACCTTTTATCCAATTCACCATATTGTAATTTCAATATTTCTAATTTATCATTATTACCTTTAGCCAATAAACTAGCTAAAGCTATTCCACCTGAAGGTCCTAACAAACAATCAGAAAGATTAAGTTCTTTCAATTCTTTCCATTTGGGTAAAACTTTTATCAAACTTCTCATTCCTATTTTCGTTATTGTATTATCTTGAAGATCTAATATTTCCAATTTTGTATTATTCTCTAAACCTTCTGATAAAGATTTAATACCTTCCATTCTTATTCCATTTTGAGGCATTCTGATTTCTTTCAAATTCCCATGAGCTGAAAATGCTTTTGCCCAAGATGAAGCAGAACCATTTTCTAATCGATTCCTACCACAAATGATTACTTTTAAATTACTTGGTTTACCTTCGGATTTACATTTCTCTGCATTTTTTAATAAAGCTGAAGAAATGATGATACCGCCTTGAGGACCTAGACCGTTGTTGTTAAGTTTGAATATTTGGAAATGAGTGTTGGAACTTAGGAATGGGACCATTGAATCTGCACAACGACCACCGAATGCGTTATCGGATAAATTGATTTCGACCAAGGAAGTATGGGATATGAGAGAAGAACATAGAGCAGAGAGAGATTGAGGGATTTCAGTGATTAGTCTTCCTGTGAAGATATCGGCTAAATTGACGATCTAAAGATGTCAGCCTACTCCTATGTCGATTTAATCTCAAATACGACATGCTATCCTTCATACACTCCCCAAGTGCTTCATGAGGGTAGATGCAAATCAAATGACCTTCAACACCATGCCTGCTTAGCACGAGAGAATCATCATACCTAACTTATTCCCACTGCATGAAGCAGGTAGGAGTCTGTAGCACATTCAGCAATGGCATCAGCCCCATCTACGGTACGAAGAAAGCGAGACCATGACAACTTAAATGGGTTGAGGTGGCAACTTTGGTCACTAAAGAACAAGTCATAACCCACCTTGAGACCTTTCTTCTGTTTGAAAACCTCCGCCAAAGCTTCACAAGCCCCAACACCTAAAGAATTCCCACCGAGATGTACCTCTTCAACATCCTTCATCTCCACAAGTTGAGAAAAGTACGGTTCCAATTGATCTGCGGTGTCTGCTTTTAGGTTTTTACCTAATATTGACCATACTTTGTGATTATCACTGGAAGAAACGGAAGTGGAAGTGGACATGATGCAGATAAGCAACTAGGAATTCTGTAGGTGCGGAGAGAAGTAAGGGAAGATGAGAAGTAAGGAGAAAGTTGGAGAAAGTTGGAGAAGGAATGTGAGGGAAACGCTCGGACACGAAATTCGATCGAACCTCGAGGTCAGTGGCGGTGGCGATTGTGTGCCACACGACATAGCAGCATGCAGCAACTAACTTAGCAACATGCAACACTGCAACAACCCGGTTGGCACGGGTCACGTACTCTCATGGTCTGTTCTGAGCAGGTGGGGTACACAAGCAGGGTGCAGAGAATACAAGACGAAGATATTCGAATGCGCCGATAGGATATGAGAATACATGTGCTACGACGACAAGGATGACCTAGAAACGTCCAAGTATCCTAAGACTAGTTTTCAAGAGCGATTTCAAGAATCATGATTAGCATGTTGATCCTGATCCATAAGTCTCCTATGACTCCAGTCAACATCACTCACCCAAGGTATATCATTAGATGAATATTGTCTCGCTGGTCGTTTATACGGTGCAACAATATCCGCCATCGCTCTAGCTTTATCCCGCGCTGATTCATCAGCTCATTTCACCTCATGACGCAGAGCGTAAGCTGACGGAGAGGGAATAAAATCCCAAGTTCGTAATTTCGTATTGTCAATCTCTTCTCTTTAAAGTTCATTGTTCCCTTTTCAGTCAACATTATCCCTTTATATGATGAAGATTGAGTCGGTCTTGCGACTCACCCAAGCTGCAGCGGAGAAATTGTGACTTCCGACATATATCCAACCACCATAGGGTGATTCTTCCATCTCGGAAGCTTTGCGTTTTCCTGACTTGCAATCGACAGAGGTGAATCCTAACGATCGTGGTATAGGCTCAAATGTCCCTATCAACATCTGAAGTGTCAGCGTCACGCTCCATCTAATTTCATGGCCAGTTGACGAGAGGCTAAAGCAGGACCAAAGTTGATCATATACTGTACGATGTTCCAAAAGAAGTGTGTGTGAGCATAAAGAATGTGACAACTTAATGAGATTGGCGAAGGCGGGGGACTGACTCACCTTCGTATGCATCAACACACCACCACGTTTTGACTCCGAATGATGAAACAGATGTTTAGTATTGGCCGTAAAAGCCTTCCCGCAAAACATTGTCCCTCCGCCCTGACCATCAGCTTTCTCTATGAATGATCATTCTGAAGCTGACATCTTTACCGAGTTCGCTCGCTTCCACAGTTGCCAAAGAGGGAAAAATGATCTTCAGAGGTGGCCAATCTTTGTATTTTGGATGATCGACCAGCGCCCGAACGTCTTTACCGGTACAAAGTTGGTAGAAAGTATTGTACCATTCGATATTATATTGTCCTAAAGAAGATCCCTTTCGGTCAGCTGATGAGTCATCGTGGGAATAGCTGACCTACTTGGAACTCCGCTACCAATCTCTCTCCTTTTGACTGAACCAGCCCTTCATCTTTCAAGACCTTTCCCAATCTGGTCATACCGTATTTATCCGCTTGATCATACCCATGATGATACCCTGCCACACTCATGATCAACCTCACACTTACCCGAGACCAGTCGTACTTGTCAAGTCCCTCGAATGCGCCGCTTACCTGGGGAGGTAAATCAGAACCGGCTTTATGTTGATCTTTAAGGTATCTAAGAGCTTTGTGAACTTTGAGATGGATGAAGAGAGATCGGAAATGCGCCACAAAATCTTCGCCTTTTGTTGTGGGTGCCGGAGATGTCGGTTTGCGAGGAAGAAAGTCCTGAACGAATGTAGTCTATCAACGTCAGTGTCAAAACGAATTGTCGACTATAAACTCACATTTTCGATCCAGTCCCAATCATATGGGACAAAATTAGCGGTGGAAATCATAACTCTTAGTCGTCCAGTTTTATAGAAGATCCAAGCGTATTTCATGTGGGCAGCACTAATGGTCAACTGAACAACTATCAGCTCGGGAAAAGAACTTACCCCCTCTCATCCAGCATGAGCGGATAACAGAACACCTCACCGGTCACTTGTGCTTGAACTTTCCCATTGTACGTGGAATGCATCTCTTTAGGATGGGGTCGGACGATGACCGTAGGTACTTTCTGCGGATCGGGCAAAATACCAGAAAGCCAATCATCATCTAATACGAAAGTCGACAGTATGATGAGCTTAATCTCCGATGTCTACCGGTCAGATTCCGGAAGACATAAATGATTGACTCACTTTACCAATTACTTGAGGGAGCGAGAAGGTGGGTTCTGTTGTGGGCCTACCGATCGTCAGTGCGGAGTGACGAAGCTCGCCGTTGAGGTAGTATTCTCCTGCAGCATCGCGAGGTAGAGGACCAGACTGATGATAAGGGTGAACCGATCTGGGGGCTTCGCTGCTTGAAGAGGTAACCACGACAGGCTTGGCCGTCACATTTGAAGGTCCAGCACCATTTCCTCGTAAGGATTGGAGCTTGCTTCTACCGTCGGTCGCACTATCGGCTCCTGTAGAAGTAGGGGCGGCAGGGGTCGACAGCAGCGAGGCTTCCAGAGGTTTCCCAACGGCTGATGATGTATCTGCTGATGCAGCAGCACGAGCGGCTTGTCGAGCAAGACGTTCTTTTTCGAGTTGAGCACGATCGATGGTAGCCCCACCTATCCGGATCACAGAACCAGTGGTGTCTGGCACGCTTTTGGACTGTATCGAGGGTTCGCTTACCCGCTCTTTTCTAGGAAAGGCATCGGAGGGATTGACGTCGTTTGCAGCTGGCTCATAAGGGCCCTTTGCTGCTTTGGACGCGGCGAGAGAGGCATCCATAGCTCTGCATGTTAGAAAGAATACTGGACCAACTGGAAAAAGCTGACTCTTGTAACATCCGCCTCTCTTCCTCTGGAGTGTCCTCCCGTCTTTGTCGTTTGGGCGCTCGGACTTCCTGCTTCGACAACTCCAACACTCTCTGCAACTCATCGTCCTCATTTGGCTCAGAGTGCTGAGAGTTACCTGAGTTTCCACGGGTCATGACATCAGCTGGGTCGATAGACAAGGCGAGCGCTCTAAACATGAGCAATCTGTCACCCGCTGAATAGGGAAGACACACGCTTGTAGCTCGTCATCTTCGTCGTCATGTCGACGGGCATGAGATGAGCTTGACCCAGAAGGTGGTGCAGTTCTCCACGTAGCCCATATTGCTCTGGCTCTCAGCTCAGTCAAGTCAGGAGGGGTCAAATCTGCGAGCTCACCGTTTCATCTCTGCATAGTCCGTGGTCTCCGGATCCATATCTTGAAAGACTGAATCGCAATGAGCGTCAAACTCGGGATCCATGCCCCTGACTGGGGGCGGTGGTCTCCCGACGGCTCTGAAAAGGTTAGCTCATGTGACACTACATATTGTACGGAGAAGAATCCTTCATGACTCACCCTCTGTACATGGCTGCCCGGCTGCTTGGCTGCTTAGGACGACAACCCCTGAAACGATGGTTGTGCTCCAAAAAGTGTCACCCAAGAAGAGCTCTTGGACTTGAAAGTGGAGGTCGCCGTGTAATAGTAGTTACGTAAGCAAACCCCTTCCACCGAAAAAGCGCGTCAGGGGTTTGAATGAGCATCGCCCCCAGTGCAGAAGAATAGACGTCACCGCAAAGTCTGTCCATTCCACCTCACCATCCATCCAATCATCCATACATTCCTTCTAATCAGGCTCACCCTCAGCGGTACATAGTTAGTCCCCCTCACCCCAGCTCTGACCCCTGTCGTTGTACGGTACGACAAGCCATTCATCCACAGCCCAAGCTCTGTCTCTGTCTCTCAAACCGGTTTCAAAACGCGTTCCTGAAGTACCCCGGTCACGGACATTCCTCTTCCTTCTCTCTTTTTCTCATCCACTATCTTCTATCCCACTCTTTCTCTTCTCTCTTTTCTTCCATCCTCGCGTCATACATCGTGAGCACTTCATTCTGTCTACCTTCGTTTCACCATCTCACATGTCAACCAACATCATACCCCTCCCCGTCCTTCCGCTCAGACACGGCATTAGCATGTAATCATGCCGCTATGCTAATCTGACACTTGTCTCTCTTGCACCGCATTTCTATCACGATCGTTTCTCCAGTTCTCCACTCTTCCCCCAACACCCGAGACAAACGCTGACACGTAATCCTTCGTCTGTCGTCCCACCTCGCACTCAACTTACTTTCAATCTCCAAAGGAACCCTTCGGCCCGTCACCCCGTTCACTCCTTTCTTCTCTCACAACTATAACAAAAACACCAGTCCCTTTGCTCTCACTTCTCAACATCTCGATACCTCGTGTTTGCAGACTGACGTAGAGGCCAGCGGCCATTTTCATTCTTTGACACCATGTGTGGTGAGCTTCTATTCTCTCGTCCTTCATGTTTCGTCGCAAAGCTTGGGCCACTGTTGACCTCGGTGCAGGAATCTTTGCATACTGCTCCTATCTCGTCGAGAAAGATCGCAAGTATGTCTGTGAAGTGTTATGCAATGGTCTTTCTCGATTAGAATACCGTGGTTATGACAGTGCTGGTGAGTATGAAATTTTTCTCTCCGCCATATAGTTGTTCACATTTCATCCCTCTAGCCCTTCATCCGGTCTGTGTACGAGCTGACATCTGCAGGTATTGGTATCGACGGCGATACTCCTACATCCCCAATCATCCTCTTCAAAGAAGTTGGCAAGGTCGCCGCATTGCGCAAGCATATCGCGGAAGGCATCCCCACCCCTGCTCCCTCCCCTGACAATGTCGCTGTCAACGGAAGTGCAAAGCACGTCGACATGAGCAAGGTCTTCCTCTCGCAAACCTCCATGGCACACACTCGATGGGCGACTCATGGTGTTCCAAACCCTCTCAACTGTCACCCCCACGTCAGCGACCCCATGACCGAGTTTAGTCTAGTGCACAGTACGTCAAGTTCTGTCACATGATGATCTGGCTGACGGACAACAGATGGTATCATCACAAACTGTGAACGCTATCATGTTAGAAGCAAGGATACAAGCTAATTAAACAGACAAGGAACTCAAGCAAGTTTTACAAAAGCGCGGATATGTCTTCTACACCGATACCGATACGGAAGCAGTTGTCGTTCTGTGCAAATACGTATGGGACAGCCAACCTCATCGCCGTCTCAGCTTCACCGAGCTCATCAAAGCTGTCCTGAAGGAGCTCGTAAGTACACTTCTTCATCCGTGGTAACGTAACTGACGCGAGTCAGGAAGGCTCATTCGCGTTCGTTTTCAAATCTACCCACTTCCCTGATGAAATCTTGGCCTGCCGACGAGGATCCCCTCTCCTTATCGGTGTCAAGACCGACCGCAAGCTGAAAGTCGACTTTGTTGATGTCGAATTGGCAACGGACGAGAGAAGTGCGTTCTCATTCCGTCAAACGATAATACTGACGTCGTAGTCGTGGACGAGCACCCTAATGGCCTTCTTGCTGTACCCCCTGGTGCGGCTGAACGAGTTGGTCCTCACGGGGCCAAGCTTCGTCGATCTCAATCCCGCGCCTTCCTTTCAGATGACGGCATGCCACAGCCTATCGAATTCTTTGTCGCTTCGGACGCTAGTGCAGTAATCGAGCACACCAAACGTGTTCTCTACCTCGAAGATGATGATATCGCTCATATTAGCGAAGGAGGTATGTCTTTCCCTCGTGCCATGATATCTCGCTCATTCGTCAAGAACTGCATATTCACCGCTTGCGTCGTGATGACAACATCTCCTCTGTCCGAGCTATCGAGCATCTCGAGATTGAGCTCGCCGAGATTATGAAAGGCAGATACGACCACTTCATGCAGAAGGAGATCTACGAACAGCCCGAGTCCGTCGTCAACACCATGCGTGGTCGTGTCAACTTTGACTCGCGAACGATCATGTTAGGCGGCCTGAAGGTGTATCTCCCGGTCATCAGACGGTGCAGAAGACTCATCTTTGTGGCATGTGGGACGAGCTACCATTCCTGCATTGCTGTGAGTGACAGAGTATAGCTTTGAGGCATAGCTCATCAGCCAGGCGAGACCAGTGTTCGAGGAATTGACGGACATCCCTGTCGCGGTCGAACTGGGTGAGTGGAGGAAACAAAAGGTCGGCAGCCATACTGAGACCAGCTTCTGATTTTCTGGACCGACGCACTCCTGTTTTCCGAGACGATGTGGGAATATTCGTGTCGCAGTCGGGTGAGACTGCCGACACCATTTTGGCCATGAGGTACTGCCTGGAGCGAGGTGCTCTTTGCCTAGGTGTCGTCAACGCTGTCGGAGTGAGTTTGCATTGTGGACCGGGGGCAAGGAACTGATTGCAAGTCGACTCTGTCGCGTGAGACTCACAGTGGTGTTCACATCAATGCTGGCCCGGAGATTGGTGTTGCGTCCACCAAGGCGTACACGTCACAGTATGTGGCGTTGGTCATGATTGCTGTTCAATTGTCGGACGACTCGATCAAAAAGACTGCTCGCAGAGAACAGATTATTGATGGCTTGCACGACATTCCAGAACAAATCAAAAAGGTGCTTCATATGGACAAGGCGTTGCAGCAGTTGGCAAAAGACATGTTGTCACACGAGAAGAGTCTGTTGATTATGGGTCGAGGGTATCAGTGTGAGTAGGAGGCTTGTCTCGGAGTTGCAAACGCTGACATAAAGATGCGACCTGCCTGGAAGGAGCTTTGAAGATCAAGGAGGTGTCATACATGCACAGCGAGGGGGCGAGTTTGTCTTGCAAGCGTGTGATGTAAGCGCTGACACCGGTAGATTCTCGCTGGCGAACTGAAACACGGTCCTCTTGCGCTGGTCGATGAACATCTTCCGTATGTCATGTCGCCTTACATCGGAGGACTTGGTGCTGATGAGCAGGGTCATCTTCATCATGACTCGTGACTCGCTTTATCCCAAAGTGCAGTCTGCGCTGGCCCAAGTGATGGCTCGTAAAGGTCGACCGAGTGAGTCCATGACTGAATATACGAAATTCACAGCTGAATGGCAGTCATCCTGTGCAACGAAGACGACTTGTCTATCCCTGAATCAGCCAAGGTAATCCGCGTGCCCAAGACGGTTGATTGTCTGCAAGGACTGATCAATGTCATTCCACTCCAACTGCTCTCTTACCGTAAGTCGACTGTTGGGGTTTTACCGCCCCGCGTTTCTTCATACCAACTTCCCTCTCCTTCTCTGGTGAATGGACGGGGTCGACGCTGATGTGTCCCTACGTCAGGGAATGCGACAAGAAGCAGACTGACGTGCAGACCTGGCAGTGATGAACGGCGTCGACGTCGACTTCCCTCGTAACTTGGCCAAATCAGTGACTACCGAGTGATCGCTCCTTGGTCAAAATCCCCATGTTGTGTCTTTCCACCAGCACCCCAAGAATCGTCCCCTTTGCATTTTTGTTTCCGTACATCGCACGTCTCCCTTTCTCTTGTACTTAATGGTCAGAGTTTTCATTGTGTCTATGTCACGTATGGTCATGCTACTTGCCGCGACTGCTCGACTCGACTCACTCTATTGACATGAGCATGGACAGCTGTCCGTTACCATACGAGCTGACTATTCAATTACTCTGCAGCCGATGAGAAGGCATACTGACCTCACATGGGGTGAGATCGTAAACATGAGTCACTATATCGAATGACATACATTCCTCGTTTCTACATATCTAATTCTCACAACCTACAATCGATACGATTGGACACACCCAGGTCCACTTCTCGACGGTTCAACGGGATAAAAGTGATGATACTATGAAGAACTGCTCTGACCATCATTTTCCGCTTTCTCCGTGACGACATTGGCAATATGAGCAGCTTGGGCTTTCTGAGCTGCTATTTCGTCTGCGGTAAGGAATCTACCTCCTTTACCACGAGGACGAGAACACGCGTGTCGATGACGAGATTCGTGTAGATACGGCTGGGTGTCAGCGTCTTATCTTTACACACATCCCGTTAGCCCCCCACAACCCCCGACCGTAGGAAGAAGCTATGCGTGAGAGGTCATGTGTACTGGCACCCGGCACCCGGCACCCATCATGAACAGACGTAATCCTTGAGAAACCCACGAGTATATGAGTTGAGAACACAGAGAGAAAGTAATGGATTGAAGGGAAAGAAGAAAGAAGGAGACATACTTTTCTTGATCTTGATAACCTATTTAATTCTTCTAATCTTGCTCTTGCTAAACGTCTTTTCAATATCCTATGATATTGTTTAGCATTAACATATAATGGTTCTTCATTATCCATTTCTCCTTCTCCTTCTCCTCCTTCATTTCCATCATCAATTCTCACTTCTTTATCCACTCCTACTCCTTCATTTTCGTTTTCATCTTCATCTTCCTCCGTCCTTTCCCTTATTTCTTCTTCACCACCTGTTTCATCTTCAGATACTTGTTTTTCACCTTTGGGACTACGATTCAAACTATCAGAACGGTTTTCAATTTTGATTAATCCATCTTTATTATAATCCATATTACCTGTAGAGAGAAACCCTTTTAGTTGAGTTTGGTTTTGACCAGAACCGTTTATTTGATTATGACCAGAAGAAGAAGAAGAAGAAGGATGATGATGGGATTGTTCATTTGAGGAATGCGGATTTGTGAGTTGATGAAGTTGATTATGATTGTAATTCTTTCCGTTTGATTGAGGATTGTTTAATTGATTGATGTGATTCATCGGATTGATAGGGTTAATAGAATTGATATTGTTAAGTTGATTGAGCTGTGAAGGATTGACGGAACGATAAGAAAATGGATTCAAGTCGTATGATGATTGTGAAAGGAAAGATGATTGTGAAAGAAGTGGGTATGTTAAACCTTTTTGGAATTAGCTTGTCTTCGTGTGTGATTTGTATGATTGAGAACACACGTGGAAAGCATGTGAGATGATAGTGGGATAGATATGAAACTGTAACTTCTTTTCTTAATTATGCAGTATGTAGTGTGTAACTTTCAACTCTCGGAAGAGGGTATCTGTCATGGAATAATCGAAGGGTTCAAATATCAAACTCCCAGCTTTGACATATAGATCAAGGGAAGGAAGGGTATCTTCTCCGAAATGATATGAACCTTAGGAAATTCCATGATTCCAACAAGATGGGAATGGATGAATGAGTCGAAACCTTAGTGGAAGAGAGAAGACGAAACTCACCATTATCAACCCTTCTTGATCCGCCAACCCCTTCATCAACATCAGAACTCTCAAATTCCCTAGAATCGAGGTATTGATAATAATCCAAAGATCTACTCCCATATTGTCTCGCTAGATCAAAAGGGGATATAGGTAGGTCTGAAGAACCATTAGAAGGAGGTGGATGATTCATGAATAATGGTAATGTTGAATTCATGGTAGGTTTCTATTCACGATACGTATCATGTACCGAGTAGCCAGGGAGATGATGAGGTATAGGAGATGAGGGAAGGTGGCGGTGAGATATTCGGATTTGAAATGACGATCTTTCGGTTGAGTCAAGTCGGTTAATTTCTGGATGTATTCAAATCTGGAGAGAGAACCGAAGATGTTTGCTTAGATGGACACTTGGTGATGTGACAATGCTAGGGGATGTTCAATACGGTTGAGATGGGCAATAGGGCTGGTATGTTGGGTGAAGAGGATGACTTGAAGGATGGTGTGAATTGCTCTGTTGAACCACGGTTGTTGGGGAGAATTGTCGCTATACAACGATGTCAATTCGGATCTGATGATAAAACCGGACTGGAAGACAACTAGAAGTGTTGTCTAGTGCACAAGAGTCGAGGAGGATATATGACGAATGGTCCGGTAAGAGCGGAAACAAGGGATCGGCTACTTACACTGGTGTATACTCTCCCAGTGTCGATGTTCGAGGACCAAAAAAGCTTTTTTGGCTAGATGAACGAGTAAGCTATATTGATCGAGTTGTCTTCTGTTTCCACAGTCGCGATAAGATCGAGAAGAGAAGAGAGAAAGAGAAGATGCGACCTGTAGTACTATCACTCTGCACTTTGTTAGTGGAAAGAGGGACGAATTGGAAAACCGGCCGAGATCCCGATCAAGAAGAAAAGTGCCACATTTGATAAAATCTCGAATTACCGAAGGAAGCGGCAAGCGGCATTTCCACTGGCTACAGGAGGAGTAAGGAAGGAAGAGCCATCATAACAGTGACAATAGACATAATGGCGTCTGTTATAAGGAGTGTTATACGAAGGGGGTATGCCACGGCTGCATCTACGGTCAAGGTGAGTGAATCGTCTTATCCGAAATCATAGGTCGAAAGGAAGGAACTTCATATATATCCTCGTCGTTGATTTCTTTCCAAAGAGTGGAATCACCTGTTAGACGATGTTTGGTCTGTGAGGAGAGCGACATGGGTTATGAAAAGGATACGGGGGAGATAGATGAAGAGACAAGTGATTCGATTCCAAGGGGACATGAGAAGAAAAGAGGTAGCGTCATTGAAATATACTGACTTCAGGCCCCTATTCAACTCAATTCCCTCACCGGTACCTATGCCACATCAACTTATCTCGCTGCTATTCGCAAGTCCACTCAAGAGTTGGAGAAACTCGCAAAAGATATAGAAGCTTTTGAGAAGAAATTGGCCGGTGATGCGAAGGTGGCTGCTTTCATGGGTGGGTTGTCTCCTCCAATCATGACCCTCTACTTCTTGTACACCGAGGTCTTCATCGGACTCACACACCTTCTTTCCTACTTCATGCCTCAAGAGTAGTGACTGGTCATCCATTTCATCCGTTGAACAGACTCCGAGGTACTCTGTGATTCAAACCCATTGGGACCAAACAGGACCTAGTGCTGACTATTAGAAAACCCCACGTTATCCGCTTCGGACAGAGCCAAAGTTCTCCCTACCCTCGTTCCCTCTGGCTCATCTCCGATCCTTCTCAACCTTCTCGGCGTTTTGTCAGAAAATGGTCGTCTTACCTCCGCCACAAAAGTATTCCAAGATTTCCAATCTCTCATGTCGGCTTACCGAGGCGAGCTCGAGGTGGTAGTTACCAGCGCTGAACCTTTGGACTCTAAGACTATGAGCAGATTGGATAAAGCTTTGAAAGATACTCAAGCTGCAAAAGGGAAAATCCTCAAGATTACCAATAAGGTTCAACCCAGTGTGTTGGGAGGATTGTTGGTCGATTTTGGAGATAAGACCATTGATCTTAGTGCGAGTAGTAAAGTGACGCGGTTCAACGCTGCTTTGGCCGGTCAGTTTTTTCATTGTTCTACTGAGAGAGATGCTGATTCAATAGAGGGTGTTTGAGGGGTATAGAGAATAGGAAAAATGCACATCATGCCGCTGACAATTCTGCGTGGCCCGATGTGGGTGTTGACAATGTACTGTTCCGACCATGAAGCGGTCAAGTGGTCACGGCCAGGTCTTCTCAGTTCTAGTCTTTTCAAAATGGACAGATTGTAGTGGGGAGTCAATCATTTTCCCACTTTCTTACCCCTTGTCTGTCTGAATCATTGGAGAGGCGTACGAGTTAGTGTTGAGTGGTCAAGTCGAAGGCACCCTCAAAAACTTGGTCGTCAACTCCATTGTTGAATCTTACCTCCTTTCTTCAACCATGATTCGTGGTCTATACCTGGTTTGTACATTATTGCTCTCATTTAGTAGCATCTTCTAGACTGTTCTGCACTCGCACACTCGGTCAAGCCAGTGATCATTGATAATTTCGCTATCACACTTGAAGTGTGTGTAACCATGTTTCAGTGATCGGCCCGACTGGCCGACTGCCCGAGACGAAAATTTCATCAAACTCTTCTTTTAACGTCATCATTCCAATCAAACATTGCTGTCTTCTCTTTACTATAACCACCTTCTCTCTACCCCACCCGTCTGGCCTGGAGAGAGACTCACGAGATCTGCTTCATTTCTATCTATCACCATATTGTCACCCTTCGACCGTCCACAAAATGTCCAATCACAGCTCCCGCCTCCCCACCAGACGAAATTCCTTCCAACCCTCTTTGGATTCACCACCAGCCGACGCCGTCAAACCTGATTTCCAAGCAATAGATGACGTTTACAATCAAGTGGCTTCAACGGGAAGTCTCGAAGCTGCCGCTAGGAAATTGAGGAGGTTCGCTTCTGCTCAACGAAAACAACCAAGTTTACCGTCTAGGGAAAGGATGGTAGAGTTAGATCCGGAAGAAGAAGAGTTGAGAAGGTATAGAGCTGCAGCTGGGAAGACTCCAGCTAAACCTGCAGCTCAGATTGTTGGTCAAGAGCAGGTGAAAGCGTCTGAGGACACTGGAGGTGAAGGTCCGTCGACTCAGAGGTTGGATCAAGAGATGAATGGGGATGTAGTAAGGGAGAGTGAGGAAGAGGGAGAGGGAAAGGGAGATGATGGAGGGGAGGATATAGAACAAGATGAAGGATTGGTACATATGAACGAAATTATCAAAGGGCTTTGGATTGGGGATTTGGTTGGTGCTATGGATATACCTGGATTGGAGAAGAGGGGTATCGTAAGTTTGACTTTCATTCACCGTAAACATTCTCTTCTTACACTTTCATCGTTTTACACACCATTCCTCCCTTTAACAGCATGTCATATACTTCTCATAACATAAAAGAGTTACCCTTAGCTTCGCATTATTCACACCTTTCACCCACGCCACCAGGTCCGGGGCTTCAGCGAACGAAAGGGTTTGAGGTGTGATGATAGCTCAAGGTACTCCTAACTCCATGTGCGAAAGATGTCACTGTGGACGGAATGATGGCTTACTTCAGACTAACATCCTCTCACTTCTCCGGCCTTCACTCCAATTCGAACCTCAATTCGCTCATTACCCCGTTGAAATCGACGATTCACCCGATACGGACATCCTCACCCATTTACCTTCTTGCGTAGCTTGGATAGAAGAGGCTTTATCTCATTCATCTCCTCCAAAATCTGATATTCACCATGACGATTCTATCAACTCTCAATCTGACCCTTCTAAGCTCAGCCCGCCAAAGAACAAACATATCCCAGCGTATCCACCTTCGGCCGGTCGGACGAAACCTGGTGGTGTATTGGTTCATTGTCAAGCTGGTGTATCTAGGTCAGCTACTGTCGTAGCTGCTTATTTGGTTCAGACATTAGGTGTTGATCCTGTTGAAGCTGTTGAGTTGATACGACAACGTCGACCTCAAGTTGAGTGAGTATATTATTTTTGCCCCTTAGTCCTGTTCCAGAGATTATCATGCTTTTCCCGAATGCCCAAAACACTTTTGATTTCTATCTGTTCGTTGTGAGAAATATGAACTCTTGACTGACCTCAGTCCGTCCGACACCTTTTGGCATCAATTGGGACTCTTTTACAACGCATCAGGTCGTGTTTCCTTAAAAGACAAATCCACCCGTCGTTGGTATATGGAACGTACAACCAGTCAATTCATGAATGGAGATGGTTCACCACCAATGTTAAGTAACATTGCTAGATTTCCAATCACACCAACAGCCAGTAATCCACCTACACCTCATGGAGTAATCGGTCGAAGGAAAATACGTTGTAAAATGTGTCGAAGACATTTAGCAGTTAGAGAACATATGATGGATCATATCTTTGATCAAAATCCTCAAAGTCGACCTCGAACACCTTCCAATGGTATTCTTCATCTTGATCATATAACAAATTCTTTCGATTCTATTGGAACTTTAAGTGATGTCATCAATCCTTTAACGGGTAAATCAGAAAATCATTCAAGAAGAGCATCAGCTTCTTCCATTCCAAATATATCATCAAATTCTTCAATTTCAGAAGAAATGGAAATTAGTGGAGATAAACCTTTAAAGTCTGCACCTATTTCACCTCATATTCCAATGCCAAGAGCTTCAACAAATCCTACTGTACCTACACTTTCGACTTTTACCCCCATAAACAATCCACAAAATATATCCGATCCCGTAATAAACGAACGGAAGGAAGAAGAACAAGGGTCGATAATGATACCTAAATCTATTGGTAGAAAATCAAGTAAAGGTTATCAAAACTCTGATCAATTAGCATCTCGTTTACCACCAGCTTTATTAGCTCTTCGTACGGGTGGAATACCAATGTCAGAATCTGCATTATCTTCTCCTCTTTCATCACCGGATAAAGATAATCAAAGTCAATTCGTACAGGTTAAAAGAAGATTATCATCGACTTTAGCTATGACCCCAACGGAAACAGGTCATACGATAGGAAGAAGAGGTTCACATCCTCATACAGGTGGAAGTAATGTGGGAGAAGGAATAGGAATCACTGGAGGAATGGAATCTCCTATAGGTTATCCCATTTTGGTCAATCCTAAATGTTCAGGATACTTTGTTGAACCACTCACTTGGATGGAAGTGTTTTTGAAAGATGGAGAAGTTAGTGGGAGGATTATATGTCCTAATGAAGCTTGTAAAGCTAAGATTGGGAGTTATGATTGGGCTGGAATGCAATGTGGTTGTAAAGAATGGGTCACTCCAGTGAGTTATCGTTTGGGTCGTCATCCGCCTATTCACTCATTCATTTACCTACCTTTTCACTCGATCGCTTTTCGATTTATCAATCTATTCACCTATCTTCCTGTGTCCTTGTTCAGCTCTTCGTCTGCCCTTCTGTGCTGTGGTTGTTCGAGATGACTGATCAAAAGGGTTTCTGTATCCATAGGAGTAAAGTGGACGAGGTATGGTGAGAAGTTGAATATAGGGCTGTCCGTCATGGCGTGAATGAGTTTGAGGAGGGATCTGAAGTGAAGGAATGCTGGGGGTCAGGGGATGAACGTATCCGAGATGTATCTGTGATATATGTATCACTACTGTATTGCAATGACACAAGTTGATTTTGTATTCTCAAAGTTCATTGCACCATTCATGTAGTGACTCGTACTCCAAGTGTTGGATGTGCATGAGGTGGAGGTGGACAAACCGGTTAGAAGTGTTAGCGTTTCTTGCATCTATCCCATTCTAAAACCTCTACTTTTCCCTCCTCATTCTTTTCTTTTCCACATCTGACCAAGACCAGACTACTGAGACCATCGATGAGATGAGCGTCATGGTACCACCGTTAGACATAGAGAAACACGTAAAGTACATACAGAACTTAGATAAGGTATGTCTTCCCTGCTCTCTCAGACACACGTTAGAAGGAACAGGAACTGAATAAGAGTTCTATGCAAGATATGAAAGAACCTCATCTGATAAAGTAGAAACAGGATTTATCTTACTTCCTAACTGAACATTTAAGGATAAATGGAGTATATTGGGGTTTAACAGCTTTATGTATCATGGATGAAAAAGAAGCTTTGGATAGGGAAGAAATGATTAGGTATGTTAGAAGTTGTTGGGATGATGAAGTTGGTGAGTTTAACCTCCCTCTTCTTCCTTCCTTCTTCATGTTTTACACGCCCATCCTTCTCTTTGATATCTATGATTTTTCATTCCATTGAATGACTCTCTCATTACGTGTCTGGTTACCTTCCCTTTGAAACCTTTTCCGTATCACTGGACGATGAAGAATGGCGCTTCTATCTCACATGCTGGATGACAAGTTGAGAATATCTCATCATGCTACACAGCATGGACGTATCTACTCAAAAATCCCATTATGCTTGTATTTCTCGATGAGCTAAGAAGAAGGATGCGCGATGGAATCTCCAGAGGGAGCGGTAGAATAAGCTGAAATCAATTAGGAACTTATGGTGCTCATCCGGGACATGATGGACATATACTTGGGACTCTATCAGCTATACAAATACTTGCTATACAAGATGCTCTGGATCAAATAGATGTGAATAGAGTCGTTTCTTGTGAGTTTATAACTTTGTCATCTCTTCATTCCCAACTCATGCCATATGACATTTTCATTTCTGTTCTGATCACCTCATCTCCATCATCTCAATCGCCATTATCACTCTTATTTTATCATCACCATAAGTATTCAAGTTAATCGTGAAATTCATCTATGGCCTCCACTACATCGAAGAGTCACACACATGACATTAAAACCGATTTTGGCAAACCATTTTTGTCCCTCGTCATAGCCATTGTGTGCCTTCATAATGGAGCTCATTACTAACTACAGTCCTCCTCTCTCTTGTCTCACCAACAGGACAAGTATCAGGCGATTCATTCGGTGAAACCGACACTCGATTCTCTTACATCTTACTGCAATCCCTCACACTTTTAGGCAGAATGGATGATCTTCGATCTTTACACGATGGAAGAGGATTACAACTCGTCGTTGAACATATACAAAAGTGTATGAATTTTGATGGAGGTTTTGGGACTACTATAGGTGGTGAAAGTCATGGTGGACAAGGTGGGTAGTGATATGTTTCCCCTCGTTATCTTCAATAATAGTCAATCCTCGTCCTTGTGTATTTTCAAGACGTCCATCTTTTGTAACTCATCTCAGCCACTCGTCTTCGCTCGTTTCACATCTCCGTCACTCATCTTCCCTCGAAACATCTTACTCCCTTGATGACTATGAAATACAAGAGAGAAATATCAATTCGAAATGTATGAAAGATGGTGAAAGTCATAAACTGACACACAGTATGGGTATGTTTAGCCGCTCTAGCCCTCGCAGACAAACTCGACATAGTCGACAAAGATCTTACCGCTGCTTGGCTTAGCGAAAGACAAGTAGGTAGTGGAGGATTGAATGGTAGACCAGAGAAATTAGAAGATGTGAGTAAAGTGATATTCCTTCAAACACTGACAATAACTTACATTATGCCTTTGTAAAGATCCCCACCTCATTCCTCTTCACTGTAATCAATTGTCAGACTCTTCAGACAAGTATGAAAATCTTGACAGATGGGGAGAACGTTAATGAACAGGTTTGTTATTCATGGTGGGACTTGGCATCTTTATCAATTCTTGGGAGATTAAATTGGATCGATCGTGATAAATTGATAGATTTCATACTTTCTGCTCAGGTGAATCTTTCACTTAATTCATCTTCCATTTTCTCTT
Source organism: Tremella mesenterica DSM 1558 (assembly GCF_000271645.1). NCBI lineage: Eukaryota > Fungi > Basidiomycota > Tremellomycetes > Tremellales > Tremellaceae > Tremella > Tremella mesenterica. The sequence goes on from NW_006711225.1 coordinate 5,539,030, forward strand.
TTCCTTTTCCTTTTCCTTTTCCATCCTTTTCGGTCTTTTTCATCTTTTTCCTATCCGATATCATACTCTGTTCCTCAACTTGCTCCATCCTCGTAGTAATCTTGATAGCATACCGAACTCGCTGGCCCCATGACTCTAAAATCCAATTACGACCACTTCTATCCTTTCCTTTTTGAACGGAAGAGGCTATATCTTGAATATATAGGAAGGAGTCATATCGAGCTGTCCAAACTAATCCATAGGACTTGGAAGATGGTGGAATAGCCGATCGACCGGGTGATTGGGTAGACGTCTTTCATACCGTCTTTGGACTTGCCGGTCAGTTTCTTTTCCCCTTCTCTGAAGTAGTAGCTGATGACAAAGGTTTATCTCTTGTTGGATATCCAGGTTTGAAAGATATTGATCCTGTTTATTGTATGCCGTCTGAAGTGATTGATAAGATGGGGTTACGAAAGACTTATACCACTTTATCTCGTATGACACATTATCCACTCGATCCGATCACATAATATAAGCATCCATCAATCTCTCCATCTTCATTCGTAGTACTCATCACCCGTAGAATACCCACGGAATGACATCATTTTCCCCTCTTGCACATGAAACTGAGCAATGTGATATTGTAAGATTAGCACTACGATGATATTATGTACACCATGCATCGTGTCATTGCAAATTATTCAACCTCGAAACTAAACTCATTGCACTCCAGATTCCCCACCGGGCGCGGTAACACCTGATGGAGGTTGAGGTGTCGATGTACCGGAAGGAGCACTGGAACCCATCGCCATGGTCGCCTGTCCAGCTTGAGTGGCAACTACTCGTTGGCGTTTACGTTCCGCTTCAGCCTCTTTCTCAGCTTCGATAGTAGCCACAATTTTCTCAATCTCCGTTTGTTCCAGGTTCTATGTATCAGCATCGTCACTCAGTCATTTGTTTGGCGAGAAGGAGATGTAAAAATAAACTCACAGTGATCACACCATAAGACTCCATTACGCTGATTTCAATGTTCTTCGCACCCGTCTGAACCACCTCGAGAAGACTCTTGACAGTCAATTTGATAGCTTCGTCACGCTCAAGACCTTCCGTGAAGTTTTTCTCGAGGAATTCTCGGACCGTCTTGGATGATCGACCGATAGCACACGCCTAGGGTCTCAGTATATGACTTCAATCAAAAAAAGCAGGCCACAACGGTGGAGTGACACAAGAACGACTGGTGATGATGATATCGGGGGAGTGAGATGACGACTCACCTTCCAAGCAGAGTATATACCACTAGGCTCGGTTTGATATAATCGGGGAATGGTGTCGTGAGGATCAAAACCGACAATGAGGGTGGAGATTCCGAATGGTCGCACACCACCGGATTGAGTGTATTTCTATCGGGTCAATTATCCTTAACGTTCACACAGTTTCCGTCGTTACGACCACGATGGGTCAGCTGCATGATTGGTGTTACACCTGGGGAGGAAGGTTTGTAGTTGAAAAGTAGACAATGTCGGTGACGACTTCCAGATCAAGCCTGAGACTAGGTGCAGCTGAAAGAGAAGGACACACCTGTTGAATACCCGCAACGTATTTGGTGATATACTCCACGCTTACGGGATCTTCCACCGTCAATCGATGTGACTGACATTCAATTCGCGCGCGGTCAATGAGGATACGCCCGTCAGCCGTTAAGCCTGGATATGTCAGCTGTATGCCAAAAAGAGCTTCTTTTCGGTGAGTCATTTGAGAAAATAGGTGATCGTAGTGAGGTAGGGAAGATGGATAAAGAAGTTGACAACACACCTGCAAAAGCGACACATATGTGATCATCCAACATGGCCACCTTTCTCACGGTTCTAGGATCTTGGAGTTGCAAAGCTGATTTCTTCTCTACGCCCAGAACGACGCATTTCTGTCCTCGAACCCCGACCTGAATGTCAGATTGCAGCGTCTCCTCGAGGGTTCATCCCTCTTTCAAAGGTATTGGGCAAAGGTCGGTAAAGAGTTGAATCAGTGTGGAGAGGAATCTAGAAGTTTGATGGAAACGGAGAAAGAGGGAGTGATGGAAGACACATACGGCACATGTACCCCGTCGTACAGCTTCAAGAGCGTACTCGACCTGGAACAGCTAAACCATCAGCGCTGAGAGGACGAGGAGTGACAGACGAGCTCACATGACCATCGGGAGAGAAGACGGTGAGTGCTGAGAGGTCAGTATGAATACAATACACATAATGGAGGAGCTGCAGTAACTACCAAGCTGTTGGGGTCGGGGTGTGAGGACAGGAGACAAGGGTTGAACCGGAAAATGCGAAGAATAGACGCACCTCGATCGTAAGACCTTGACATAGCGAGGGAGGATATTGAGAATGTAGAGAGGGTCTAGAGAGTAGCCAGGGATCCTCTTACTGCTACCAAGAGAGCGTTCCAAGTGTATAAGTGAGAAAGATGAAGTGGGTGAACAATGTCGGTCCAAGATTAGGAAAGAGGAATGTGGTCATAGGACGACGCGCGGTCATTGAGGAAGGTAAGGTGAGTGACGTGGCATTTGTCACTTTCCAGCAGTATCACTCCCGTGCCTTAACCTCGATGTCTTTGTTGAATGGTGGTGACCCGCCACACTGCGGTGTTATTAGGAGATAGAGCGTGGGAAAGATGACTAAGGACTACGTATCCCCTGTGTAATATATATCTCTCGATAGTTCTCTAAGATCTTATGAATCCATACTAGATCGTGAATTCCAACAGATTTGGAATCAGAATATCTGAATCACCGTATACCGCCCAATCTACACCAGTAACACATCTACAAGTAGTACAATATGCCTCCCAAGCAAGAGACTTTCGAATTCGTCAATGGTGCTGTCAAACCAGTACTCAACGGCAAGAATTTCTTTGGTTGGCATCAAGCCGTCCTTGACGCTGCCTATGCAGGAGGTTATGTCGATATCCTCCTTAGCAAGTCCAAGAAACCCGTCGATCCATCCATCAGGCGCACCGAGATCACCATCAAGAAAGAGCCGGCAGTCGAGCCCGCTCAAGTCCCTCTGCCAAGTGAGGCAGAAGATCAGGGACAGGAAGGTGACGGTGGCAAAAGTGATGAAGATAAGAAAGCGGAGGACAAGAAGGCAGATGATGAAGAGGACGTGATGGAGGTAGATGAGAAGGGCAAAGTAATTAGTATGGATCAGAGGAGGAGGGAATTCTTGCTTTGGGAAAAGCGTAATCAAGAAGCTCTCTCGCTCCTTCTACGATCAGTCGATGAAGCATTCCATTGGCAAATCAACGGCATGGAACTTGCTTCTGAAGCGTGGTCACTCATTTGTGACGCACACCAGTTTAAACAAGCATCAGTCATTACCGACCTACGAACTGAATTATCCAAGTTCTATCTGTCAGATGGTGGTGACATGCAAGAACATCTACGTCGTTTTGGAACTCTAGTAGAACGTGGGATCAAGTCAGGTCTCCCAGAGTTTGCAACCGACACAGCCCGCTGTGACATACTTGTGGGTTCACTCCCTTATTCACTCAAAGATATCCGTCGTGACTTTCACAATCTTCCATCCGACAAACAAACCTTCCGTGCTCTACATGCTATGTACCTAGAAGAAATGCGTGCAAGAGAAGTCTCAGAAACAAGAGAAAAGGACGCAGCCAGTAACGGAAATATTCTCTATGCAGGAAAAGCTCAGCGTGGACGAAGTGGTGGAAGAGGAAGAGGTGGATTTAGAGGGAGGGGTGGTCGTAACAACGGCGCACCAAAAGAAGAAAAACAACATGGAGGAAAAGGTACACCTCCAGGAAATTGTTGGAATTGTGGCAAAGCTGGCCACTGGCGGATTGACTGTACGGAACCGCCAAAGAAAGAAAAGGGTACTGCAGCAACGGCAGCCCGTGAGAAGAAGGGAGAGAAGGGAGTACCAATGGCAATGGCTACATATGAAGGGTGGCAACTGCTCCAGCAGTACGATGAAAAACACAACGAGTCAACCTGGGTGGTTGACACCGGCGCCACTCATCACCTCACATACGACAAATCCCTCCTCTCTGATATCCTTCCTCTCAAAATCCCTATGATCCTAAACGGAGTATCTGAAAATGGAACTCTCACCGCTAAACATTCCGGCACTGTCCTCAGCACAACCCCTTCCGGCAAGGTCTTCAAAATCAGTGACGTCCATTATGTTCCAGGTGGAAAGATCAATCTCTTATCACCAAACGTCATTATGAACAAAGGATGGACTGTTAGTTTTATGCCTTCTGGAGGAGAAATCAAGGGTCATGGACAGGTGTTCAAGATGAAGCGTATGGGAAGTTTGTGGGTGGTACATCTACCACGCCATAAAGTAGAAGAGGGCTCTGCACTAGCGTCGTCTGGTGAAACCCCGATACCAAGCAAGACATTGAAGGATTGGCACGAGTCGTTGGGACATGTTGGAGTTACGTCAATCAAGAAGCTCGAAAAAGCAAATCTACTCAAGATTGAACCAACAGAACCACCTTTTACAGGAGATCAATGTGACGTCTGTATGATCAGCAAATCAACCCGTCTATCATTTACCGATGTTCCTGTTCGTGCAACAAAACCTCTTGAAATCCTTCATTGTGATCTCGCTGGTCCACTCCAATTATCATATCAAGGATCAAAGTACTATCTCAGTATAGTGGACGACTTCACAAAACTAGTCGTCTGTATGGCTCTCCAGAACAAGGGAGAAGCGACACAGTGTATGATACTCGCCGTCAAGAGATTAGAAAACATTGCCGAAGCAAAAGTCAAGATCATACGTACCGACGGCGGTTTAGAATTCTCAGGTGGGGTTTGGGATAGATTCATTGGAGATAATGGAATCATCCATCAAGTAACGACACCGTATACACCTCAACTCAATGGAGTTGCAGAAAGAATGAACCGTACTCTGAAGGAGATGGTTGGAGCACTCCTACGTCAAAGTGGACTAGGAATGAAGTTTTGGCAGTACGCACTCTTTCATGCGAGTGGTATGCTGAATAGGTGTAGGGTTGGAGAAGACGGCATCACCGTCTATGAACGGTTCTTCAGACGTAAACCCAACCTTGCAGATCTCCATCCATTTGGTTCCGATGTCTATGTCCATATTCCATCCCAGGTACGTGGTGGAAAGGCGGACTTAACTCTTCCAAAAGCTTGGAAAGGTAGACTTGTAGGTCTCCCGTTTACGTCAGCTGGATACATTGTGTGGAATCCTGTCACCGACAGTTTCACAAATACAAGAGATGTGGTTTTCCCAAGGCAGGGGGGATCACAGTTGGAGAATGTGGTAGACGTGGAGAAAGATGCTGGAAGTGATGCAGAGAAGGAAAGTGGTACGGAGAGGCAGGCAATAGGTCAGCCAGAGGAGGCTGAGGACGACATTCCCCCTCCTGAAACAACAACAACTCGTACTCCTCCTCTCATCCCAGAATCAACAACACCTCCAGTCCATTCCCCTACTCCTATCCCGTCAGAACTTACTCCAGTTGAAGACGTACAAGAACAAGAACAATCTGTAGTTGAAGAACCTCAACAGCCTGTAGATCCAAGCGAGGATGCAACAGGAGAAACAGAAGAACAAGAATTGCCTGTACAACAAGCAATAGAACCACGTAGATCAACACGTCAAAGAAAACCAAGAATTCTACTTCTTGAAGGACCTCAGCTCATTAGTAGTGACGAGCAAGAAGAGGGATGGGTGTTAACAGTACAAGGAAGTATCTTAGATAACGACCCAAAGACATATGAGGAAGCTATACGCTCTCCATTAGCTAAGGAATGGAAGAAGGCTATGAATGCAGAATTAGGAAGCATTCAGAAAGCGGAGACGTGGGAGGACACGGTCGCTCCAGCAGAGAGAACTCTTGTTGGAAGCAAGTGGGTATTCAAGACCAAGCGTGATCAACATGGTGCTATCCTCAAGTACAAAGCTCGTGTTGTAGCGAAGGGATATTCTCAAATCCCTGGTCAAGACTTCGATGAAACCTATTCCCCTGTCGCTCGACTCACATCTCTTCGTATTTTCCTCACTCTTGTTGCTCAAGAAGATTTAGAACTAGGTCAAATGGACGTCGTATCAGCTTTCTTGAATGGTAAACTCGATAAACCAATCTTCATGCAAAGCCCGCCAGGATATAAATTGAAGAAAGGTTGTGATAGCGTCAAACTACACAAGGCGTTATATGGACTGAAGCAAGCAGGACGGACATGGTGGGAAGCGTTGGATGAACATCTTCAGACGCTTGGATTCCGTCGTACAGCTCAAGATTGGGGTGTGTACCGCTTCACAGGAAAGAAGAAAGCATATATTATTGCGTATGTTGATGATCTCCTCATTGCAGCTGAAGATATCAACACGGTCAATCTTATCAAAGAAGAACTCTCTCAAAGATGGGAGATGACCGACGCTGGAGAACCTCAATTCATGTTAGGATTGAAGATCACAAGAAACCGTTCAGAACGTACAATATGTCTTACGCAGACAGCTTATATTGATACGCTACTAGAAAAGTATGGTCTTACCAATGTACGACCTGTTATCACTCCTTTTGATTCTAAAACAAAGCTTCAAGCAAATGGTCCAGCCTGCAAGGAAGGTATTACACGTTATCAACAACTAGTTGGAAGCTTAATGTGGACAGCTATAACCACACGACCCGACCTTGCTTATGCAGTTGGCGTACTCAGTCGCTATTGTGCAGATCCCACAGAAGTAGCGTGGGATGCTGGAATCCATGTCCTCAAGTATCTTAAAGGTACACGTACCCACAGATTGGTATTAGGTGGGAAAGGGGGGACAAAGTTATTGGAAGCATGGAGTGATGCCGACTGGGCTGGAGATTTAGACGATCGTAAATCAACAAGCGGATATGTTGTCAAATATTACGGATCAACAGTCAGTTGGGGAACGGTAAAACAGAAAGGTGTAGCATTGTCTACGACCGAAGCAGAGTATATGGCTTTGACAGAAACAATCAAAGACGTAACATGGGTTCTCAGTATTCTCAACGAGTTTGGAATCAAGACAGAAACATTCCTTCCCGTTCTTATTCATTGCGACAATCAGTCGGCAATAGCTCTCTCAAACAATCCCGGTCATCATAAAAGCAGTAAACATATAGATCTCCGATACCATTTCATCCGTGATCACGTCGAACAGGAAAAGATCAAGTTGGAATATGTGGAGACAGAACTCCAAGAAGCAGACATCTTTACAAAAACGATAGGTGGACCAGCACATTGGAGACACGCAGGAAATATTGGGATTAGACCAGAGAAAGTAGTCACGGAAAGCGGCACGGCTGCAGTGGTGACGTACGGAACAATTCTCATGGCAGTGGGAATAAAGAATAAGAAGGGTCGTAAACAAGAACGTAAAGGAGTATGTTGGACGTGTGGAAAAGAAGGTCACTATCGACATGACTGTCCACAAGCAAAGACACTTATAAAAGAAAAGAATAGTCCAACAGAAGATGAGACGACAACACACTCAACCGTCATGACACACAAGAAAATAATTGAACAAGACGGAACATCATTGTCAATACGTGTCACAGTAAAAGCTCCAAAGGAAAAGGAAAGGACGTATGAGGAAAAGTGGGGACATCTAGCGAAGAAGAAAGATCTCACGACTCACTATCATACCCTTGGTAAACATCATATCCCAATTAAACAACGTCTCGGTAATCACACAATAACCTCACAATCATATTCATATCATAAACCCACTACTCCATCGTCGAAGAGACTCATTGATCGAATCACCCCCATCGCCCGGCCCGTTGACCAGCGTGAACTGGCCAAGGACTCAGAGCGACAAGTTGACTTCCCCGGCCAACCCAGCGTAAACTGGTCGACACTGAGGAAGAAGGCAAAGTTGTCGTCAGGGTTCACCCCCACCTCCAGGCCACTCCAGCGTGAACTGGAGGACTCAGACAGGCAGGTTAACTTGCCTGGCCCGTCCAGCGTGAACTGGAGGACTCTCGACAAGAAGGTGACGCGTGGGAATTGAACTCAAGTTCTTCAGAAGAGACCTTCCGTACCAGTAGGAGCGGCGATACTCAGCTGTTGAGACGAGAGAAATAATAAGAACTTAAGGATGTGAATGGATGGATGTAGAGATGTAAAAGAGAAAGAGACGGGGCAATGTTTGTTTATGTGGAGCGTGTGAAAATTTTCAGGGTTCAACGAGGAAATATGGAAATATGGATGGACGGCTGAATGTGGCACTTTGGAAGATGGTTAAGACGTGCAGTGTGATCGTGTCAAGGGGGGTGTTGAATGGTGGTGACCCGCCACACTGCGGTGTTATTAGGAGATAGAGCGTGGGAAAGATGACTAAGGACTACGTATCCCCTGTGTAATATATATCTCTCGATAGTTCTCTAAGATCTTATGAATCCATACTAGATCGTGAATTCCAACAGTCTTGCACTCTCACTGCACTCTCCATCTACAGTATCAATTACCTTGCTTGTCTTCCCACACAATGTCATTCACAAAAGCAAGGCATCGTACCAAAGGTGAACGTCAACTCAAGCCGGATGATGCCAGGGAACAAGAATGTGAGCTACTCAGCAGGAATCATGGTAGACAGCTGACGCGTAGCTCGCATTTTGGATGAACAAGGTCAGCCATTTTGCACGGTGTTTCGGCCATGCTAATCCCCAAGAACAAGAAAGAGAAATCACAGAGCTCAGAGTGAAGAATAGAAGCGATAACGTTAGAGCTCAGAACGTTCTCGATGTTGGTCTACTTAGTAGCGCCTTTTTGTGAGTTACAGTGGCTCACAGCTTTCTCTTTTCTTCCATACCCACTCTGTACTCCCGCGTGAGAGCGGCATACCATCTCACACTATTGATGCTTTGATCATCAAACCTGATATATGGATAGTGATGTAGACTACACACTACTGACTGACTCATCAGCTCCATACTCCAACTACTCAAATACATCCGTATATCTCCTCCACTGACTGCACTATCAATCCTCCAACTCGCTTTCATACCATTGTCTCTAACCCCTTACTACCTTCCACCATCCGTCCGACCCGTATCTCGGTATCACCTTTACATATGGCTCACCCACTGCGCTCTCTTCCTCATCGCATTGCAAGAGCTACGCTCCCGGCCGCTCGTTTTTGGCGAAGTTGCCCGATGGGCCTTACCCGGTATACTAGCTTGTGTTGTGGAAGTGCAACGGAGGGGTGAGACGGATGTGCTCAGAAAATTGGACGAGCTGGAAGCTTCAAAGTATCATCTTAAGGGAGTGTGAGGGCGTGAGGGCGAGATGGATGTGGGGAGACGGGGGCAGTTGTACTGTCCTTCCACTGGACCATGGACCACTCATAATCGTTTCGACAAATTTCCGATCTAGGGCAATAAACGGAAGATATCAAACCCGCACATTGTCAACATAGTCTAGGAGTAGGATACCTGTTGGCATAGCAAGGAAGACGATGACAAATCTGTAGTGTTTTCATCAGCACATACGACATTATAATGCACCATTTTACGACGCCCTCATTTGTCATTACCACGCGATACATACTCTTCACCTCGCGTATTCGCAAGAAAAAACTCGTCATCAGCGTAATGACAGGCAATCACTTGTGCTCTCGCAATAGACAACCATTCGATATGACGAGGGATGACGGAAATCGTGACGACCACCATCATTCAAACTCTCGGCATGAAACAGATGAATTAAAACATGACCATGGTTTACTCTGGAATGTATCAACATCGATCGGCGACTCATTTCTTTCTCTGTTCCTCTCACTTCTTTCGTCCCATTCATTCATTTACATCTACAACCGACTTTCCTCTTTTTGACCCTCTCATCTCACACAAAGTGCGAACTGAATACACAATATGTCTTCTCCTGAACAAAACAACCCCCCAGAAGTCCGTCGTCAATCCGTTGTTCGGTTCTCTCGCGGTGACAGGTCTCCTATAGGCACCATGGCTTCGGATTCGACTATCAATGGACCCCATATCCATCCGACACCACTCCAGCTTCAACAGGCCCAAGCTCGTGCTAGGCAGCAACAGCAGAATCAACAACAGCAGTACCTCCAACAACAACAACAACTTCAACAGCAACTTGAATTTCAACATCAGCAGCAGCAGCAGCAACAACAACAACAACAACAACAACAACGTCAAGATGCTTCTCCTCGAGCCTCACAAACCTATCTGGGAGCACCCCTGGAACCGTCTCATCTCCCGCTACGCGGTCAGTCCCCGGGATCTCAACAGTCCATTCAGGAAGGTCAACCTCCTTCTGGCCAACGATCCCCCCAATCACAAGCGACCACGAACATACAACACTACTCTCAGGAGGCGTTCGACGGAGCGACTTATCCTCTCACATCGGAAGTCTCCTTAGGTCCCACGGAAGCAGGCAGTGATTACTACGGTGTCGGGGACGATCGTGAGACCCTAGCTCCCGGAGACTCGGAATCAGTACGGTATGTCCAGCTACAAGAAATGGAAGATTCATACACTGCCCCTCCTCAACGTGTCATCAGAGGAGGTAGACAATCAGACGCGAACAACAACCTTCCACTCGAACTCAGTCCCAGAAGTACTATCGATGCTCAAGGATACGAAGACTATCGAACTTATGTCGCCAGACAGCAACAAAGTCCTTCTGGTCAGCTTCATCCTTCTTCCCCACTTCGAGGACCTGTGGTTCAAGACCAAGGTTATTTGTCTCCATTAAGTCTCCCTGCCTCACAAGCTCCTAGGGGTTTTCGGGATTCTCGTCTCAATCGTATAAACGTACAAATTGGTGATGAAGATATCAGAGGATCACCTCGAGCATCCCCTTCCCGAGGAGCTCAGGGGGATATGTATAACCAACAAAATAATCCTAACATTCCCCATCGACCTTCCTTAGGTCCAGCACCTGCATACTCTTCACCTAGGGGAAGTTTAGGTACTATGCCGTATTACGTTTTGGACGATATGCGTCGGGCTTCGTGGACTAGAGAACAAGCTGCCAATCTTGTTTACCCCGATGAACGTGTACAACCTACCGTCCCTCATCGGAAAGACAGACATCGACCCAGGTCCTTGAGTCACTCACGTAGACCTTCCGACCAAGCAATGAGAAGACGAACAACTAGAGAGATGGAAGATGATGATGAAGATGATTCTTATAAAGTGAAAGGTGGTTTCATGTCGTCTCTCCTTCGACTCACTGGTCAGGGAAGTAGTACCATGCGTCGTCGACTTTCAAGCAAAGCAGGTAGTGAAGTGGAAACAAGACCGCGTAACCCAAGACGACCTTCATTGAAGAAAAATGACTCGTTTGCTAGTACTGTCTTCGGGGCGGACGAACTGGAAGAGGATGATCCTAGATTGACGGGGAAGCAAAAGAAGAAGAGAAGTCATTCCATTTCTGATTTCTTCAATAAAAAAGATGATTATGGTTCGGATGCTGGTTCTGTTGCTTCGAGGAAACCGAGGAGGGCGTCGATACAGGTTCACGTTTGTGGTGAGTTGAAATATGTCCCCGTCTTGATGACTCTGCCTCCATGACCCATAAACTTTTGCTATCCTTTCCCCTGTCAAAAATCTCCTCCTCTCCTGACCTTACTTCGTCACTCGACTGCCTTCCTCCGATTTTTTTGTCACGCACATCCTACCACTTGGCAATACCCAGTAAGCTATGAGGAAATGTCCAGTAAACTGACACACCAAGACATTTTCACTCGTCAACGATTCATCCTCAAACTCGCCAAAGCCTTAATGACATTCGGTGCACCTTCCCATCGTATCGAGTCCCAACTCGCCGCGACATCCCTCGTCCTAGAGATCGATGCTCAATTCATTCATCTCCCTTCCATCGTTATCGCCTCTTTTGGGGATATCGATGCGCACACCTCAGAAACCCACTTCGTCAAAGCACCTTCAGGTCTCGAACTCGGCAAACTTCACAAAGTTCATCAGATATACCGTGAGGTGGTACATGATGAAATTGATGCTGCTGAGGGAACACGAAGGATTCAGGATTTACTCAAACAACCTACTCTGTATAATTTATGGCAGAGGATGATCCTCGCTTTCCTGTGTAGTGGTCTGATCGCTCCCATGGGGTTCGGTGGAAGTATTATTGATGGTTGTGCCAGTGGGACATTAGGGATTTTGTTGAGTTTCATGCAGTTGCATGTGGCTAGTAAGAGTGCCATGTATTCAAACATATTCGAGTGAGTCATGAATTCCTTACATTTATCTCTTCCTTATTTGTTTCTCCCTTCTCTCCCTATCGCCTCCTAACACTTCTCCCAACCCTTTGCACCCCCCCCCCCCCCTCGCTCGACTCAATTTGTGATATTGTCCACGTATTGTTGCACTGCGGGAGTTCACGGTCGAGTACAAAGATTTGCGTAGGAGGAAGTGAGATCAATGCTCATGAGACAGAATCAGTATCGCTATAATCATCAGTTTCACCGCTCGAGGGTTATCTACCACGGGTTATTTCTGCTATCAAGCTGTGGCTTCTGCAGGAGTGGTCTTGATTCTTCCTGGGTATACCATTTGTGAGATGCTCCGCGTCTGCCGCCATGGGGATGTTCAGCTCATGATTAGTGTGCGGATCGCTTGAATTGGCAAGTAAGAATATCGTACCTGGTTCTGTCCGGATGGTATATGCCATCATTTATTCTTTGTTCTTGGTCAGTCATATTCACCCCTTTTGACGTTTGATCTCTACCTACCTTCCTCCGTCTGTCATCATCTACTCCTTCTTCGTCATCTTGCCAATATCCCCCCTCTTCTCCTGTCCTCTTCACCCTTCATACTCCCCTTAGTATCCTTTCAGATCTCATCCTATCTTGCCTTCAGCCTTCGAGGGTGGATCCATGAAAAACGTCGAAGAACATAATGGCTAAGATACAGGGCTTCGGTATAACGATTGGTTCCGACCTTTTCTACGTATTCGATCGTCCAGCCCGTCGAGCAGCCGATGCCGCCCTAGCCTCCAATAAAGCAGGTATAACCCTAAACGGTATATTCTCACCTGATCCACTATCAAACGGATCCATGCCTTTCTTTCCATTCAACGGAACTTTTACATTTTCGAATAGCACAACCGACGCAGTGGCTGGAGCTCTAAACGAAGGTTCTATCATTTGTGTTCGTAATCCTGATTGGCCTTGGTGGAGACAGGGTATGCCCGTTTATTTCTTATTCTTCATGGTTCCTATATTCAGCGTCTTGTTGAGTTTATGGAACATGCAACCTTTGAGGAGTAAACAATTACCTGTAATGTGTGTGATTAGTTGTGCTGGATATCTGGCGAATACTTTGGCGAATCATTATATCTTCGACAGGAGTGATGTTGTTAGTGCTATTGGAGCTTTTGTCGTAGGGTGAGTTTTTTCGTCATTTTTACCTTCTTTACTTACTCCCTTCTCTTTTTCTTGACTCCCATTCCGATCCCCTTTGAAATCTTCTATCTGCTGTCCCGCTTATTGTCCATCCACCCTCCCTGTTTGAATTTCCGACTTCTTTGCTTGTCATATACCCTACTTCCACAATCCTTTAAAACTTCCTACATATTCAGCTGTTCCACTTGTAAATACATGTCGTCTGCTACCGATCTCTCTATTCGAAAGACGTCCCATGACAATTGATCGTTGTCACGACCTCACACCAGCCCTTCCTCAGCTCACGTTGACTGCCGGAATTGAGCTGACATTATAGAATCCTTGGTAATATATATTCACGAATGTTTGGAGGGACAGCATTCACATCCATGGTTACTGGTGTACTTTTTCTCGTACCCGTACGTATCTTTCTGCTCCATTCCCCCTCACCCCCTCACCCGCGGTGTCCTTCCTATAGGATCGAATTCTCAGGAACCCCGACGAGATTGAACCTTCGGAAAATCCCCTCTCCCCATCACTCCACTATCTTTGACTCTGGAACACCCAAACTCAACACCTCACTCGACTGGGTATCGCTCACGTCTGTCTGTCACGTAGTGGACTAGTACCCACAAACACCAAGAATGACCAAGACGCTAAATTCCCAGTCGGGTATCTCAGCTGCTGGAGGTCTAGCAATGTCCAATAACGCTCGACATAACGCCTCTTATTCTCAAGGTTTAATGATCGGATTCCGAATGGTTCAAGTCGGTATTGGAATCACTGTGAGTCTTTTCCAATTTACTTCATTACATATGTATTGATAGATGATAGGTCGGTTTATTCGCTTCTGGTCTTTTGATATATTCTTTCGGTAGGAAGAAGGGTGCTGCTTTGTTTGCATTTTAACATTCCGTGTATATACTTGTACACTTTGCGTATTCGTCCTTTGTCTGTTCGAATTGTATAGTCCAACTGGTTTGGAAGAATGATTATCATGTATGTAAATGTATCATCTTACTCGAATCACCAACTAACTTACTCGTCTGGAGATGTTCGTGGTATCGTCATGAGTGCATGAAAAGTGTGATAATCACATCAAAGACGCCCTAGTTCCCGTTTCTCTACCTAAATCGCCTGTTTGCATTCGGCTTTCTCTATCACTGACAAAAGCTTTGTATCTATCCATCAGCTCATTGACTCTCAGAGATGTGAACCCTCTTACATAGTTTCGAGTCGACGTCTTTCCGTCAGAGAAACACTAGGACGAGTGCTTTCTAAAGCTCGGAGTAGATGTATCTGCTGGATCAAGGGCTACCGTCAGCTCTGTATCACCAGTGACGCTGGATGAGCTCACTTGAAGGGTCCGCTCAATTGGTCGAGGTTGGAATGTTGGTCGAGGAGTGACATTGGATAAAATCGTCTCCATCTTTCATCAGCTCAGCTGAGGAGATGCGAGTAGAGATCTTACTCGTTTGGTCATAGATTTCATTTCGGCGGATGGGATGCTTTCTGAAATTCCATTCATGACATTTTTTTCTCGACCGTTACTCTTTCCTTTCCCCTTGGATTTGGCGATTGGACCATCATGGAGTGTTGCATAGGAAGAAGCGGTGGAGGGTGTTTGTGAGAGAGAAGAATGAACAACTTCGAGATGTGCGTTGTAGATGACAGCTTGGAGATCTGCACCGGAATATCCAACGGTTTCATGTGCTATATGTTCGAGGTCGACAGAGTGGTCCAAGATGATTTTCCGACTGACTGTTTGGAGGATCTACGAGAGTCAGATGATCCACCACACTACGTGATTGTGATTCTGTACGCTGGGGTGATCCCCTCCAATCCAAGTGCATAGAAAAGAAAGAGAAATACAAGTAGAGAGTATATGGACGTACGCAGGAGCGTTGTTTGTAAAACAGTGTCTGAGAGAGAAGGATACAGGTGATAGTTGATAAGCTTTTTAGCAGGCAAGTAGAGGCGAAACCAGAGACAGAACCTCGGGAGACGAGTTAAAAGGATGACACATGAGACGAGACGCGCTCTTGACGTACTCACCTCGAGACGACCTTCAAACGGTGGCATATCACATAAAACAGACTTGTCCAACCTCCCCGGCCGAAGAAGAGCAGGGTCGATGAGGTCCGGTCTACTGGTAGCTGCTAACACGTACACCCCTTCAAGTCCTTGAGCACCGTCCATCTCCGTCAAGAGCTGATTGACTATACGATCCGTGACGCCTGTTGAATCGTGTCCTCTAATCGTATCAGCCCCTTGTGCTCGACCCTTCAACCCACGTCCACACCTTATTATAGTCCCTATATTTATTCATCGGTCACTCGCGAGACACAGCCGAACGTGCAGCACACCCTAACGAGGTCAAGAACGATGGATGTAGATGAATTTCTTGTGAAGTGAGATGCACGAACACATACCTTTTCGGAGCAATCGAATCAAACTCATCAAAGAACAAAACACAAGGTTTTGCTCCACTGGCTCTCTCGAACAAATCCCTCACTGCTTTCTCGCTCGCCCCGATATACTTATTCAAGATCTCCGGTCCTTTTACAGAAATGAAATTCAGCCCACATTCCTTAGCGACGGCAGAAGCTAGTAGAGTCTTCCCGCATCCTGGATAACCGTACAACAATAATCTACCAGTCAGTTCAAACGGACCGGCCGGGAATCAACTGACCCTGAGCGGAGTCGTAGAGGACAAGAAGCGAAGATTTGGGCGTATTTAATAGGCCACTCCAATGTCTCTCGTAAGATACGTTTGGGGAGTCTCAAACCTCCAATGTCGGACCAGACAGTGGTAGAATGTTGGAATGTGATGCCGCGCAAACTGATGGGAGTGAATGACTCTTGGGCTTGGGTGAAGTCTTCCATAGTCAGGTCGAACTATGATCAGCCAGATGACAGGAAAGAGAGTGAGCAAAACATACGGTCTCTTCTGGGGAGTGGTGTAGACGTATCATGGCTTGCTGTGTTGCGGCAGACACGAGATCGACTAGATCAGAAGTGGAATATCCTTCGGTCATACTGGTCAGAGTGATCAAATCGAGGCCTATATGAGAAATGCCCCATGCTTTAGGATGTATATTCAAGTCTGGGAGCTCGGAGGTGGTGCTGCAGAGTTGCTTCTCTATGGCAGCGGAAAAGATCTTCGAATTAGCCCTGAAGTACTCTCTGATGAGAAGACTCACCTCCCGTCGAACTTCTTTGGTCAGAGCCGGAATCTTCAAGATCTCTCCGAAGACGTGCGATGCGTTAAGGGCCGGATGCAGAGACTTCGTACTTGCAGCAGTGACTAAAACCCCTATCCCCTCAGGCAGATGTCCGGGTGATACCAGTCGACAGAAATGCTCCGCAAGGATGATCGGGGTGTTGGAGGAGTTGAGCTGACTATGAGCTCGCAGGCCTTGAAAACGGTCAAGCTCACCTCCGTTTCAGGCGTCAACAACGAATCCAGATTGTCAAGCACAAGTAAACAAGGACGTCTTTTCTTCGCTTCTTCCACCCATGACCGCATTTGATCCTTGATAGCCGAAAGTCGTCCATCGGCTTGTATACTCCTCACATCGACGTAATGGGTTTCTAATCGTCAATCGTTGCCACGTAGTCGTGTACTCACCAGCTAAAATCTCCCTGTCTCCCTCCAGGCGACGAGTGATGGCCATGACCAATGTCGTCTTGCCCATCCCTTTGGTTCCTGTGACGAGAAGTGGACATGGTCGGGCAAGAATAAAAGCTCTGGTCAGGGCCCCCACGGCGACACCCAAAGTCGCCTCCAAGCCTGGCAAGCTTGTCATATGGATATACGGAGGGCTGAAGAATCAGTGTCACATGATCCCACATGCGACTGGCCACTTACAGCATGTCCAAAACTCCTTGTGACCTCCCAGATTTGCGACGGCTTCTTTGTTTCGCAATGCTCGACACTTTTACGCTGCCCCATGTCTGCCACTGCAAGAGTCCTTCGCCGGTGACGACCAATGCTCCGTCTGGCATTTCATCCCACGCTACCAATATGACATCCAGGTTTTGTCCGTCCTCTTCGATGTTGCCATCTGCATGCCCGTCACCGTCTCGCTCGACTGCCGTCACCTCGTTCTCTACATTCTTCGATCCATGTTTGAGTAGCCTGAACACCGGAGGTCTTTTATCGTCATATTCCAATCTTCGTCGCAGACGCCGGAGGGTATTCGGAGAGCAAAGGGCCACCGCAAAGCTCCCTACCTCCGTCGACTGTGCTTCTGAAAGCTGGAATTGGCCCCAAGCAGCGGCCACGGTAGGCGGGATGAGTCGTAACCTAACATTCCGTTCTCGGGCTTTTTTATTCGGTCTTGCCTCTTTGTTTGTAGTATCGACGACTCGCGGCTCTTCCACGGCAGCGGCGATCGCTTTTCTGGGTCGAGGAGCAACAATGACCTCCGTATCTGGATGAACGAGCACGGCCCCCTGTTTGACCCCAGGGTCTGTCCCATCTATGAGATCAGCTTGATACATGTACCGACCCAAGTAACTAACCAACACGGAGTTGAATCTTCGTCCGACCTGCGACCCAAGCATTGATCACTTGATTTTTTTGGACGGCGCGTAGTTGACTAAGAAGGTTATTCTCAAGGAAAGAGGTATGTTGTTCCTGATCATCAGAGAAGAAAGACACATCGAACGTCATAAGACAGCTATGATCTTGCAGTGTATTTCGATGTGAGAGACCAGGGACGGAGTTCGGCTCACGAGAATTTCCCAGTCGTCCGGTGTTAATGGTGTGACCGAAATGCTGTTTGCTCGTGTGGGGTCATGTATGATGCCTATTTCCACCTGAGTGTTAGGGCATTCGTTCTTCTCTGAGAGCACTCCCATTACTCATGAAACATTCGTACGACTCAGGTATCCATCGCAATCTCAGCTTTCCTGACTTTTTGTCCTCAAAAAAGAACTGCTCAGGGGGGTTCATATGACAGCGTCCAGATCCAAGACGGATGTGCAAAGAATGAAGTCGTCGGGGTCCCACCTCCGGCGATTGTCCAGACTGTAAAGAACGGAGAGACCAAGTTGCAAGCGGGGTTCAGATACCGAATAGCGATATTATAACAAACGAAAGAGAGGAGATGAGGAATGTTGATGGCGCCATTAGAAAGAGAGGGAGAAGATGTGGAATGACGATCGATCTAGAGAAGGGAAAGCAAATAGACGTAGATCAAAGAAGTGACCACTATCAAGAAGAAGAGTAAAGAAGTATAACAAAGATAGGAGCAATTTAAAAATCAAAGAGGTGATGTACACTAACGATAAAACCAACGAGAAAAAAGACGGGTTATGAACTCACCACGATCCCCTCCATCCACCCATATTGCATAGCCACCTCCGGATCAACCTCTACAGTTTCCAAAACTTCTCCATCTCCCTTACGTGGGATATTCAAGGAAGAAGCAGCTGCAAGACCTGACCATCCTACGTATGCAGCTTGAGTACGAGAAGAAGAAGGTGTGAGTGGGGACAAGTGTATGAGAAGGCTTTGTGGACGCTGAGGTGAGCTGTGCTATTCTCGACTCTGTTTATGCCCCACTTCTAGGTTTGCTACCACCTGACGCTTTGTATCATATTATTATTCTCATATACTCTCACTTTGAGAAATATGAAAAAGGGAGCTGATATGACTTTGGAGCGACAAGACAGAGAAAGAGCGAGGAGAGGGTGAAAAGGGTATGAGACGTGATCGAGTTTATGAAGTGACTGGTGGGTTTGCAAACCGTGAAGATCAATGAGGGATGTGGATATGAAGAAAGTGATAGAGATACAGATACAGGGAGTATAGTGAGAGAGTGGAAGTTGAGTATGGTATGGAATAGAACGAGAAAGAGAAAGACATACGATTTGTTGTTGAGCCAATTGAGCGAATAAGGAAAGTGGGAGATGAACCAAATTGGAACGTAGTGATCTATATTTTATCAAAGCTTTCTTGGTCATTTCTTTTTCTCTTCTATCTTCTATCTTCTATCTTCTATCTTCTATCTTCTATCTTCTCATTGTCCGTGATACCACTGTAGGTATTGATAGTAGTATACCTACGTTCTTGTCCGATGGTAGAGTAAGATGAGTTTGGTGTTGAAGGTCAAATGGGAAAAGTGAAACCTGAACCTGACCGGTTAAGATTTCGACTTGTTTCCCGATCACCCAGAGGGAAGTACCTTATGCCCCATGATCCCATGAACTACTACAGTACATGTATGTGACTACCTATGATTATACTCATATATATATATACCCGGACATCCTAAAATGAATGTACTAGGAACGAATCAGTGTGAAGATATACACACAGTACTCGAGATCATCAATACCAGTACCAAATCATCGGTCACAAAGATGAATGGAATTGCATAATATACAAAAATGCACAAATATCATGAAACAACACTTTCGAATCACAAAGGTATTTCACATTTCCCAAACTTTGGTGATTCACCAGAACTCCCTACTAAACTCCTTAATGTCTGAACGGTCGTATATATTCCTATACCGATCCCAAAGCATAAGAAAACATAATCTGCCATTCGACTAGTACGGGTCTTAGCACATGCTCGTAAGTGTAACAAAGGTGGGTAGATGAAACATAATGGGACACTGAGATCAGCTAATTTCCTAGGGCACATGGTCAAAGCTGGAGTGAGACGTGAGTGGTCATGATAGATTGATAAGGGAGGGACGGGCGAGAATGAAAAGTCGGTTTTGACTGGAGTAACAAAAAAAGAGGGGGGGGGCCTCCTCTGGGGAGATACGACAGCACGAGGTGCGATATTGTGATGAACGATGTTTCCAATAATTAATGAGTGGAACACACTCACCATGCAAAAGATCCAATGAGAGCGACAAACTTATCCAATTCTGCTGATCCGGCCCAAGAGACTAAAGAACAGAAAATGACTGTACCGACGCGAAAGAGATTCTTTTGCCATTTGACTTTCGGGTTATGTTTCCCCGAACGAGAGAATAGTCCATTTTCCATGATACGTACGGCTGGGAAGAGTTGAAGGGGAATGGAAAGGAGGATGGCGATGCTATCTATTACGTTAATCCCGTTTAATCTGCATTAAAGTGGGGTGGAGTACTTCTACATCCAAAGCAGACAGTTCACTCAGAGAAGTGGAAAGAGATATCCATGCACCCAGATAAGTCCACGGATGAGCGCGTGGATCAGGTGGGGGACCGATGGGAGATGGAGTGTGAGTTGTGAGTGTGTGGGCGATGGGACATATACTTGAGGGACGTCTCGAGATGGTCCAAGTGAAGAGATCAAAAACTTACAAAGGAACTGAACAGCTTGAACGAATTTATCTTCCTGCGGGAGATTCACAATGACCACAGTTTGTATATCTTTTCCGTATGCTCCATATCCCAACACACCAAAAGCGGCAAAGAGGATAGCTACGAATAGCATGACGATGGATAATAGTCGTGGAAGCTTCTGAGGTTGTCGCATGGATTCAGTGATAGGGATGATCCTGTGAATCAGTTGATTGTTTCATCTGCCAATCATGTTTGACTCTAATCCCCGGGAAAAATGTGCAAGACGGGGTCACAGTGCATGAGGAGCAGGCCAAGCACATGGGATGAAGATCGATCGAAGGGTAAGCAGGGAGAAGATAAAGTGATCGCGATGCAGAAGGTGGATGAAGATGAACATTTCTAGCGAGGGAGTGGCGGATTGTGTAGTCAGGATGGACACGGAAGGCATAAACTCACAACCCAATACCTTCAAAAGCAAACACGGCAGTACCGATCAACAACGGAAAGTCTGCCTTGTTGAACAAAGCTACATCTGCAACACCTCTTTTCGCCAGAACGGTAGTTTCGATCGTCCCTATATAGATGACTTGAATGTCAGTTTCATCCTCTTTACTTTTCTGACATTGTCACTCGACATATTATTATCGACTTGAAGTCACAAAGAGAAATACCATGACAATCCATATTTCAGGGATGGAGGAAGGTAGTGACGTCAAAAGAGATCATTTCGGGTGCTCTGTATGATAGAAGTTTGGAAATCTGTGATGGATGAGGAACTCACGCCCTATAAGGATGAACGCATCAGCCACTAAAGCCGTCCCTGATAACTTTGCAAGATTCCTTATCATTGATAAAGGCAAGAACACCAATAGTTGAGCGAAGATAAGATATCCGACGGATATATAAGTTTTACAATTTGTCACTGCGAGTACGAAAGCTTGTAAATTCTCCGCGATGAATATCGTGTATGCTAAGTTTCAGCATTTCATCTTCTTTGCTAAGTCTATCCAAGCTGATTCTTCACCCTCAACTTCAGCTGTCTTAGGGGATTATAGGATTTGGCTGTCCAAAGAACAGTAGAACTCGAAAGTCGGGTTGAAATATGAGAGATGGATTGGATTCGCTCACCGGCGACAAAACCAAGTTGCGAGATTGTTATACTGGCAAGGATTATCAACCTCATGTAATTTCCATACAACACTCCTCCAATATCTCTTTATCAGCTTTCAACCTCTTTTAGTCATGAATCCACACATACTCACCTCCGAAAGAAGCAGGAACGACCATATAACATTTGATGAGAAGCATGAAAGACCAAAGACAGATAGCTGCCATCCCTAATAAGATGATTGACGAAAAGAGAATTCCTGATTATCAGCATTGGTCTGAGAACCGTACAGCTGAACTCGCCTCCATTGTAGAATGCCTTAGCCATGAATAGAATGCCCGTACCTACAAACCCCTTCAGCAACTAAGAAGTCAGTATGCGATAAAGTATCACGAGAGTAAAGACGGACCATTAAGACAGCTTGAGCTGTACTTGCCGTCCCGGCTTGAGGACCACTACGCATCCGACGATGACGTGTTTTACTATTTCCTCTGGTTCCCAATAAAGAGGTCCGTTCTGTGCTTGGCGCTCGGGGTTCCCATCCAATGATACCTCCACGAATTGTAGCAGAGTCACCGATGGGATTGCGACCATTCTCGATAGAAGCAAGAGTAGGTAGTTGACCATCGAGATCATCTGATTCTTCATCCGAATCTTCTTCTAAATCTTCTCCGGCCTGAAACATTCAGCTCGTGGAACCCTTCCAGCTTATCATCGACTAAAATCTGGAAACTTTGCATAGGTGTCTGCAGCCGTGGATGGAGGATGATGGATGTGAGGCCTGATGAGTGAGAGTCGGGACAACTTACAAAATGACCATAAAAGTACAAAAACTCGACAACATTCCTTAGCATTGTAGGAGCTTCCAATCCTTGTTCATGCGCTCTATTCACCACAAAGTTCCTTCTGAACCCTCCCGGCTCCTTTATATGGGCCAAGGTGGGATCAAGTATTGCTGATCTGTCCAATGGTATATGGGAGAAAGAAGCAGAGCGGGTCAAACGGGCTTGCTGATCATGATCATGTTGCCATTTGTATAGATCGTGTCTTTTTGTCAGCTGCATCACTTTGTACTGGCTTAATACAATAACTTGATTTGATTGTTGGGAGGTAGAGAGAAGGCAATCACGGAGGTTGACTTAAGATGTGAAAAGAACTGACGTTACATCCCCACCAGGAGCATCATATGGCATTGGAAAAGGATCATCTTGCCCTAAATTAGAGATCATTCCACTTGCTCGTGAAACTCCAGATTCACCTTCCACCACAGGCTTCTGTCCACTCGTCTCTCCCATAGCACCATACCCATCTCCTGATCGAGGTTCTGGACTAGCCGGTCTAGGTGTTTGCCCTGCAGGTGTTGGAGTGGAAGACGATTTACGTCTCTCTTCCGCTGAGACCAAATGTCTCCTCAACACTTCTGCTTTTGCCTCAGTACTGACTTCCGCAGCTTGGGAGAAAGCCACATCTGTCTTGGGTGTGGAGCTCCCACTTCCGTTACTCTTCAACGGCGGGGATCGAACATTTCCTGAAGACGCTTTCCGAGGTAGATCAACGGGAGGTCTGATAGAAGTTCCACTTTCCTTTCGTTTACCTTTACTCTTGGCGGATAAACCTTCCATGGATGATTCTCTTGATAGAGCTGGTGAAAGAGCAGGTTGAGGTGAAACGGCCAATGCGGCTGTCAAAGCGGAAGTTTGAGGTAAAGGAATAGGTAAAGATTTATGTCCTATTTCCAAATCTTTATTGTCAACTTTGGGGATAGGTGGTTGTCTACCTGATGGTGTGAAAGATCTAGAAAGAGAACGTGAGACGGAAGAAGAGAGACGAGGAGGGATGTTGCGTATCGAGATGGGTGTCCCGGCGATAGGTCTGGCAGAAGCCAAAGAGCGAGGTTTTGGTTGAGAGTTTGAAGAAGCATCGACCGGAATAGATCTGTTGAGTCTATCAACTGGAAGAGGAGAAGTCATGTTGATTTATATCCGAACTTATGAGAGTGTCAGGAAAGGAAAGGCCGGTTGACCTTGTATGAAAGGGAGAAAGAGGGGGAAGGGGGGGTTAGATGTTCGCTTCAACCGCTTGGTTGGAGGAGTGTCACGTGACATGACCGAAGGCTGACTGAAAGCGACGCGCAATCTTTCGACTTTCTCGCATCCTCCATCATGCTCAAGCCTGTGAAGCATCTACTTCTACTCATGTTGCCACTCTGCACACAAATATAATCGCATTTACACACATCATTCCTCGTGAAGAAAGAGAAAATCAACAACATGTCATTAGTGGGAAGGTTTGAACATCTTCCCAATCGACCTAAATCCGATGCCGCCCGGTGAGCGGACATTTTCCCCAAAATGGGTGAGAAAGAGGTAACTAACCTCAAGACCATTATTAGAGAAGATAGCTTCTCAGGTCAAACCTATAATGTTAAAAAGAGGATGGAAGGTTGGTACTTTGGCCGAGGTGAGTGTATCTCATGTACAGTAATGTGGGAGGAATTGACGGGATTCAGTTCACACCCGCCGACCCATCTCTTTTAGGTGAGAGCTCCCATGTCGATCATTGAGAGACAACTGATGAAGAGGAAATAATACGAATAAAGGAGAAAGGATAAACCTACGTTTGAGACCACCTGGAAGTCCTTCGAGCTTTTACGAGTTTGATCAGTTGGTATTGGTCATGTTACATGAGGTGAGTACTCTCTTGCCACTCAGTCAGCATCGAGCGATTGAGAAATGGGATGGTCAACGATGTGAAGGTACTGATGGGTAGTTGACCCATAACGAGTTCGGACCTCACGATGCGTCTTTTTATAAATTGTTGGGCGAGTTGGAGGAGGAATTTTATGAATTAAAACGTAAAGGGTATACTGGTATGTGCTTTCCTTCTACTCAACTTCATCTTCTCGCGCTGCAGGTGCTCTGATTGGTTGAATCACTAAACCGGAGGCCAGGATCGTGTGGGAGAGAGCCTCGGAAAGGTAGCTGACAACCCAGGCGAAGGCTTCCATAGCTCAGGCCACCATCTATCCGGTCTCAGAGTCAACGAGTACCAAGGTCGTCTGAAAGGTCTCACAGCAGCACAAAAGAGATTGGATACACAGAGGAGGATTGGTAAAGGCGGCGTCTTGGGAGGATCGAGAGTGTTAGGAAAGAGCATGAAAGAGATCATGGCAGAGGTTAGTCCTTTTGGGTTTCTTGGATCGAGAACAGGACCATGCTGACATGCAGGCCGCGGAGAGGAGGATCAGAGACGACAAAGCCTGCAATACCTCAGACGAGGGACATGCCAAAGAGGTGGAAGAGGAAGTCCGGAAGGCTCAAAACGAAAGTGTCGGAATTGATGCTCAAGACCTGCCAGGAAATGATGACACCGCAGGTGATAAGCATGGAGATATGAGTAGAAGCAGGAGCAGGAGCCCGAGTATCGAGTTGATCGACGGACCTCGTCCACCATTGGTGTCAAAGTCGAACAAAAAAAATGGAACTGGGGTTACCAGTCTGAAAAAGAACGTTTCTCCTCCTCAACATTCTCAACCGCCAATCACAGCCAAAAGGATCACGTCGTTAGTCAAAATACCAGCTGAAAGGACAAAGCCAAAAGAATGGTCCTGCGCGACATGCACGCTGCTCAACCCAGCGTCCAAGACCAGATGCGAGGCGTGCGACACCGCCAGACCAGTCGACCCTAGTGAAGGATGGTATTGCGAGTTCTGTGGTGCAGGGCCGCGAGATGCTGGATATTGGAGCTGCTTGGAGTGCGGTTGGGTGCGCAAGTGGGGCTGATATCAGATACTTGTAGATGTAGCATAGGCCATCTTGCCACGAGTAGAGTTGTTGTAAGCATATGATTACTTGGGTTGACATTGCCTGCCTGCCGACGGGAAGAAACGTGCAAAACTAAATAAATAAATTCGAAAATTACCCAATCGAGCAAATTTACCTTGCGTCACTTTTTTTTTTCTCCCGTGTCAAATTGTTGCCCCACTGCCACCTTCCTTCCTTTCAGCATCCACTCTCTTCTCCTTTTTGTCCCACCCCCAATAGGGTATTCACACTCATCTTCTTCCACATTCCTGACACCCTTCTCTTCGCTGCTACCGCGTCGTAGAGATTACATAGACTCGATAGACTGTACGAGAGTTTGATTCATAAAAAAAAGTCATAAAACCCATCAAAACCATCACCTTGTTAAACTTGTACGTCGCCAGTATCCCTTTCGACATCCTCTCCCTTCCTTAAGATGTGTCACTACAATAGCATCTGGATCTATGGTGTGTCAGCACGTGCTCATTCTCAGACTCCATGATGGCCCCTGCTGTTGCCGCCACCACCGACGCGCCTCTCAAAGCGGGAAGCTTTGACGTCGCTCCCGTCTTCGTCTCTGACAAGGCCACCCGTGACGAGGCAGCTCTTGCTCTCGTTGCCGCTGCTAAGAAGGGCGGTGTTGATTTCTTTGCTTCTGTTGGTTTCAACGACGCTGTTGTCAAGGTGAGTCAGAGAATCACCCTCTGTGTATGGTGGCGAAAAGAGAAAAAACTTCTGATTCCGCGCGTTTCTGGTTGGACGATTATTGACGCGCAGGCTCTCACCGACAAGAAATCTCCTGGTGTTCGCGAGGCCGCTTGCAGTGCCATATCTACTTTATGCGAGAACGGCGTAGCTATCCTCCTTGAACCCTATGTCGTCTCTTCCGAGCCTAACACTCCTTTTCCCGTTCTTTTGGAAACTTTCGCCGACAAGATTCCCGCTGTCAAAGATGCCGCCGTCGCCGCCATCAAGGCCATTGTTCAATCTATGAACCCATGGGCTACCTTTGTTTTGCTGCCTGCTCTTCTTGAACAAGTCAAGACTGCTGGCAAATGGCAAATCAAGGCAGGGTGTCTCGATGTCCTTCAACAGCTCATCGTTTCCGCCCCGTCACAGATGGGTATGGCCATGCCTGATCTCGTGCCTGTGTTGGCTGTTGCCGTGTGGGACACCAAGGCAGATGTCAAAAAGGCTGCCAAAGTGACTCTGGAGAAGGCTACCGCATTGGTCGAGAACAAAGATGTATGTATCAGCTTTTCATATATTGTTTCGTCATGCTGACTTTCAAAGATAGAAAAATTCATCCCAGCCCTGGTCAAGTCCCTTCTCAACCCCATCGAAGAGGTCCCAAAGACCATCAACCTTCTCGCCGCTACAACCTTCGTTTCTGAGGTTACTGCTCCTACCATCTCTCTCATTGCTCCTCTGCTCATTAGAGGCTTAGATGAACGTGCGACCGCTATCAAACGTAAAGTCTCCGTTATCGCCGACAACATGTCCAAGCTCGTCGGCTCCGAATACGTTGTTCGTCCATTCCTTCCTGCACTTCTCCCTCGCTTGATCAAAACTGCCGAAACCATCGCCGATCCCGAGGCTCGCTCAGTTGCCAACCGGGCTATCGCAACATTGCGCAGAATCGGTAAAGTACCCGAGACCTCTGACGGTACCGACCTTCCCCCTCTCAAGATCGCTCAAGGTCCTGATCTTGCCACCAACCTCGTAGCTTTGATCAAGAAGCAGGGCGGCGTGTCTGTGGAACAGACCAATCCTGCTCTTTTGTATTCCGGTGTACTGGCTGCGTCCCTCGTCAATGCTCACAACTTTGAGCAACGCGCTTGGGAAGCGACTCTCCCTCGTTACATCGAGCTCGCCGTGCCCAAATTCGAGTCTGGTCCCGTGGTGCGTGAGCTGCTGCAGAAGAAGGCAGATGAACAGGAAACCACCGAGCTCAAGTTTGACGACGAGGAGGAGGGCGAAGATCTGTGTAACATTGCCCAGTTCAATCTGGCGTATGGCGCTAAGATCCTCCTTCACCACGCCTCTATGCGACTCAAGCGTGGTCATCGTTACGGTCTTCTTGGTCGTAACGGTACCGGTAAATCGACGCTCATGAACGCCATCGTCAACAACCAGCTCGACGGCTTCCCTCCTCCCACTGAGGTTCGTACTTTCTACGTCCAACATGACATCGACGGTTCAGAGGAAGACATTTCCATCATTGACTGGGTGATGGCAGACAAGCGTCTGCTAGGGACTCCCGAGGAGCAAAAGAAGACTCTCGAGTCTGTCGGGTTCGACGAAGCCAAGCAAAAGAACTCTATCGGTTCGCTTTCTGGTGGTTGGAAGATGAAGCTTGCTCTCGCTCGTGCCATGATGTTCAAGGCCGATATTCTTCTTCTCGACGAACCGACCAACCACTTGGATGTGCTCAACGTCACGTGGGTCGTCGACTATCTCACTTCGCTCACACACTGCACATCTATCATCGTCTCCCACGACTCGGACTTCCTCAACCGAACCATCACCGATGTCTTGCACTTGAACAACTTCAAATTGAAGCGATACCCCGGTAACCTCCAAACGTTTGTCGGGCACGTACCCGAGGCCCGCACATACTTTCAGCTCGACGTATCTGATACGTACCAATTCAAGCTGCCCAACCCCCCGATCCTTGATGGCGTCAAGACCAAAGAGAAAGCGCTGCTTAAAATGCGTGATGTGTCCTTCCAGTACCCTGGTTCAGCTGTCCAACAGCTGTACGACGTCTCGCTACAAGTCTCTCTCTCCTCACGTGTCGCCATCCTTGGTCCTAACGGTTCCGGTAAATCAACTCTGGTCAAGCTGTTGACCGGTGAGACTGAACCCAACATCAAAGGAACGGTCTGGAAACATCCCAACTTGGTCATCGGCTATGTCGCCCAACATGCTTTCCATCACATTGATAATCATCTCGACAAGACACCGCTCGAGTACATGCTCTGGCGTTACCAAACTGGAGAGGACCTTGAAGAGATGAACAAGGCCAACCGAATCATGAGCGAGGAGGAGATGAAGAAGATGAAGGAAGGAGCCATGATCCTCAAAGAGGGTGTGAAGCGGTTCATTGAAGAGATTGTGGCCAGGAAGAAGCTCAAGCAATCTTACGAGTACGAGGTTTCGTTCAAGGGCATGTCTTCCGCCGAGAACATGTGGTTGCCTCGTGACGAGCTCATCACTCGTGGTTTCGAGAAGAAGGTTATGGAGCTTGATGCGCGTGAAGCTCAACGACTCGGTCTCCTTCGTCCTCTCGTCCGACGTGAAATAGAAAAACACTTTGAAGACTTTGGTCTGGAAGCCGAATTTACATCTCACAACACTATGCGTGGTCTGTCTGGTGGTCAGAAGGTCAAGATTGTTCTCGGTGCCGCCACATGGCGTCGTCCCCACATCATCTGTTTGGATGAGTGAGTTGTATCTTTGTCTCTTGGCTGGTCGTTGATTGCTGACTCTGCAGACCTACCAATTATTTGGACAGAGAATCACTCGCCGCTCTTATCGCCGCTTTGAAATCTTTCGAAGGTGGTGTGCTCATTATCACCCACAACCGAGAGTTCTCAGAATCGATTTGTTCCGAAGTGTGGGCCATGCGTGACGGTCATCTCGAAGCTTCAGGTCACAACTGGGTAGAAGGTCAAGGTTCCGGTGAACGTATCGACAAGAAAGGGGGAGGAGAGGAAGATGAGGTGCAGTATGACGCTCTGGGTAACCCCATCGCCGCCGTTAAGAAGGTACAAAAGAAGAGCGCTGCTGAATTGCGGAAAGCCAAGAAGGACCGTATGGCTCGACGAAAACGAGGAGAAGAGGTGTTTACGGATGAGGAGTTGTAGGGGGGAGGGTTGATATTTACACACTCGATGTAGACGTTTTAACGATCATCCATGGCTTCTTCCCTTGACGATCTCATAGTCGATGTAGATTCCGTCTTTGTTGGCTGGTCCTCCCCCTCGGTTTCTTTATTTAGATTTCTGTTCGTATCCCGACATTCCTTTTCTCACGCATCTGGTCTTTAAGCATATGACCATGACTGTCATTAGTTTTCTTTGTTCATATAGCGTTGATGCATCGTGTTATTGCTTTCTCGAGTAGCACTGGACACTATCTGCAGACAACAAGTACGAGTAACAAATGCACGTGACTGAACCTCTTGGCCTCCGTCATCGTCTTCCTCTCAAATCCTCAACCTCTCTACCTCGTACACTACACCCCCGGCATCTCCATCCTGCCATCGGCTCTCTTCAAAACTTGATCATATACCTTCCTTTCTCCTTTCATCTCGGATTTCAATTTCCCCTGCGGTCTGCCGTCTGCGGGTTGTGTTTTGTGTGAGAGTGGGAAGTGGTCAACCGATCAATGGGGAATGGCGCCCCACACTTCCTAGACTTTTGAATATCCATCAACCATACGACAATCTCTCTCCATCTCTTTTCCTCTCTTCCTTTCTCTATGTCTCCACCCTCAAGAAATCATCTCAAGCAAGTCAAGCAAAACGACCTTCAAGTCTACTATAAAGATCGAATTGTTACCCGACGAAGTGAAGATAGTTAAAAAGTTAAAACACTTCTCAATCATGCACCCATCAATCTCCCTTCTCTTAGCTCTCCTAACTCTCTCTTTCATCTCTTACCTTCTCCCTATAATACCTTCTCATCCTCGTCTTTTCCTAACTCTCATAACATTCTTAACATCTATCTTCTTTCTCAGATCATATGGTCTTCCTCTTTATCTACGTTATCGGACTCAAATACGTTTCGCATCAATCTCCCTTCTCTCAGCAAAGGGTTTGGAATGGAGACCTGCACATAAGAGTGGAACGATAGTTCCTACGGTTAGGATCGAAAAGGTTTGTTGGGCTTGGGGAGGTAGGAAAGGGGATGATGTTGGTTGGGTCGTTTTGAAGTTTGAAGGGATTGCCGTGAGGGCTAGAGAAGGTGATGTTTTGAGACAAGGTGGAGGTGGGAAGGTGAGTTGAATCAAATCCCTTCTCTCTATCCTCTGCTTGGATCAGATTCATATCGTACCTTCACTAAATTTTAAAATGGTTGTGCCCTCTTTCATTTGAAACATCCCCTGTTTCTTCGGGCGTTTGTCACCTTTCGCTTCAGCTATCATTCCCCTGTAAACTTATCTTTCCTCTTTACCATCTGTCTTCCCTCGTCTCGTTCTTCAGATTTTGCTCTCACAGCATCTGAGAATGAGTTCAGTCGCTGATAGCAGTCTCATCGCGGTCCATCCAAATTGCGCGATGGTATCATGTGGTCTCTTGGTTTGACCATCAACCATTGGGCCGGACTCAGTCGACTTCTCTCCATTCAGATATCCGACTTCAGAGTCATTTTCGACGATTTGGATGGACTCGAACTGACGGTTCACGATGCCAGAGCAGGCATCAAAGTGGTCTTTGAAAGTAGAGGTGAAGAAAATTTCCTAGATGCGGCTTTCTGCACATCACCTACGTCTTCACCTACGGGAGGATATTTCTCTCCCCCTATCTCTCCCATCCGTACTCATCCCCAACCAAGCTTCTCAGACTCTTTCAGTCCTTCCCGACATATCATCTCCCCTTCAATTTCGACATCAGCCCCTTTACCTCGAGCTACTAGAAGACGAAGTTCTCTTCTTCAACCGAGATTACCTCCCTCGTTGACAGGATTCTGGCGACGTTTGTTTGGACGTGGTACAGGTTCGGTATCTATCACCGCCTCTGTGGAAGGTTTAGCGGTTATTCTTCCTCATTTCAATCCCCCTCAGCCAGTATCGGCCAAACCTTCAATGCCCGATTTGTCGACGAGAAACAATGGCTTAGATCACAAGTCTTCCATAAGATCGATGAAAGAGGACAACAGACCAACTGTTTTTCCGAGTAGTGGAGGCAAATCTATCCTCCCCACGACCAATTCCAGATATGCTATCACCAGTGGCGATGGAGGCTTTGAGAAACTTTTAGAGGTGGATGGACGCAGTAGTGCAGTGCTAGGAGTGGGTTTTGCGCCGAATAAGATGTTAGGAGGAGAAGGCACGCTCAGTGCGGCAGTGAGTATAGGTGAGGTGCGGACGAGTCTGGGAGCTCTGGAAAAAGTGCAGGAGATGATACAAGAACGTAGACCTGAGAAATCCCCTAGTGAAAGTCCAAAATCTGGTATATGGGCACCTCAAGGAGCAGCCAGGGTAAGTCAGCTTCGACATGATGCCCATCACTTAACGCTGATGAGTAGATCGCATTGAGATCCCTCGAGTTCGTCTCCCTCTCGTTCGCCCGTATCACATTCTGCCATTTTCTCCCTTCTGCACGCAACTCCGCTCCTCCATCTGAGTCGGAAACATCGTCATTGCAAGAAGAAGACCTGTTTCAATTATCTTTGTCCACCTCCAACCTCCACTGTCGACTCTCTGCTGCTGATTCGAGCAACAACGATCGGGCCCGCAATGCATTCGGTCACAACACCTCTCCTGCCTGTCGAATCAAGGGTATCGCATACTCGGCAGGGTGGACCAGCATCGAGCTACAATGTCTTGCACCTGGTGAACGTGAAGATGAGCGGGACCAGCTCTTCGCCGTGAGAGAAGCAGACTTTGAGGGCTTGTCCACATGGCGTCCGAGGGGATGGTCTAGGGAGGAACTTTTATTCTCCAGCGATCCCAACATTGCATTGTTGGTTGGAAAAGGTGATATCGCATCGATCGATGTGGCTGGTGATGTTCAGCTTTTGACCGATTTGGTTCATGCTTGGAAACGTAGTAGACCGAGGGAGGTGACACCGGAAAAGGTCGAATACGTCAAGGCGACAAAGAGAGATTTCGGCCTTCCACCTAGAATGCGAATGGTGATGGACATAGGTCACGCCATGTTGGTTCTGGCCGATCGTGTGTCTGAGCACAAAACCACCCTCGCTCTCGCATCGGATGGTTTACATCTAGGTTGTTTCACAAGTTTTCAAGATATCATAGGTCGACGACCCGATCGATCTTCTACAAAGGAAGCTTTCAGACGAGAAGACGAACTTCGTGGTCGAAGGAAAGAGATGCAAGGTGTCGATTATACCTTACCTGTATCAATGTTGAAACCTCAAGTACGTCGAAGACATTCTACAACTCCGGCCAAATTACGTGATGACTATTCCATGTCCATGTCTTTCGAGGCTAGTTTGGCATTACAACCCATGTCTCTACATTTGACGCTGGGAGAGAAAGATCCGAAGACGTATCATTTAGCCACCGTCGGAACGGCTTTCGGAACGTTTAGTGGAGACGTATTGGGTAAACACGATATCGATCAGCGTGGTTCTGAGAAGGCAAGATTGGAACAAACATCAATATCCGCTGCTATAGATTTAGGTATTGAATCAGGGATCAAAGTCAACATGTGGCAACCTGCTGTACTTGATGCTCTCGTCGCTATGGGTGGTGAACGTCGACATGCTGAACCACAACAACCTCGTTTGATACAGAGTAATCTACTTGACCGACTCCCATCTGGAATATCGGCACGTCTATCCTTGGGTTTGATCAGTATTTTCGTAGGTCACAAAGACCCAAATCCCCATTGTTCCCTTGAACTCATCCGTGGTCTTTGGATCCAAACACAAGCTACTTTCGAATTTGCCCATTATTCCAATCGTGCCCAAGCTCTCAACTCTCGTCATCCTTTGAACGGACCTCAACGAGCCAAACTTCGTCTTCCTGACGATATCACCACCCAAGCCCTGGCGGTATACTACCAGGTCTCTTCCACCGGTGGAAGAGCCGCATTGACGTCTGCGGTGTTAGTGAACTTCTTTGTCAAACCTATTTGGCATGGTCAAAGATTTACCGATGCAGGAGGAACCTCTATGTCTCACGCGAATACAAGACCTGTACAACAACCTCAAGCGGAGGATTATGTTGGGTGGGAGTTCAGACGACCTAATGGCGGTGATTCGGCAGGTTGGGCGGAGTCTACAAATGCTCTTCCACCGTTAGAGACAACAGGAACAGATCAGGCTCAACAGCCGCTGATCAGAATTCATGAAGGACGATTCACATTCTTCTTCTCTCGAGCTACAGTCAATGCTCCCTTGAGCAAACGATGTCATGGCAAAGTCGACAGTGTTAGAATACGTGGTGACATGTCACACATCTACGCATCTCTACTAGCTGTTTTAACTTTGAAAAAACTACATAAAGCATGGAGAAAGCCACATCCTCCGAGTAAAATCCCACGACAACACACGGGATTAGATGTCGAGATCAGTCTTCCGCGCGTATTACTACATATTGGGTTCCCTCTGCAAGAACAAGTTTTCATACATATGACCAATAGTATGATTTCCAAACATACCGATACCGGTATACGTGGGAGGGCAGAGGCGGTACTTGTTCACGTTCCTTCTCCGATGCATCAAGGATCGTGGGATGAACTGGGTCGGATCAAGGAGCTCTCCGTGGTTGCGGCTCCATTGGGTGAACCTCCTGAATTTCATATTGGCGGAGAAGCATTACGAATCCGTGTCCCTCATACGTATGAATTATCAAAGCTCATACTCAATATCAACGTGTCAATCAAGAGTTTAAAGCTGCTCCTACTTGACATCTTCACTGAAAATCCTCCAGATGGATTTCGAACGGTACGAATACCGGAAGCTGAAGGTCCGAAGAGAGTTCCACCTTTGCATTTTTCGTTCAAACATGTCGACATTGAAGCAAGGGATAATCCTATCGAAACTAAACTAAACATGATCTGGCGAGTAGGTTTAGTAGCTCAAAAAGCTAGGAATGAATTAGAAGACGAGTTTGAGAAAAAAGTTCGAATCATCTCTCAAGCTGAAGCTGAAGAATTTTCAGACGATGATGTTTCTACCACTATCAATATTCCTAGTCATGGTTCCAAATTTTCACAAAAACTCACTCCGAAACATAGCGTATCATTAGACGAAGCTCGATATCGATTAGATTGGTATAAATCTCAAAAATGGATCCACCGCATTTCTTCAGCAAGGGAGGAACAAAAACGTCGTGAGACTGAAGCTGTTCGACCTTTTCAAATACCTCACGTTTCATCTCGTCTCCCGATATCCGTCGTGGGACCAGTTTGGGAAGCTCCATTATTCCGTTCAACATTTGAAGATTTCAAAATGTCCATCACTCAACCAAACATGAATCGAGAGGAGATTATTGAATACATGGGAGAATGTTCGGCACCATTTCACCCTGATACACAGTTCACACTAATGGTACCACTTCAGATCAATTGGACAATGTCACATGCCGAATGGCGTCTTCGAGATTATCCATTATCAGTAATCAAGATACCGAGATTAGAAGATAATTCTCCTGCTTGGCATGTAGAATCGCCATTCATAATTGCCGAAGAATTAGCCGGAGAAGATTCTATTACCTTGGTACCTACACCTGTCATACCTGCCGGTTTGGGAGATACAAACGCAAAACCTTTTCAATTACAAATAGCCAAAACCATCATGCCCGTGAAGACTTATGCAAGACCAGAAGTTCATGTGATGAGTAAGAATACGACAGAGTTTACTTGGGGTAATTCTTATCAACCTGCCATACAGGATTTGACCAGGGTTATAGAGACTCTGAGTCACCCGCCGAGGGATCCAAGTCCAAAGATTGGATTTTGGGATAAGTTTAGGTTGATATTACATTGGACAGTGAGAATACGTTTTGATGGGATAGTCCATTTACATCTGAAAGGTTAGTAGTCATCCCTCCTACAGTTGTAACCCCCAAACTTTCATCACTGATTCTGAGTTGACTAAAGCTGTGGTTTTGTGTGGAGGATTGACATGTTGACTGATATCAGGCTCTCGTGATCCGTATTATATCGAAGGTCTCGGTGCTGGTTTTGCCTTAGCTTGGCGAGGTAACACAAGACTCGAAATTGGACATGCCAATCCTCAATTCGAACTTATACAAATTTCAGCTGATAGTTTGATGATAGCTATTCCCGAGTGAGTTTCACCCTTCCTCTTCTTCCCACCACCAGCCTGAACCCTAAGCTCAACTCTCCCCACAACCACCACCACCACCCCGAACCCTAAACCCAACTCTCCACTTCTCCGCAAAAGGCTAGCTGGCAGTATTGATTCTCTGTTACTGAAAGCTGACATTCAGTTTGTCCGCCTTACGAGATGATACTTTAGTCGGAGCGGAAGGACCAGAAGCTTCAGCACCAGTACCTCCCAATGCGGATCATACTTCTCTCATCAATAGACGGTACACAAAACCTTGTGCCAGGTTCAACAATGGGACTCGAGTAGGTTTTGGTTTCCGTTTTGAGAGAACTTGTCGACCGTGGAGCTGCGATAAGTGTGGGAGTACGGAGAATTTGATGCATCGACAATGTAGGATTTTCGACTTTAAACAGCATCAAGAGGTGATTCTGAGGAGTGAAGAGGCTATCAAGGAGGATGAGAGAAGACATGGACATGTGAGTGTCGTCATCTCTATCTTATCTTCTCTTGTCTCTAGGTGCATCCGTCTACACACTACAATTTGATTGACCATGGGCATGCGTTCGATATAACGTCCAATGTATCAGTAGGGAGGGGAAGAACATGCTCAAGCGATGTCTCAGGCTACGAGCTGACAATAGTCTGTCGACTCATACGAAGGCTTCCGTTCAGACTATATCCACTTCTCAGTATCTCTCGTCAACTCCACTGGCGACCAACTCGCCCCTGACAGTCTCAACATCGACAAAGACAACAGTCTACATCTCAGTCCTAAAGCTTTCGCCCACTTCTTCGCCTGGTGGAGACTCTTCGATCACACTTTGTCTCTACCAATCCGTCAGGGAAGTCTCTTTCCCAACTTCCCAACTCAAAGCAAATCATTCGGTCGAAGTTTAGGAACGATCAAATATCGTTTTGACCTCTCCCCGCTATACCTCTCCCACGTGTACTCGCAAATGCGTAAAGATTTATGGACGCTCGGAATGTCGGAATGTCTCGGTATCAAAGCACGATTTGGTCGGTTCCGTGCCGATGCTCATCAGCGAGCGCAGGAAAAGACTGTGCACCACGAACAACTCAATCGTACCATCGTTGTCACTCATAAACCATTCTATGCGGCCGATCTACTACTTGACGACATTGAGGTCAAAGGATTACGAGCGCATTTTGAAGAAGCATGGAAACGTCGAGGACCGGATGAAGTCATTTCGAACCTTCCCAAAGTATCAGAAATGGATGTTACCAAGAAAGGATGGTACAGTTTCTTCGATTACGTCGATGCGGATCGTAAACCTCTTGACAAGGATCCGAGATTAGATGTGGTAGAGTTAGGCGATTGTCCTCAGGTATTCTTCTCCAAAAGAGTCAAAGCGAAACCGTCAAGTCCCCACGAAGATAATGGTACGAACGGGATGGCCTCTGAAAGTCATCAAGAGATGGAAAATACAAAGTTCGGACATGAAAAATCACATATTTGTTATTTAGGAGCAGCGGAGGGTGTGGGGCCTACTCAACGACGTATAGTCAGTATGAGGATACGTCATTTAGAACGTGAGATCCAAGACCTCCTCGATCTGGAAAATACCCCGGAGAAGAAATCTGCAGAAGTAAGTGATTATCCAAAATAGGAAGAGCAAGACTGATGTGCAGCTTCGAAATCAAACTATTCAAAGATCACTCAAGGCCTTGAAACGACATTTCGAAGAATTACAGAAAGAGGAGAAGAGAAGGATGGATGATAACACTTTCGAAGCTGCCTATAAGCAAGGTGTAATAAATGGTTATCCTCAATCGCAACAGGAGCAAGAAGCCCCCTTCGAAAATACTTTTCACGTTCATTGTCCTCGTATCTCATGGACAAACGAATCGAGGAATATCCTATTTGGGTGGTACTTTTCCAGTCGGGATCGTAAAAGAGAAGAATACACCGTATCGCATGCCTCGCTTCGTGGAGTTCGGGATGGTCTTCGACGTAGATTGAACAGACCCAAGAATGGTCTGAATCAGGATGATATTGATGTTGAGATCTACCCCGTCCCTGCTCAGATGGCCGGAGTCATGGTGGATGGATTGGAGAAACGATTACGAGATCCTAAAGCTTGTCGAAATCAATTCAGACTTCCTGTAACTCATCAGCATGATCATGAAGATATACGAAAACCCTCGATTGGACTACCGACTGAATGTACTGTCAAACCGAAGAATCGAATTCTCCTCCTAAAACCTCAGGTGGCGCTCAAGAGCAATGTTGATACCGAGTCGATGATCCTTTTAGCCCTGGAGGAGATTTCCTTCAAAGCTTACGACATTGTTGATGAGAATGCCATGGATCTAGTTACTGCTGAGGTCATGGCTCGGTGAGTCCCTCTTCCCCCTCTGACTTATGTGTGGGCTGACAGATAGACAATATGTATCAATGAAAGGACTTCAAGCTTTCTATCCCAATTCTGAAATGATGGAACGCGAAAGAAGTATGGATGGTATTCCCAAAGGACTTGATTTCTTACCTCTGGAGATCTTCCTCGACGTAAAGAGCGAAGCCACGGATTATGATCGTATTGTTCTCAAGACGGACGCAGCTATGTCTCTTGACAGATTCAATCATCTCAGGGTTCCTAGAGGACTCGAATGGCCTGAAGCGATGGACGATGCAGGCGAGCCGATACATCATTTACGTCTTCATCAAGATCTAACCACCGTTATAGTCCCACGTCTTGTTCTCTCAGCTACCTCTCAACATTATTCGGCATTGTACAACGTCGTCACTGATTTGTTAATGTATCAAGATCCCGCCCATCGTCGACGGTCTCAACGTGTCGATGAATTCTTGCTTCAATTCGATAGACGAGATCGAGATCCGTCGACATTCTTGGTGGAACTGTTCAACCTACAACGTGAGATCCGAGAGCTTGAGGAGAAACATAGAGGATACGAACAAAATATCGATCGGATCGATGATGTCGGACGTCAAACTTTGGTACAGATCCGAGCGGATCATTTGGAATATATGGACCATCTCTTTACTGTATTCGACGCCATTTCCGTCAATTTCGCTAAAGACGACGCTCGAGCCATGCTAAAGGCTTCTTCTCGATTCGAAGTTCGAGCAGGAGGTATCGCATGGCACATGTTACAAGATACTTTTCAACCTCTTATCAAACTGGACATTGAACATACTCTTTTATCATATCTTCGAAACAAAGATGGATCTACCGATCTCGCTATTGCCGTGGGTGATCTCGCGGCTCTCAACAGTAATGCCGATGTTCTTTACCCGGAAGTGTTGTTGAGATGGAACGAAATGATCAAAGGGAAAAGAGGTGAACAATCTCCTTTGCTCATGGGACGTGAAGCTCCTGCCTCTCTGTTTTCTATCACTTGACACAGTAGGAGTATACCCATCGTCAAGGACGTAGTCATGAATTTACATCCTGTACGTTTCAAGTGGAAGAACAATATGGACATCTCATCGTTGATTACATCTCCGACGTGGGAAACCAATGGAGAATAGTGATGGAAAAAAGAAAAAGAAGAAACGAGTGGAACGTTCAAAATCACCTCAAAAACAACATTTAACTCCTTTTAGCGCTGTACATGGGAATGGGACTGGTAGTGGTTTTTTCAGTACAAACGTTTCGACTTTATCTCTACCATCACAAATGCCACCACTTAGTCGATCACATTCTGAAGTTTCAATAGCTTCACAAAAAAGTGGAACGGCATCAATTCATTCCATTCGATCAAATTCCTCTGGAGAAGATTCGAAGAATAAAGCTTTCCCTCTTACTTCGAATTTACGTGATGCTCAAGAAATGCGTCGTCGTGCATCTTCCATCAAAACATTCGAGAGGATCGTATTTGGGAACACTGCTTTTATTCTTGATTTCAAAGGTGATGGTAAACGACGTAAACTGGGTATACCACTTCCTGACGTTGTCGGATTTCAAGTTCGGACACCTGATTGTGTTTATCTGCGCAAGTTATGGACTTACGAAGATGTTTTCGAACATGTTAAACGGGATGTTCGAGCACATTTATGGGCGCAATCAGGTGATTTGTTATCACAAATCTTACGAAACACTTCTTTATTAAGAAGTAAAAAAGGATTACAATCGATGAGTGCGAAACATGATTCAACCATTAAACATCTTCAAGCACCATTACATAAACTCACCAATGGGACAAGTGGATCTACGAATACAAGAGAATCGAAATTGAGATATCATCTGGAACCTTCACTTTCTTCAGAAGGTATGGAAGGTGATAGTTCTGGACAAAGTAGTGGTGGATTATCTAAATTAGGTTCAAGATTGACCATTGAAGGCTCAGAAATCTCAAGAGCTATATCTAAATCTAGTGGATTAGATGTTTCACCAATCAAAAGACATAATAATATGCCTTTGGATCCTTTGTCTCCTCAAAGTCAACCGAGTTTAAGAAGTAAAAGTCCTTTCACACCTGGAAGAGATTCGGTAGAAGATGAAGAAGATGAGAGGGATGTCAGTTTGGGTAAAGAAGTGGGGAGAAAAATGAAAGGGTTTTTACACAAGTTGAGACCGAGAAGAGCGAGTGAATCTGTCAATGTTTCAGGTGACGAGGTGAGTCAAACTTCATTTTTTTTCTATGGATTCTTGTTTTGAAATATGGACCAGGACTGATATGATAGCCGACAAGTCCGACATCTGTAAGACCGATAAGACGAGAAGCATCACCTGCACCTCAATGGGGATAAAGATTGAGATCTTGTATGTAAATGGTTTTGTGGGGTGTAGAAAGAGTTGATTCTTGGGTGCCGTGCAATACAAAAGCTAAAAAGGAATATGGGATTGATGCATGCTTGACTTGTACGTTGCTTTGGTGTTACAATTTGGCTTGAGAAGTTATGAGAGATCCTCCGTCTATAGGTATGATGGTTCTGGTTGTCAATTACACTGGCAAAAGTTATCAAAACACTGTCTTGGAACAAGTCCGAGGTGGGAGAAGAAGCGCGATTGAGGTGGGAGGTGGTGGTGGTTTACAGGGGTGGCAAGGGGGAGAGACAACAACACACCCAGTCACCCATTCTCCACCCTTCCCACTCAACCACAAACAAGCAGCAATCACATCTTCCGGTTTACCAATACGTTTCATAGGTAAATTCTGAGCTATATCATCTTCGAAAGCTTCCAACGTCGCCGCCATCATTTTCGATCTGAACGGACCTAGTGCCAGAGCGTTGACGGTGATTTTAGGTCCTAATCGTTGAGCGAGATGTTTGGACAGCCTTGGGGGTTAGTGTTCCACTTTTTATTTCTATCTTCATGGTGATTCGAATCACAGTCGAGTTGATAAACTTCTGTATTCTTATATCTTCTATGTTGGGATTACCCTCTGTTCTGTATAGACCCTAGAAGCGTGCTTTGAGGGTAAGGGGTTGTCTCTGGGGTG
This sequence comes from Tremella mesenterica DSM 1558, assembly GCF_000271645.1. Lineage (NCBI taxonomy): Eukaryota > Fungi > Basidiomycota > Tremellomycetes > Tremellales > Tremellaceae > Tremella > Tremella mesenterica. The sequence continues at coordinate 5,580,032 of NW_006711225.1, forward strand.
ATTTGGGTGAGAGATAGAGGAGGGAAAACGAGGTTAAGATGGAGGAGAGAAAATGAGGTTAAAATAGAGGGGAGAAAATGAGGTTGAGATAGAGGAGAGAAAGGGGTTAAGGGGACAGCTTAGGAGAGGGTAAAGTGAAAAATGTGAGATGAGCAGAAAGAAGGTGAGAAAGATTCAGACTTACATATGTAAAGCAGCTTTCGAAGTTGAATAAGCATAGGTTTCTAAACCAGGTACGTTTATTCCATTTATTGATCCAATCTGATTTTATCAGATCCCCCCCAATTTGAAGGCTTTGGAAAAGTGAAGACACTGAAAAAGAGAAAGACACTGAAAAAGAGAAAGACACTGAGAAAGAGAAGACATTGAGAAAGAGAAGACATTGAGAAAGAGAAGACACCGAAGAAGAGAAGGACTATGGACTAACATTGATAATCCTTCCTGACCATCCTTCTGTTTTCTCCAATAACGGTCTGAACTTTTGACAAAGTGTAAATACTCGTTGAACGTTTAATGTCATAAGTTTGGTCCAGGCTGTATCGGGATACGTATCGAATTCTTCTCCCCAAGTGGCACCGGAATTGTTGATCAAGATATGGAGGACTAGAAGGATGTATCAATATAATTCAACTCTAAACAGGAAACTATGATGGACTTTACTTCCCTCTGAAACGAATTTATTCTTCAGGGAAGATGTCGGGTTTATCAGGTATCTCATGTACGACGAAGAAAAGGGAGTTTTGATGACAGAGAAAGGAGTTTTGATGACAGAGACAGGAGTTTTGATGACAGAGACAAGGTAGTAATTGTTTGACATTAGGATAAAGATGGAAAAACAAGGTCAGGACAGAAAAAAGGAGATGAAGATTAAGACAAAAGAACTCACCTCCCTCTCTTCGTTCAATCTCTTCAACCAATCCAACACATTCTTCGTATTTTGATAAATCAGCAGGTAAAGCAAAACACTTTCCTCCTCCAGGGATTTCAGATAGACGTTTTGAAGTTTCCATACATGTTGTAATTGATCGAGAAGAGATGTAAACTTTAGCACCGTTATGAACGAAACCTGATGCGATCTGGCATTAGGACCGACAGCAGTTATGCCACTCCATTATTCCTTCGAGTGAGATGGATTGGACGGGAAGAGTGAATATGAAATCATGGGAGAACACAATGTTGGGAAGTATACGTAGGAGTGAGAAATATGCTAGGGGCGATAGAAATGAGGAAGAAACCGCAGAGGTGAAATATAGGTCTTACCATTTCCCCTACACCTCTACCACCTCCCGTGATGAGGACCACCTGATCATTAACATACAAGTTTGGAGTTGATGATGATTTACAGTAGCCTACACTTACTTTACCTCTGACATCGAAGAGAGATACGACCTTCATGATTGTGAGATTGCAAGTAAAGTAGAGAGAATCTAGAGGTGGAATAGTGAATTCCGTAAAACACCGGTTATATCTTTACAACCGGTCCTCCACTTTACCACCCTTGAGTCGAGACATAGAGTAGGCATATGAACATGACTTTAGGTCTTTGTCAGGTAAATGAGTAAGTTCTCTTGCTAAGATGTATCACACGAAAGAGAAAAGTCGCAATATAAACAGGGTATCATGATATCTGGTAATGTCTACTTCCTAAAGGGTATAAATTGCAGTCTTTCACCGCTTTTATACCGAGGCTTTCCTCCCAGCCCCTCGTTCTTTCCTACTCTACTCTACTCTCCCTATTCTCACTCCACATATTCCTACGCCACCCACCCAACAACTGTTTCACTCCTCAACTACGCCATTATACCTACTCACCATCTCATGACCACCCCACCTCACTCATCGATTCAGATGAACGGCTTATCCCACGACGCCATCACTCCAAATCCGACCCTTTGCTTCTGCTCCTCGTCGCTCGAGCAGGACTGTCCACAGCTCTCAACTCTCCGATCTTACGTCTCCTCGGTGTCGTAGTAGGTTTGTCCTCCGCTCCACTCGCATCAGAGTTCTGCGCACTGGCTTGGGTTTGAGAAGCGATACGTGCTGATTTCCTCGACGGAGTAGGTGGAGCTGAAGCGGTGGATTTTTTATGTTTCGCTGAATAGATTTTGTCCGTGAATGGACCTTCGAATTTCAGAGCGACGCTATAGACTGTCCAGATGAATCCAGCGAGAAGGATTCCGACGGGAGATTGGTATCTGATATCAGCGCCTGAATGTCGAAATGTTTCAGGTCAGCCAGCTCGGACAAGAGATTAGGGGACAATAGTTGAGAGCTTGGTGAGAAAGGGAAGGATGAAAGAAGAGAAGGCGGAGAAGGGTGAAAGCAGAGAAGAGGGGGAGAAGGAGACAACTCACAAAAAGGCACCTCCGAGGAAAGCAAGAGAAGAGCCGACATACATCGGATCAGAGAGGATATTGAATGGGAAATTGGTAACGCGGTGCGACATGAGTATACCGAAATAGTCGCCGAGGTAAGTTCCTATCTGTCAATTTCAGGTCATGTGAAGGATACAACTCTTCGGGGATAAAACAACAGCCACAGACTCAAAAGTGGGTTTATAGTCTTTCCAAAGAACTGGGAATCTGGAAAGCAAATATTGCAGATTCCTCACGAAATGGACTAGTAAGGAATGTAAGAAGAGGCTGAGATTGAGATGAAAAAGAATCTGAAAGTGAAATTTAGCTTGACTTACCTGTTATACCCAAAGCATAAATAGAAGTAATCACTAAAACCTGTCCGACGAGTAATAACGTCCATCCTGATATTTTGAAACCAAAATGAGCCAATACGGCCATTTGAGGCTGCTCCCGTAATGCTTTTTCAACGCTGAAGGTCAGTTTTGTTCTTTTCAATTTACGCCAATTTTGAACATTTCGCTATAGCATCCTCATCCAACACTGTTGGAGGAGGGGGTTGTGATTCCATTACCACTCACAGAGCATCACGTAAGATACCAAGTGAGAAAATGTTGAAAGCGAGTAAATAACAACCATTCTGAGCAGATCCAGATAATTTGGTCAATGTTTTATTATGATATTCTGATTATATCAGTTCTTTGTTCTATTCCCATCGTATCATCGTCACATCACACATCATCTTATCATCTTCTCACCTGGTCCCCCTCCCAATGCCTAGAAAGACTCGTCATTTAAGACACATTCAACCTCCAGAGAAACTTAGTCATTCAACCTCCAGAAGAACGAAGAAGAAGAAAGTTTATGATTAATATGAGACCAAGATCACAGACGTGTAGTAGTGGCATTGTTGGAATGACTAGTGTAGTAATCATCGAAAACAGTCCATATCATCGGTGTCAACCATTAAGATAGGGGGAAAAGATATAAACGTACCATTCCTAGCTACCAAATTCCAAAAAATAGGATTAAACAAAATCATCCCTCCCGCCAACCACAAACTCGGTTGTTTGAAATCTATCAATTCCAAACCTGTTTTATAATTCCCTCTAGGTTCGTTGAAATGATGTAGAGGGAACCAAGTTGGTAAATTGTCCGAAGCGAGGAATTTCGTTAATCCTTGAGGAGGTTTGAAACTCATCTTTGAATGACGTATCGTTGATCTTTGGGTAGATGAGAGATGTGTAGAGTTTGTTGTGGGATTGAATGAGGTAGAGAGAGAAAGGATGACTGGTTATGAAAGGAAATATGGAGTTGTATGAGTGGAAAGATGAGTTGTTGAGAGGAGGGAGAAAGGTGTAAAGGGGGGAAAAGATGTAGATGGGGTGGCTCGTTTTTGTGTTTGGGTTTTGATGATGGGTTGAATTGATTCAAAAGTGATATTCCTCTTCCTACGGGTCATTGAAGCTTAAGTCTTTGAAGAACCCGTACGAATACTCACAAGAGTCGTAAGTAGCAAGGGTAAGTGACTTATGCAAATGCATATGTATGCATGTAAAGAAGAAAGAAGAAAGGTGACTAGGTGCATAATGATGAATGTACTCGTACTAAAGTAGATCCCATGATGGGTATTTGATGCTGGATATATTGTTGTTGTTGATGACATTCCCTCCCACCATGCCCCCATACGACTCCTACTGCTTTGATTCCAATACCGTCGCATTAGTCCATTTCCCTCTCGATGACTTCCTTCCTCTTGTCCACTCCACAGTCGGCTTACTACCACTACCAGTGCCACCACCACCACCACCACCACCACCACCACCACCACCACTACTACTGTCACTATCAATACCATCCTCATCAGCCTCATCTCTTACCAGATACTGCATAAACTTCTCATACACTGGTTTCACCTTACCCTGACCTCTCATACCCTTAACTCCACTCTTTTTCTGATATCCTGGGAGATGTTCCAGACATTTTTCCAAAACCACCTCTGTTCTCTCTTTGTATCCCAAAGCTTTTTCTCGATCAGGAAAAGAAACTTCTCTCCTATAACTCAACCAGATATAAAGCACCAAAGTCTTGTGCAACGTTTCCATTCCTGGAAGATTATCGGAGATTATTTGTGATACCGACTTTGGTTTTTCCTGTGTCTGAGATTCTTCTGATTGTACTGTCGACTTTGTCTTCGCTTGTGAATGAGATCCCTCTGATTGTGATATGGACATTGACTTCTCTTGCGTTTCAGACCCCTCTGCTTGCGCTATCGATTTTGTCTTTTCCTGTGGTCGAGACTTCTCTGAACGAGGTTCTCGTGATGATGGAGGATTTATCAAATCATTTATGACTTTTTCCATCTTTCGAAGTTGTTCATAAAATCCAGAAGAATCAAACATGTTATCCAATGTCACATGTCCTACAGAAGCGTAAGTCGAAGCGAGGGAATGATAAACTCCCAAAGCACGAGGATCTCGACCGTTAACCGGAGCATAGGTGAGAAGATCCATTTCGGACAAAGTGAGACCAGAACGGAATTCTTCAACTACTTTTGCCAAAGGAAGTTTATGTTGCATGGAACCTAAAGTCATGTTGGGTGGAACGAGGACGAGGGAGTAGACGTGATCTAACAATTCACTGAATTTCGTTTCAGGAGGTAAAAGAGCAGCTAAAGCCGACATATTTTCGAAGGGTACATCTAAAGTCGCACGAGTGATGGGAGGGAGTGGTTGGTGAAGGAGAGAACGAAGAATGGGAAGATCTGATTCATGGAAAGTGGTCACGATACCTCCTTCGGACGGTTTTTCGTCTGGGGCGATACTCGGGAGGTCTAGTTGGGGGGTGGCATGAGGATCAGGGGTGGTGGTAGACATGCCGAAACGACCCGCTCGACCTGCGATTTGTTTGATTTGAGTCAGGGAAAGTGGGACGTCTTGTTTGCCATTGAATTTATGTAGGGATGAAAATATCATTCTTTTGATTTTACTATTTCCATCAGTGACATTACCCCTCAGAACATCCACCAAAGCTTGGAGATAACAAAAAAGAAGGGTCAGACTAGACTTACAGATTCAAACCCATTCCTACCGCATCAGAAGCCACTAATACTTCCGCTCGTCCATTCTCATCGTTGAAATCCCTCGCCTGCTCCGCTCTGGTCTCTGGAGGGAGAGCACCATATACCATTGCGCATTTCTTCTTAGCGAACGATTCCACTTCCCGTCTCACGTAGAAAATTCCCGATCTGGAAAATGTTACTACACAATCTCCTTTCCTCACCCCTTTATAAGAGCTTCCAAGACTTTTGTCGGCGACTGTTAATGGCGTGAGACGATCATAACGATGAACCGTGAGTTGATCCCCACCAAACGATGCAACCATCCTCTTCAAAAGCCCAACAGTGGTTTCATCTCCACATAAATGTATCTCATGCGCCCTCAGCTTCATGACCACGTTCGTCCATGCTGACCCTCTTTGAGGATCTCCCATCATTTGTATCTCATCCACCACCACCACGTCATATGGAGACCCTAGTGGACCGGAGATAGGGAGCATTTCGACTGTACAGCTGATTAAACCAGCGTCTGGATCGACTATCCTCCTCTCTTCTCCAGTGACCAAATTACATTCTCTACCTTTACCATTCATATCCCCAACCGTTCCAAGATTCAATCTTTCCCATACCTCATGTGCCAATAGTCTTAGAGGTCCAGCATAAGCTCCTGTCCCAGCCCTACTGAGAGCTTTGAGAGCACTGTATGTCTTTCCTGAATTTGTCGGTCCTATATGAAGATGGAAGTGTCTCGACATGGAACGTGCAGATATGTATTCACCACTGAAAGGTAAATGAGATATATCCGTAACATCCAATAAAGCTCGAATATGTTCTTTGAGTTGGTCCGGTAGAGGCTGGGTGGAAATGGAGGAAAGAAAATGTCGTAGGAGGGCAGCTTCGAGGGGGACCGCAAAATTGTCAGGAGCTATGGCCTTCAGTTGATCGACATGAAAACCTGCTTTTTTTAAAGCGACAGAGGCTTCTTCGTCGGACACGACCTCCGGAAGGAAGGAAGTGAGGGAGAGAAAGTAAGATTGGAAGGAAGAATCGGCTTGGAAATCTGAGAAACCATAAGATTGCAGTTGGGCTTGTAATCGTTGCGAGGTACGCCATGTTGGAATACGTGCGAGAATGAGTCGAACGATTTCTTGAAGTGATAGAAAGGGACGGGGAAGGAAATCAGAGACTGAGAGAGGTTTCTGGGTTTGAAGTTTATGACGGAATTCATTAGCGGATTTGTACTGCTCGATAATCTCTTTTTGCTTCAAGCGATACTCTCTTGCGCCTTTCCTCGAAAGAGTGGAGGACGACGAGAAGGAACGAGAGATGCCGATGGGGATTATAAGGGAAGGGTTCCGTCTGATGCATGACCGACAAGCTTTGCACAATGGCAGAAAGCTGTCTCTTGGGGACATTTGAGGTCGGTCAAGTGTTAGTTACAACATTTTCACCCACGTCCTGAAGAAGAAGGGATTGGGAAATTTCAAACGGGGGGACGGAATAAGTTTGGCAGTGAAGACGGAGATTGAACCCATGTCCGCCAGACAGCATCCACCTTCATCCTCGCCATCAACTCTCCCTCCCTCCCTATTGTCTCCTCACCGTCAGCATCATCGTCACCATCATCCACTGCAAGGGCACGATAGACTCGCTTCAGTCAGCCACATTCCCGATAAATTCACGATTCTTTCACAGAAAGCTGCTACTATTGTCTCGGGGTCTTGAGCTAAAACGGCGGAGAAGCCTGCCGACATCCACCCCCACACGGGCGTAATGGTCGGTGAGTATCGGACATTCCTCCAAGATCTCCAAAGACTCATTCTGACTCATCAGGATCAGCACAGCCCTTGGCGCCAGCCTTTACTCCGGTTCCGGTCCCTGTACCACCCCCTTCCAAGTCTGAGATTCAGAGGAAGCTCTCACAGAAGGCATCGGTCTCTCCAAGACTGGGTGAATCACCCAAGAAGCCAAAGGTACATCTTCCTCCTTCATTCACTGAGCAGGAAACTGATGTAGTAGAAACCCATCGCTACAGGACCTCCAAGTGCATATCACCCATCGACCATGTCAGGGAACGAATCCGATACATCCTCAGTGACATCGTCTGTCCCTCCCGCTATGACCTCCCCGAATCACCCAACCTCACCCATTTTGACACCTGCGACTGGGAGTGTGGGAGGTCTCAGTGCTATAGCAGAAAGGAAAGGTAGTCACGCTGGTAGTGCCGGTGGATTTGATGATGAGATGGAGTTGGAAGATGTTGAAGAGGGTGATGAAGAGGCGAGTGGTAGTGATGAAGAGGGGCAAGAGGGGCAAGGGGAGTTGAAAAGAGGACTGGAGGGTGAAAGGGTTATAAAGAGTGGTTTTTTGTATAAGAAACAAGAGAGAAGAAAAGTAAGTCTCATCAATATCTTCAGTCACTTCACGCGGCCAATCACTCGGGTGGATGATTGAGATGATACTGATGATCAGGCATGGAAGAAAAAGTGGTTTGTTCTCAGAACAGGAAAACTTGCATATTACAAAGATAATCGGGTAAGTCTCACTCACACGAACGAAAACCAATCAAGCTGAACTTGTAGGAATATTCTTTGAGTCGAGTGATCGATTTGGATAACGTACATACAGTCGCTCCTGTTCTGGTCAAGAAGCATCCATTCACATTCGGAATAGTCACATCCAAACGGACTTTCCTTGCCAAGGCCAATAGTCAAGATGAGATGGATGATTGGGTTCGATCTATCAACACTGTTCGTCGACGACTTAGTGAACAACGTGAAGATGAAAGAACTAGACGAGAACGTGGATCTTCAACCGCTACCGCTATGTCTGTCACTCACAGTGAACATCAACCACTTTCCACTCCAACTCTGAGTTCATCTCCTACTACTCATACTGGTGGATACTTTATCGCTCGTCAACCTAGTGCTTACTCGCCTCAACAAGTCCAAAGTGGTCAATCAATATCATTACATTCTGTACCTCCACCTTCACCCGAAGCTACACGTTCGATATCTTCTCAATTGGCAAGTTTATCCATTGGTCCTAGTCCTTCTATGAGCGGTACTCTCGGTTCTCCTCGTCGACCATCTGGAGGATTTACCGGTGTACAAGGGATATCCAGATCGGTTTCAGACACTCCTACTCGAGGAGAACCATCCGCGAGTTCATATTCTTCCACTACTGGACCTTTATCAGCTTCTCCACACAAAATGCAGATCCCAGCGGTTAGCTCAGATGAGGATGATGGAGAACCTTATTTTTCTGATCCACAAGCTGCTTTTCCAAGTCAACTTCAAAGGGCTCAATCTCAGAGTCCTCAACAAATTCTTAGCCCGCCAATGAGTCCGGTGGATCCGAATAAGATTATATTGAATTCGTATCTTATGAAACGGAGTAAAGGACGAGGTAGACGTATGTGGCGGAAAAGATGGTTTTACCTTACTTCGCAGGGTTTGACATATACGAAGTCTCACATGGTGTGTTGTTTTTCCCTTCTGCTTTCCTATCGCTCTCCAGTCCTGTCTCTCTCCATCCTCCTCTGGTACATCATACGATTCCCACTTACATCCCTGATCTATATCAAGAACGATGTAGGTTTTGTGAAATCTTACACTAGCAACTTAACGTTCGCCAAGGTCTCCTCACCATTTGTCATGATTCACAACAGTCGGAGGGCAGGGACTGAGATAAATCACAAAACAAATAGATTTTCGGATATGAAGCTGATTTATAAGGACCTCAAACCCCTTCGCTTTATCCCCCTCTCATCCGTCCTCGACGCACTGGAAACATCAACCACACCATCCGATACTGATACCGACACTGATTCTCCCATTCGACAAAATACCTTTCGACGTCAAGGAGAATCCATCCGACGATCAAGTAGAGATAAAGTGAAAGGAGAAGATGATCATATGTTTCGAATAATCACAGCTAAAAGAACTTTCGTACTTTGTGCTCCTGGAGAAGAAGATGAGATTAAATGGTTGGCTGCTTTTAGAGCTTTGTTAAATCGAGAAAGATCTTCTTTACCTTCTTCAGTTCCTCCAACTCAATCTCAACAATTCCATATTCATCATCATCAATCTCATGATCAACATCAAATTCATGATCAACAAACACAAACACAAACACAATATCAAAGTCCTAAACAAATACAAAATCAAATGATTGAAAGACAAGTACCTTTTATCATGGCTCAACCACCCACTCCTGCTGGTGTGGGAAGTATGGAAGAGACTATAAGTTCACCCACTACTCAAGGTCCACCAATCATGGATCATCAAGAGGGTAAGATTGGTGGAGAGGTGGATAGAGGTAGGGAAGAGAGAGTAGAGGGGATAGGGGGTGATACTGGAGTTACAGGACTTGGAATGGGACAATCATCTTTGGTGTTAGGTATGAGAGGGAGAAGTGCGACTTATACAGCTAAGAGTGCAGTAGCAGAAGTGGTCAGACGATTTCATCCCGAACATTCGAATGCACATGAAGGTCAGGTCTGAGTAAAAGGGAGTGAATTGTATTAATTTGGTTGATCTGGAAATGGGACGATGGGATGTAAACAGGATGAGGATGAGGATGAGAATCCTTTGGTGTAGTGTGAAGTTTGCATCGAGACATGAACATTGACCAGTCGTAGTGATTATGTGACTATAATAATGTTTCTCCCTGTTTCTCAACATTTTGAAACTTTTCTGCAATCTGGGACTGTTGCTCATTGTGCAATGTCTAATTCCAAAATCCTTCAAAATTGTCTTCTTATCTTCCGATCATCCTTTTGGCAAAGTGTAACACTTGCTATTTGACTGATGTGAAAGTTGAATGTGTCATTATGTGCATGTTGTCGATGACACGGGAGAACAAACGAGTATCACCCAAGGTAGGGTCAAGGATGTAATTCTGTCCAAATGATAGGTAAAATGACCACGCAAGCCGTCCAAAACTGTCCGTTAGCAAACACATCAAACAACACAAGAAAGTCTGCAAGTGGATGAGATGAGATAAGGAAAAGATGAGGAGAGGTAAAAGGGAACAAACCACTTGAAAACTTTTGAGGGTACGTGCGGGTAAATCAAGTATGACGTTTTTACGTCTTTTCTGATCTGGAGGACCATAGCGAAGTAAAATCCATATGGAATAAAAAGCGACGGAAAAGAAATGATAGAATAAGAGCATGGGACGGGGTGTTAGACTGGTATGTCAGCTTGGATATCACCTTTACATGGATGAATCTGCCAGCTGTTTGAGGAAAGAATCGACAACGTGGTGTGTCATCACGACGGTTTCCGAAAGAAATGATTCTAGAAGGAAAGGTCATTGTGTTTTTAAAAGTTGACGATGACGATTCGACGAGATGGACATGAGACGACGCATGAATGAGGGAAAAGAACAGTAAAAAGATTGATAGAGGAGGCAGAGAAGTATATGAATTTAAGTGCAGAGTGAATAAATGCGAGAAGTCACTCACGCAGAGAGAAGTCCGACTGGTCCAGCAACACATTCACCACCTAATTCGAAATATTTGAAACATCCTTCTCGTAGTATTGCCAAATCCTCTGGGAAATGATCAGCATATAGAAACATACCCACATGTGTATCTGTAAGACGCAACACCTTACGGCCGATGGAAAGCAAAGGGGGTGTGATGAATGATTTTCACCAGAAGGAAAAGGACAACACGTCTAATGTGGATTATGTGCTGAGATTCAAACGTACCATTCGCTCCTCCGAACAAATCATATAAAGCCACACTTAAGATATTCACCACAGCCGCTAAGTGTTTTCTTCTCCAAAACCATTTTCTCACCCTTTCACCAATCACAGCCCAATCTTCTAGTCCTTCCCTACCCTCAGGCAGCTCAGGACAAGGACGAAGATACTCGGTGAGTAAGACGGCATCGGCGAATGCTACGGTCATACCACCACCTGTGAGGGGATGACGCATATTCCATGCGTCTCCTATGAGGATAGCTCCTTGTAGGGAGGACGGGGATGAGGCTTGTTGAGCTGGGGGAAGGAAAGAATTGGGCATTGTACGGAGTCGTTGAGTATCCAAGGCGTCTCGTACGGCCGAGTGGAGTTCAAGAGGAAGATGTGGGAGGTAATTATCGATGATATGTTGCTGCTGTGTCAGCCTCTTTTCTATTTCTTGCTCGTCTCTATTTGCATGTCCCACTCCTTGTCTCTTCAAAAGTTTTGCTGTGCGATTCACAAAAGTTATGCGATCATACTTTGACAAGTCAGACATGTAGGAGTGGTGTCCAACACTGAAGATGGATATAAAGTGTTTAGATGTGAGATGAAAGGGGAAGTAGGCATTAAAAGGCAAAGAGTGAAAATTGACCCACTTTCAAACTTCCATCGGCCACACTTGGCAGTTTCCCAGCTACATCAACTAACATTCTAATTTCCCTCGCTTTCCAACCTATCTGATAAAGTAAAACCGGTCCACTCGGCGTTAAACATACCGTCCCATATTTATCAATAGGTAAAGACACATCTTTCAGGATTACCCCTACAAAATGACTTCTAAAGATTGGTGTGGGTAATTTGAGTCCTGGTAGATTTCTGAATTTCGAAAATAGTCCATCGGCGATGATGGTCAAAGGTGCGTAGATGTTTCTAACGACCGTTGTCGTTGCTGATTCTTTTGCTTTGTCCATATCTGTAGATTGGGTCAAATCGGTAGAAAGGGCAGGCTCGATGGATTTGAAAGCCGCTGTGACGCCAATGATACGGGAAGTATGTTCGCATGTGATAAGATCTCGGACTGTCGCTTCGATGACAGTGAGATTAGGAGCTGAATAACAAGCTTGTCGAAGGGAAGTGATAAGACGACCATGATGGAATGATCTACCTTCTTTGTGTCCTGAGAAAGATTCGACGTACCAAGTCTGACTTTGCTCATCGGATGTTTTGAGATCATTGGGGTGTTCATTGCGGTTGGGGTGTCCATTACCGTTGACGTGTCCATTGCCATGGGCACGGCCGTTACCGTTGACATGGCGGTCATCATTGATGAGTCCGTTACCATTGGCACGGCCATTAACGTTGGAATGAACATTATTGAGTTTTTCCTTCTCTACTACTTGATGTAAACCATTTGATTTCGTATCGTTCTGATGGGAAAGGGAATGAGAAATATACACTGTTTGAGAAGAAGTCCCATTGACATATTTCTCCAACATAGGATAAGGTATCTTTACCCTTCTTTCACCCAATACCACACAATAACCTTCTACGGGAGTAGCATCTATACCTTCCAAGCATCCTTGAAGACCTAGACGATGTAAAGCCGCAACACCTCCTGGTTGTAATAATTCACCGACTATACGATCAGGTTCGGAGAGATCTCTTTCGAGTAAAAGGATAGAACGACCGGTGCTTGCTAGACCATACGCTATGGCTGTACCTGCTATACCTGCTCCTACTACGATGATTTCCGGTTGAAGAGAAGGGAGCTGGGACGGACGGACGTCAGTGTGATAGAATGAAGGGTGAAGGAAAGAACTCACATCTTGTACTGTTGTCTTGGGACGGGATGGGCCTGCGTGAGAATCAAGAGGGATGGTCATGCTGCTGATGGGAAGTTGGCTGGACAAATTATAGATGAAGAGAGTGAATGGTTACAGTACTGAGCGTGAAAGAGGAGAAGACTATGACGATAATTAACAGTATGAACTTTTACATCGAACCATCGTCCCACCCGACCCGAAAATGTCATAGAGAGAAACACCCATGCTGGTCCCATCAGAATTGATTCCGCTCCTCCGGTTCATGCCGCTTTCTCACTAATTTATCACTCGGAAGGATAGCATGATTGATATGTAGATGTAACGTGAGCAACGAGCTTGTCACACAGTCTGGGCGAGTGGTAGTATGCAAAAGGCACCGAAGGCACTAATAACAACACAAGAGCTATCAGCCAGCACAACTTGCATATGTATGGACAAACAAAACCAAATTCGTCTCCCTCTCTCAGCGCCGATTCCCATGCTCCGATCCCAAACACAGACGACCGAGATCTCTTACAAACGGTCGTAGTAGTTTTCGTAACTGTTATACATCAGCGACCATCATGACGAACGCGCATTGTCTTCAACTCACGGGGGCACCTCGGGCTTGAGACCTTTCCTGGTACGGATTGAAATGGCGAGGGCGTTGGTCTTCGTTTCTTTGATTGTCGCGTCACCAGACAGAGTCGCCCAGTGGTCAAACACGGCCTGAGGGAAAGCCTGACCTGAAGTAGCGGCACGTAGGTCCGCGTTGAACCCGAAAGACTCGGCGATGGGCAAGTACGCTGTTTGTCAGACCATGACCCGCTAAAGAGAGCCAGTCCCGACTCACCTTTCATCGTGCACAAAGGGGTACCGGGACGTTGCTCTGAAGCGAACACGTGTCCTCGTCTGACGTTCAGGACCGACTACTAGTCAGCCAGTCACCTCGGGTTGTCAAGACGTGAGGTACTCACATAAACACCACCCTGAGCCGACTCTGGACAAGCGATCTCGACCAAGAACATGGGTTCTTGCAGTGTTGGTGTGGCCAAGAGCTGAGCAGCGTAACACACCCTCCGGGCGGTTGGAATGATCTGACCACCCCCACGGTGAATGGCATCGGCGTGCAGGGTACAGTCGAGGATGTTGAATCTGACACCACGCATGGGCTCTTCGGCCACACCACCCTCCTTAGTCGCCCACTGGAACGCAGCAACCACCGAATCCTTGATTTCATTCATGTACTGGACACCTTTCGAGCCGTCGAGGAAAATGTTACCCCCAGTCGTCTCGGGTCCGAAACACCAAATACGACGAGCATCGGAGACGTCCCAGCCATACGTGTCGGCGAGGTAACGTGCACGGATCTTGGGGTCGTCACGAGGGGCGACCCTGCCTGCTTCAATGTCCTTGGTAAGCTCCTCGTCCAAAGGTTCAGCCTTGACGAACAGTCGGTTATGCTTGTTCTGCGATTTCGAAAGCGCGATCATTGACGATTCGGCAGTGACAGTCTCGCGGTAACCGACGACAGGGTCAGACCTCCTGATAGGAATACCGGCATGCTCGAACTCTAAATCGTTTAAGCAGATCTCGAGGTGAAGCTCGCCTGCACCGGCTACGATGATCTCACCGGTGTCTGACATCATTGTTTTGACACACGGGTCGGACTTGGAAAGACGTTTTAAGCCTTCGACAAGCTTGGGTAGATCGGCGGCGTTCTTGCACTCGACGGCGACTTGCACGACAGGTGACACGGAGAACTTCATGACCTTCATATTGTGAGCTGTCTCAGACGTAGTAATGGTGCCGCTCTTGAGCAAGAACTGGTCAACACCGACAAGTCCAACAATGTTACCGGCAGGGCAATCCTCGATGGCCTCGACACTTCGACCCATCATGAGCACGGTACGCTGAATCGATTTGATGACAGAGTCCTCTTTCTTGCCCGGGACGAAGTTGGGACCCTGGATACGGCATTTAGGGCCGGCCCTGACGGTACCAGAGAAGACACGTCCGAAAGCGTAGAAACGTCCCTTGTCGGAAGTCGGCACCATCTTCGAGACGTAGACCATGAGAGGTCCTTTCGAGTCACAGTCACGGATCGCGATGGCTGACTCATCGTCCATGGGACCCTCGTACAGCGTCTCCACTCTGTATTTCTGTGCGGTGACGGGTGATGGCAAATTGATTACGATCATTTCCAACAATGCATCGCCAGCGGGAAGGAACTTTTTCATGACTGCTTTGAGAAGAGGTTTGCCCTCAAGCTCGCGCTCGTCTTGGGCGAGCTTGATCTCCAGCTTCTCGAGTAAAGTCGGAATTTCATCCTTTTTGAAGTTCATGATGCAGTCAAAGATACGAAAAATGGGGTCGAGGACGAATTGATTGAAAGCACGATCGCCGCCAGCATCGGCAGTTTTCGTCCACTTCTTGGTCTTGGGATTGAAGTAGTTGTCGCCCCAGAATTTATCCATCAACTTGTTCTTGTCCACACCAAATTTCTTGGCATAACGACCGGCAAAGTTTCGCAGGGAGAAGGCCCATCCGTGAAGACCGGAACCGAAGGCGACAGTACCCTGCTCTGGGTAACATTGGACGTCGCCGAGGGCGGGATCGTTGTATGTCGAGACAATCACGTTTACTGATTCGATTGTACGGCAGAAGGATTGATAAAGGTCTTCTTTGGAGACCTGCAATTCGAGCAGAGCGCGGTCGACTTTGTTGATGATGAGGACAGGTTTGACACGCTCCGTCAATGATTGACGCAGCACGGTTTCGGTCTGCACGCACACACCCTCGACACAGTCGACAACGACAAGAGCACTGGTGGTGAGCATGGCTTTGTAACATTGGAGGCACTCACCCGTCAGTGACTCGAAGGGCGGCAGTGACCTCGGATGAGAAGTCGACGTGACCCGGAGAGTCGATCAAGTTGATCAAGAACTCGTTGCCTGCACTTTAGATGTCGAACAGAAGAGTGAAGACTTGCAACGCACCTTCAGTCTTTTGCTTGATGTCCGCAACATCGTCTTTGGGCAGCGGGAAATACATGGAGATGGCAGTTGACTTGATGGTGATACCGCGATCGATCTCATCTTGACTGCGACATAAGCTGGTGGTTTCAAGAGGGGTTGATTACCAAAAACCCACCGTGTGTCCGTGAACCGCATGTCTCCGGCCTTGGAACCAGCAATGATACCGGCTTTGGATACCAAAGAGTCGGTCAAAGTGGACTTTCCGTGATCGACGTGGGCGATGACGGACATGTTCCGGATGTTGGTCGGGTGGTCCATGAGGGCCCTGGGCGATTAGTGGGTGTCCGTTGATAGATGGAAACTGTACTCACCGGATCTCGTCGACGGTAAAACTGATCAGGTCAGCTCATGCTCGGTGTGACTGAGGACAAAGGGGATCCGTGCTTCGCAAACGTTATCGCTGGAGTGTTGCATTATGCTTCTCCGAGACGGCGTGGAATGTCCAGCATGGAGAAAGAGGGTCAGTTAGGACATGGAAATGAATCGCTAGGAGACTTTATCCCCTGACAAGGAGAAGAAAACTCACTTGACCTACGATTGATTAGCAATCTCGCCGCCGTTGATGAAAATACGCTTACCATTTTCTAGACCTGTTATCTAGCTTTTAGTTGAGATAAGTCAAAAGGTATGATTTTAAGGAGAGATTGAAACTCTACCAGAGGCTGGTGATGGAATGGGTAGAGAGGAAGATAGAGATTTTGGGGGGGAGAAAAGTAAGAAGTTCAGCCTCGGGTGTCGAAATCGCTCAGTGGAGTTGTGGAGGAACAAAAATGCTCATCGGGGATATGCGGCGATTTGGAGGCAATTGTAACGAGGCACTCCTCGCTACGTTGGGACGCTACTCCGGCGACTCTCCTCGGCGCGCGGCACGTGCAACATGCGGCGACTGAGCAGTTGGCTGAGACCTTTGTAGCTCGCTCTTCAGAGATGATCTCTTGACGATAAAGACCATTATGGCACAGCTAGGTCCAGAAAGACTGATAGAAGATCTCCTACCAGGATGATGGTGTAGACAAGAGGGTGTTCGGTTTTTCTCACGTGCTCGCTGAATTCGCTTAGTCGGTTAAAGCACGGGTCTCATACTCTTTATGTGTGACCGAGGATTCTTGGGCCATCCCGGGCCCCCGGTTCGATTCCGGGATTCGGCACGTTTTTGGAAAGACTTGATGTGTTCGATCTCGCCTCTGCGTAGTCCCCCTTCCGACCTTTGTCCTCTCGCCGCACTCGTTAACACTCCCGGGGTATTGTGAGCTTTTGACAGTCCCAATCTACTCTCGCAATGGTCGAGACAGTGACTTTGGGCCGCGCCAAGCGGTCTACTGCCGGTAATCTCATGAGGGCATTGCTCGACAAAGCCCACGAAGAAGATGATGCCCTCCTTGCCGAGTTGGACGATGACGAGGAATTCACTCCTCCCCAAGAGGCTCGGGATGTCTTTCTGGAAGATTTCGCGGATACTGACGAGGAAATCGAGATGGATGAAGAGGAGACTGAACGTCAATTACAGAGGGAAGAGCGGAGGAAGGTGAGTCTGTACTTTTCCACTTCCTGTCGCTTCACAAGTAGACAGGTCAAGTGGCTGATGGACAGGCGAAAGGGAAGAATAAAGCCTATAATCCTCTGGCCTCCAACGCAAAACCGAAACAGATCCGCTTTTCAGATCCAGATTCTGAAGATGTAGCAGACACTTCCTTTCCTAAATCCTCTGATGAAATGAAACAAGGGCTGGTGTTGAACAATGGGGAATCTGTGATAGATCCTTCCACTATGGCCCCATCTACTCTCGTCCTCGCTCTTCGGAAACAACGACGTGAAGAGAAACGTATGAATCGATCTGAAGCTCGTCGTTCAACTATGAGAGCATCAACATTACGTACTGAAAAGGAAATTCTTCAAAAGGAACAAGAAGATCAACAAAAGGTACATCGAAAAGGAAGGAAAGCTTTACATGAAGGTGGTGAAGTTAGAGGATTAAGACCTATGACACAATCGGAATTGATTACTGCTGCTTTAGAAGAAGAGGAAAGGAATAAAGAAGCTTTGAGAGATTGGTTAAAGCGGGAAGAAGAGAAAAGGGAGTTGAGACGTGTGGGAAGGAAACGAGTTAGAGGACCTAGATGGACTTGGGTCAGTAGGACGGTAGGGAAAATGGTACAAGTTGTTGGGGACGGTGAAATGAGACCTGTTCATGAGGATACTCCGATGGAGGATACCCAGGGCTCGATGAATGCGGGCCAAGTCATTGGAAATACCGAGGAGAAAATGGTTCGAGGAGAAAATGAAGCCGGTCCCTCTGAGATTCCCGGTGAAAATGGAGTAAGACATATGTTGGATGGAGGATCTGGTGAGGCAGAGATGGGATCACGGTATATGAGAAATTATATTATTCTTTCTCAAATACCTGGAGGATTACCAGCTGAGCTCAAGGTGATATTGGGAGATCATGTGGAATGGGATCAAGTTAAAATCATCCCTTCGCGTAATAGGCCTATCAGTGAGTTGCTTTTTGACTCATCTCCCTCATTTCCATTCCCTCTGGCATGGATTTTGCATTAAAAATATGTGAACAGTAAGTATTTCAAGCTGATGATAGATCGTCGACTTCCAATCTGCCCATTCACTGGTCAAACGGCAAAGTATAAACACCCATCTACCGGTATACCGTACGCCAACGTTTCTGCATATAAAGAAATTGAAGCTTTGTTAGCTCATCGTTATATTTGGGACACTGCTGCTGGATGTTGGATGGGAGGAGAAGAGGATGTATTTGCAGAAGGAGTGGAAGATGTGGAAGGTTGGAAAGAGGCCTTACATGGTGGATGGATAGCCGGACGAAAGTTACCAGAACGTACTGCAGTGGGAGAAGAAGTACCAGAGGAAAGGGGAGAAGTTCTGGGAGAAGGAATACATGAAAGTGGGCAAGTTGACAACGTGTCGAAAGGGAAGAAGAGGAGGGCGTCGACCATGGAAACTAGCGAGGTTTTGGCAGGGACGGAAAACGCCTCGAAGGTTACTGTCAAAAGAGCTAAGAGCAAGGGAAAGAAGTGATGCCAATATAGTTGCATGTTTGATACATCTCCAATGTTCTAACATGCCATTGTCCATACCATCTTGTAAGCAATGTGATCCCTATATGCATATAGCACAGCCCAAATACATCAAAGACCCCAGAAAAGATGGAATGTTGTCGTCAAGAGCAGCCCAAGACTCCTAGTACCTCATTCGCCTACCGAGGTCAGCCAACGTGTGCATATAATCACATGAAGAGACTCACCCATATTTATATCCTTGTCGTGACCAGGAAAGCACTCCATCACAACTTCAGTGCCTTCTCGAGCATTTTCTGAGTTTTCTCCTGTGTACTTTTTTGAAGTTCCCTCATTTCCTTCAACACGTCCTTGATCTGTTCATTTCTTTCCCTTTCCTTATCCCTCTCCGATTCGGTGGTGATCTTCTTCTTTATCCTCCAGGTTCCCTTGGCTATTCTCGTCTGCTCCATTTCTACAAGCTCTTCCTCCAGAGCTTTGATACGTTGTAGCTGCAATTCGGCTCGTCTCTTCTCCAACTGAGCCAACTGTTCGTCTAATTCTGCCTGACGTAGTTTGTTCTGTAAAGTTTCGACTGGGATCTCGGGTTTCATCTCCGGTACAGTCAAGACTTCAAGCTCTTGAGTAGTAATCGTAGAGTCACCTGTTACCTCACATTGCTCCTTGTTCGCATCTTGCTCTGTCTCCTGTTTCACATCTTCTTCTGGCTTAGCAGGTGAATCAAAGTCTTGTTCCATATTCGTGTCGAGTTCGATTTCCCGTGGCGATTCAATTATCGTGAAGCTGTCACAAATGTCGATCTCTGGTAGGAGATAAAATGACACTGACGGAGAACGTGGGAAAGTCTCTTTGATTGACTCTGTGTCCATAAGGACCGCTTGTTCCTCTCCGTCATCAAGTTCAGACGCAACCTCCAGTGTTACGTCCGATGATGATTCCATTTCGCTCTTCATGATGCCTTCCTCCCTCCTGACCCCAAACGTATCTGCACTCCCCGGACGTAAATCTCGACTGCTGCTTACGCGTCGAGGGATATCCGCACTTCCCAAAGGGCTAGGACTGTCGCTGGGCAATGGTGCTAACATGAACGGAGTAATTGGTGCGGATCGCACACAGGTAGGAGTTTCCTGCTCGGTCTTCTTTTTGGTAGATTCAGGAGTACGATTAATGGTCGATTCAGCTGCTAACGAGCTTCCTCTCGTGTTCAGGTCGATAGGGGCGAGTAACCTCGGCTTTATCGGTCTTGGTGTTCGTAGAGACATGGGTTTGTTCATCACTTTTGTTTCCGCAGACGGAGTGAATTGTTTTGGGACAGGCACGTTATCATACAGATCTTTCGAGATGAGATGCCAGTGTTGTATGGCCCAACCGAGAGCATGTCGGGAAGCCATCAAGGTAGGAGCAGTGTATTTCTCTTCGTCACTAATGAAACCTTCCTCGGGTGTAGGGCATGGGTTGAGAATAACTATGTTCCGATCGCGAGGAGCAAACAATGATGGACCATACGTGTAGCAAAGAGTCTCCAAGTCGACGAGATTTTCGGGTACTTCGAGAACTTCATTGAAAAAGGACAAGAAGTAGACGAGAAGAGAAAATTGTAAGGGTGGTAAAACCCTGAATATGAGTCTGGCTGCTGCCAATCGAGTTGGATCCACTTGATCTTCATCAATGGGCAACGTTTCCAGAAAATCATTGCGAACGGGGGGACCACAACAGTACTTGTTGAACGCACCAAATAGAGTCTCGTCTAGAATCGGTGTAGGGAGGGAGAAAATCCAATGTCGTAAGACTCCAACAAGGTCACCAGTCCCTTCTTGCTCGACAGCCCAGGTCTTGCCATAATCGGGTCCGGCGTTGTAGGTATTTATTATATCCCCCACAAATGCCCATGCACCGCCGAACAACAAATTTGGAGTAGCCAATCGCTTGTGTTGAAGCTCTTCGATGATTTTCACCACAACTACCGGCAGTTCGTATCTCTGATCACCAATCAGGACTAAAAGTCGGGCCGTGAGAGGAATTTGATGAAAGGTAACCGAGAAGGCAGGTGGACGAGACTTGTCAGGGACGGCTTTTGTTTTCTTCGACTTGACGAACCTGTCTTTTACTTCCAACGCCCGATTCCAAGCGCTCATGCCCGGATGTCCTGATTCCGACGATTTACCCGCTGTCTTCCTTGAGGACTTGCCCGGAGGCTTGTTTCTTCGCTCCGATGTCGGCTTGATGGCGACGGGAATCGCTGTTGGACGCAGAGTTGGGATCGGTGGTCCACGTCTTATTCGTGGTCCATATAGAGAACTCTTGGCGCCGGACGAGCTAGAAAGCAATGACACGCAGTGGTGTTTATCAGGTTCCGCTTGATTGAGAAGTCCACTTGCGTAAGTGATTTTTACTTTTGCCAAGAGCATTTCAATGTCGATTATGGCTTCCACAGCGGCAAAAGTGATGCCGAGTACTTGGGCCAATTGCCGAAGGGTCCGAACTCGAGCATGATTGTATGGGGGCACACCTATTTGAGAAGGTCCCTGCAGCTGTTGGTCCGGCCTAAGTAAGGGACCTCGGGATGTAGAGGAGGGAGCCGCGTGTGTTGAGATCGGCAAAGAGGGTAGGAGTTGTTGACGTTCTGAAGATGTTGATGAGTTGGACGGTCGAGATTGAGGAGAGCAAGATCCAAGGAGAGGGCGAGTGAACGGTGGAGAAGGCTTAGTGGGTGGTCGAGATGGCGGAATGACACGTCGAGTAGCGGACTTGCCCGGCCCAGTTTTGGGCGAAGGTGTTGCAGTCCCCGCCCGACGACGATCGTGCTGGGAAGAGGGAGAATGTTTCGCTGTCTGTTCCGAGCCTAAAATCGGAGTAGACACTTGCCTGTTCTTGAATGTGGGGATACCAGTAGGGCGTCCTAAGCCGTAGAGGTCTTCTGCAGGTTGTGTGAGGCCTCTGATCACAGTTGCTGGCAGTTTGCGACCCACGCTACGTATGCCAGCTTGCTCGTCGGAAGGTGAGAGGGGTTTGCTCCTGTTTCCTGTGGAGTGGCTGACATGCCCCGGCCTGGTGTGATTGGATGATCGACCACACACGTGAGAAGGGGGACCTGTGGGGGTATAAGGCGATTGAGACGACGAATCAAGAACAGAATTGTATTCATTCTTGCCCTCGTCTGTGTCCTGACAGGATTTGTGATTCGGCCCGGGCACCGGGCCCAGGCTCGGTGAAACACTGGGAGTGGGAAATGGAATAGTCACTGGAACGAGAGTCGAAGTGGGAGATGATCTCGTTTTTGGACTGGGATCATCAGAGTTGGAGGTACATGGACTTGGGGACATAACATCGATCGGGTCTCCGCGATAAACAAAGGGATTTGTCGCTCGGAAGATGGATGTAGGTGAGGTCGGACTTCGCGAATAGTGATCGTCTTGTGAAGACGGATGATTGGGTGACTGGCCTGTTGTTTGAGATTCGAGGTGGTCCTCCTGCGATTCTTGTAACATCTGGGATCTGTGAAGGATGGAAGGGGATTGGCTAGGTCGGATGATGGCCGGACGGACCGCAGTCGAAGACGGTGGTGTTTCAAAATGGATCGGTGATATGGGACGCGGTGAGCCTTGGGGCCGTGGGATACGCGATTCGAGGAGTCCACCCATGGTGCGCTGACGATGGCTTGTGGTGTGATCGAGCGGTTGAGTACGCCAAGTAACAAGTTCGCTGGCCTGAGTCAGTGATCAGTGGGAAAAGGGAGGACCGTGTCAATGCCGTCAAATAACGATGGACGGGTGGATCAACAACAAGCAATCAGCGTACATGACGACAAGATCGGTCACCCATGCCGAAAGCGGTGAATTATCAGAGAAACTCTACGCTACCGTCAGCTACCCAACAGGTAACAAACATACGGTTGAGGAGGAGGTGATGCATATATCCGACTTGTGGTTATGCATCTGCTTCTTCGCCAATGACAGCGAAGCTGAGGGGGGTGAACGGCTGCCCTTTAGTTCTACACAGCATAACCTAGCGAAAGAGGACTTACGTAGCCTCCGGCCATGTAGTGCTTGCCATTGGCTTCTACCCAATGCAGGCGCAGAGCGTGGAGAAATGCAGACAGTCCCTGTGGTAATCAGCTCACGCTCATGTATGGGAGCTCCAAACATAGCATGAGAAACAGAGTGCCTCGAGCAAACAGATGTCCACTCACCTCCATGGTGATGAGAATGGCAATAGTCATGAAGAACCACATTGCAAACATGCAGAAAACAAAGATGGTCGCCACCACACCAGAGCCTTCGTACAGGAAAGCACTTTCCAGTGTCATCTCGTAAAGCACTTCCGACAGTTGTGCGTGAGCCAGAGACAAAGCCCAGAGTCGAAGGTAGGAAGCGCTAATGGTCAGCGCCAAAAGAGACTTATTGCCATGAAAGACTCACGTATTGGAGATACATCCGAGGCAGAATTCGATGGTATGAATGACCTGGTGGACAATGATGTCACCCATGTCAAACGGCTAGGGCGGTCAGTCTGCTTTTCAGAAGGCGATCTAAGAAGACTGACATGATCTTCTTCCATAGGTTCAGCAACTGGCTGACCTGCGCCCTCCTCTTCTTCCTCCAGATCATCATTGCCATGACCATGCCCATTGCCGTGATCAACCCCACCAATACCTCTATATCCCTGTTCTTTGATCGCGTTGTGTTCTTTCCACAGTTTATACGGCTTCAGGGCCAGCATCCATGGGACGCACACGAGAGCCACGAGTAGCAAGACGGCCTGTACGAAACCTTGACCCGCATACAGCTGAGTGGAAGGTTCAATTGAGCCTGGTGACAGGAACATATAAATGAGCATGTTGAGTAGTCCGGGAGGCGGTGTGGAGGACTGCGACCAGTCGACCGACCATTTGTAGATGACACATACGACCAAGTAGCCGAAGATGGAGTGCATAAATAATATTTGCGGGATAAACTCGGCGTAAATGTTGAGGGGTTTGCGGAAGTGAATGTGGTTTGGAACTTGAAGGCAGATGGCAAAGGTCATCTGTATCGTGAGCATTTCTAAAGAGCAGCTCGTGTGGGGTATTGCACAGCACACGGGGACTTGAGGACTAGAGACCACTCACATGTATCACACCTAGTATGATTGACATCTTCATTTTGTACGAGTTTGTGAAGATGAGCGAGTTGTCGCTACCGTTCCACACAGGATCAAGTCCGAAAGGGTAGACGTGGCCGGTGGAAATGGCGCTGACTTGACCAGTAGAGTTTGTGGGCCACTCCCAGCCAGAAGAGAAGATGGAGAGAGATTTAGAGAATATGTCATTGTACATGAACCCGGTGAAGGTGGAAAAGGCCCCCATGAGAAGGATGATGTAACGACCGCTGCATCCATCAGCTGCGTGTACGATGGAATCAAGCACAGGCGGCTTACAAAAAGAAGGTCTCTAGGTTCTCGTCTATCTTTCCTTCTATCTGCCTCTCAAACAGCACCATCGCCAAGCCGCCCAAAAACATGATAAAACCATGACCAATGTCGCCGAACATCACGGCGAAGAGGAATGGGAATGTGATCACAGCAAACAAACCAGGGTTAACCTCTTGATACGTTGCGATACCGTACGCATCGATGATGGTTTGGAATCCAACAGTAAACTTGGTCGTCCTGTGAAACGTCGGGGGTGTCTGGTGGGTTCGCAGTTCACTAAGAATGGCTGGGACTGAGGTCCCTGCGGTCTCCATTGCTCTCCTCAGGCCTAATTGAACTATGGTCAAATCTCGGGTAGGGCACCAGCCTTCAGCAACGAGAGTCTTTCGGCCTTGGTCGTACGAAAGAAGATTGAGCGTCTTGTAGATCTCTTCCTCACGCCTGACAGCGTCCTTCCAGCTCTCCAATCCTTCTGCGATTTTCGATAATTCGACGCGACGAGTTTGGCCCATATTGTAAAGTACGGCTTCAACGTCTTCAAGTCGAGCAGCGACGTCACGAAGGGCATCTGCTCTTTTGTCTTGAGATGAGTCAATGGTGTAAAGTGCTCCACCCATAGACTCTGCCACTTTACGAATCTTGGCGAGTAACTCGGGTCCGTGGGCAAAGATGATAAAAACGTCTTTGTGGGTCTCCTTACCGGAAGTGGGATCGATGAAAGGCTCTTCAATCTCTGCATGGTCAGTCGTAGTGAGCGTTCTGAGCACCTCAGGACTGACCGGAGTAATTCATATACAGGTTGCCTCTCAAGACGCGCCATAGGATGCGCTCAAAAGTTGGCATTCGTGTCCGCTCGATTGTGCCCGAGACGAACTCCAAATCAAAGCTGGACAGGCCACCTTCGGGTGGCAAAGTGCCATACTCTGCAGCATGCTCGAGCAGGGGAGCGGTTCCATCGCCATCATCAAAACTCGTACGTATCTCGGTGTGTCGATGCTCGGCCTGGTCGTCAGCTGAGTCATTGACAACAGTTCACTACAGCTAACCTCATTGAAAAAGCCAGCAGTCTCACGCAAGACCCATCGTTTTTCTTCTAGTTCTGACTTGCGCTTTCCCAGCTCTTCCCAGCTCTTGTTCATGTCCACAAGCCGACGTTCATGTTCTCGTAGCTTGTCCTCGAGCTCGTCGAAAGCATTTTGAGCTCGTGGGCCGACAGTTGTGAATGGCGGAATAGCAGAAAGAGGAGGTATACCCAGAGGAGGGGCCAGGGACTTGATTTGGGATTGGAAGAGCCGTAGACGTCTTGAACTCTCGGCGAGACGACGCAAGCGTGGGGTGAAAGGACGCTGGAAAGCAGTGACGGTGGGGTTGAGCTGCGAGTCAGCCAAGTGTAGCAAGCAGGTCACTTGGATGAACCCACATCCTTGAATTGGAAGTTGCCCATCTCTGCGAGTTCCGAGATGGTGTCATGAGCTACTTCCGAGGGGATGTACAGCTGCACAAGCGACATCTCCTCAGAGCCTCGACCTGTCAGCTGCGTCTGGCGTGGTCGGTGATCACTCACGGAAAAGCGATGGATAATTTGACGACATGATGGGACACTCTGTCTCTCTGGACTGAGAGCAGAGTATGTCAGACACCTTGTGAGGTAAAGATACGGGTGGTCACTACTACTCGTCACGATAGAGTGAGTATGTATCGAGTACACCACCAGGAGAAGGGGACGAACCGGCGTTATAGTCGGCGTTAGGAGACAGCTGGAATGTGGCAACATCTTCCCTCCTTCCTTGCTCCCTTCCTTCCCTCCTTCCCGTTTAGGCTCGCTTGCTCTTGCGTAAATGGTCATGGTTTGTATAGAATTGTAATGTCTTGCCACATATAGCATCATCAACCTTCATCGTTCGACCTATAATCTCTTGTTTCTCCTCCCCCTTCCTCATCTTGAAACGCTCAGTCATTCTCTACCCGGACCCGAGAACGCCTTACCTCCATGCCGTCTATAGTTTTCACCCTCAGGGTCACGCTTTACACCCTTCTCCTCCTCTTTGTCTCCTTCCTCGCCATCTTCATAGCCATCATCTCCACTCTTATTGGCAAGCGTCTCAGTGTCAACTACTATGTAGCAAGAACGTTTTGGCATATCACTGGACCCCTCATGGGGTGGAAATTCGAGGTGCAGGGAGAAGAGCATCTGTGGAACGTGGACATTGGTGACCAGGCCGGTTCAGCCAGCAAGGGTGGTAGAAGTGCTGTCATGGTCGGTAACCATCAAAGGTCGGTCTATTGTATCCGTTCATCTCTCACGCTCATTTATGACTGACGGTTAGCTTCGTGGACATTCTATATCTCGGACGAATATTTCCACCTCACGCAGCAATCATGGCCAAATCATCCATCAGATGGCTACCAGGCTTGGGGCAATGGATGATGATGTCTGGTACTGTCTTTATCAATCGGTCGAATAACAAAAGTGCTATCGCCAGTATGACCCAGGCCGGGGAGGACATGAAGAGAAAGCGGGTGAGTAGAATCTCACATGTCCTTCTCGCTCTTTCAGCTGAGCTTTGGCGAAACGTATTTTTATCCAGTAACTTTGCACCGTGTGGGACCATAGCTAATCCAAAGATATCACTGTGGATCTTCCCTGAAGGAACTCGACATCTATCCCCCACGCCGGATCTTCTGTCGTTCAAGAAAGGCGCATTTTACCTAGCCGTTCAATGTGAGCTATTTTTACGGAGACGCATGACTCTTAAGCTGACTTATAGCTGGCACCCCGATCGTTCCCGTCGTATGTCAATCCTATCATCATCTTTATGACGCCAAAACCCGTTTCAAGTCAGGGACGTTGCAGATCAGAGGTCAGTCTTTGCTTGTTGAATGAGGTGTTCTTCTACCTTTTCCGTCCAGGCTCACATATCACTGTCTGTCGGAAGAGTCTTATGGAATCAGTACCCAGATTGGTTGTCATTCAATTATTGACTATCAGTCCTTCCTCCCATATCAACCACCGGGATGACAGCGACCGATGTTCCAGCTCTCATCGACCAAACCCGTAATGCGATGCTTCAGACATTACAAGAGATGGCCACAGGTCTCAGTCATACACCGTCCGACGCTTCACCGACACCTTTATTGACAGAACGAATACATTCAGCCGGCGAGACAAGAGAGTACGGTTCAACAGAAGGACTTCGATCATCATCCCAACCAGCGCTGTCAATGTCCGGTAAGGTGGTCGACTCTGGAGGAGAGAGCAAAAGTGTAGAAAACAAATTATCCATAGCGTAGGCCTAATTGCCTTATAATGCATTTTTATGCTCATTCCGTAGGATGATATCCGATTTCTTCCATCCAGTTGTCGGTGGTGTGGAAGGACATATCTATTCACTCGGTGTCGAATTGATGCGTCGCGGACATCGAGTTATTGTCATCACACATCATCATCCTCCCCGAGTGGGAATACGATATCTATCACCTGGATTGAAAGTGTATCATCTACCATTCGTACCTATTGCTTCATCTGCCACATTACCCAACTTCCTACTCTTTCTTCCATATCTTCGGGACATACTCATTCGTGAGAAAATCGATCTCGTTCATGGTCATGGTAGCTTGAGTTCCTTGGCACATGAGGCGATGTTACATTCCCCATTATTGGGAGTTAGGACGGTTTTCACAGATCACAGTTTATTCGGATTTGGAGATGCTGTGGGTGTATTGACCAACAAATTGTTAGCGGGAGCTTTGAGGAATGTGGATGGGGTTATATGCGTGAGTAACACAGGGTGAGTTTTTTTTTCTTAATTCCCGACAACTTCGAACAGTTACGTCGATACTCCTCATGCTTCTTCATCATGAAATGTAAGCATGGAGTTTCTACCTAATGTTGAAGGGGAAGGGCTGCGGGAGATTTGACCGTGAGCTGATGAGCAGTCGGGAAAATACAGTTCTACGTGCTCAACTCGACCCTTCACTTGTCTCAGTAATCCCTAACGCTTTGGTGGCAGAGAGATTCCGGCCAGCGCCAGAGCCTCCAGATTCAACATACAGTGAGTTCAATCGTGATAGTCAGACACCGGAATTTACTCCGAATTGACCAGACAGTCACAATCGTCGTCATCTCACGCTTGGTGTATCGAAAGGGTATAGACTTATTAGTCGCTGCTGCTCCTACCATATGCGCTTTATTTCCCGAAGTTCGTTTTCTCGTCGGTGAGTTGAGAATGTTTCTTGAATGTCCTCCCTAGCTTGACCTATCGATGAGATATCACCAGATTCTGGAAATCGCTCACTCGACACGCTCCATTGTGATGGGCACAGGAACGTCGCAGGGAGAATTGTGGGGGGAGAGGGGGAGGTATGAGTCATGCTGACGAATTACAGGAGGAGACGGACCTAAAATGCTTGAATTACTTCAAATGCGAGAAAATCATCTTCTTCAAGATCGAATAACCCTCCTCGGTTCTATACCTCCTTCTCAAGTCCGAGATATCCTTATCAAAGGACAAATTTATCTCAATACCTCCCTAACGGAAGCTTTCGGGATTAGTATCATCGAAGCTGCTTCTGCTGGATTATTCGTGGTCAGTACGAGAGTCGGAGGGGTTCCTGAGATCTTACCGGGTGATATGATAGAATTTGCTCATGCGGATGAGGATGGTGAGTTTCTCCTTACACAACCCCCCCCCTCTTTTTGTCCCCTCTTCTTTTCCGTCATCGACTTCGTCATGATTGACTTCAGGACATGGAGAGATCATTGAGACTGACGTGAAGACGTTGTGAGAGCACTTACGAAAGCTATCGAAGTTGTCAAAACGGGTAATCATGATCCAAAGAAAGCACATGAGAGAGTTCGGGATATGTATTCTTGGGCTGATGTGGCGGAGAGGACAGAGGTGGTTTATAAACGAGCCATGTTAAGTCCGCCGAAGGATACAGGGGAAAGGTTGGCAAGGTGAGTGGAAGCAATCCTCCAGAATGTCCTCAGCCACTCCTGGTCGAGTTTGTGCGGGAATAAGCGGTCGAGGTGCAGTGAGAATTGTTGACGTGGATAGGTTGTTATCCCTCGGACCATTATTTGGACCTATAATGTGTATCATCATCGCCGTTGAACATATTTTCTTTGACGCACTCAAGATATGGCATCCAGAAGACGAAATTGATCTCGTCAAACCATGGAACACGAAAGAAACAACTTCAACACTTACAGTTGGATGAATTTCGTCATTCGTGAATCTCATGCATCTCATCATAAGTCTCAAACCACCAATGGTTCCTCTTCACCTGTACTTAACATGTTTCCAGACGGATTCTTTGAGGATCCATCAAGATCAAGTCCGCCTGTAAAGCCTGATATGTACTGCTGAAGCCAATTACTACGTAATTCTTGCCTCATGTGATATTCTTCGGTCAAAGATGCACCAATGATCTGCCATATCGCTTCCAACATTACGGACTCTGCGGAATCAGGTACCTCGACCTTTAGGTACGAGACATTAGATGCGAGCTTTTTCAGATCTCTCACCAACGTAACGACGGTCTTGACAATTCGAGAAAACTCTTGACACAATTGTCTACAAACCTCCGTTGCGTCAATCCGTGCTTGCTTTTCATCATTAAGAACCGCTTGATATAACTCGGAGCCGAAGGGTTGAGAACGGATCCGTTCAACTTCTTTCTCAAGACTTTCCGAGGTAGTCTGAACAATAGTCCCTTTTCTCGGTTGCGATTCCGCCGCTGCTTTGGCCTGTATTTCTGCTGCGACGTCCTTCATGTGAAGACCTTCTGTCAATCAGCAAAAGCAACAAATTTCCAAAGAAATATTCACCCTGCTTTCTTTCATTCACGTCTGCGTCAAGATCGTGCAATTGTGCCGTCGTCGGTTCTGTGGGCGTATTCCAATCTCCTCCATCCCACAGTGTCAATTCTTTTGTGACAGATAGACGCCATCTCGTCAGGTCATCCAGGAGGAACGTATTCAACGCAGCTGACAACACATCATAAGTAACACGACTTGAGTAGTCATCATATGCAATAGAGTCCATTTTAGTTTCAGATATTATACCAAAAACGAGTTTGCGAATTTCAAAGATTGGATCTTGTTTTTCTCCTCTTCTCGTTCCTCTTGGTCCGTCTCTGGAAGAGGAGGTTCATCCTCATCATTCCCGTCTATTTCCGGGTCTAGCCCATCGACCAAGACTTGGATTCTAGATCCGACACGTTCAGTGATTGCCCCTGGATATCTGAAACTATCCCTCACCGCCTTGCCCAAAATTTTTTCAACCAACCCGTGGACTTCTGTAACGAACTCGTGGTCCTCTTCGTTAAACTCTAACGAAGAGGGACTGTATCAACATCCCACTCGGATCAGATGTGTCCATGATTGCGGTATAGACTAACTGTGACAGTAAGTTGATAAGATAATACTCAAATAGGTGATGTTGAAGTAAGAGTGAAAGTAAGGAGGGAGAAGTCTAAAAGTCTCTCTTGCACCTCTGAGTTAGATGCTGGTGAGCTCTCCTTTGATCAGATTCAAGCTCCACCTTCAGCAAATTGCTCATCAAGTTTTGCAAGCCTATCAGAGGCGATGATATTATCCACTTAGTGACAGCTTACGACATTGGAACATCCGTAACCGCATTCCGGACGAACCGTAAGTAAGTAAACTTGTATAATTTTGATGTAGAGTCAATGACACGATTAGACATGACGGTATCATTAAAGTCAACCTTGATCTTTCGAATCAAAGAGACACTTGAGTGATAACAAATGAGTGAATTTGAACATGAGTGATGAGCGGTTAACATCGACAATAACTCATTCGGATTCCACTGATTTCTCCACCTAACTGATGGTCCGTCTCTTCCATAATGCAAACTCACCCTTCATCTGTAAACACCCCCAAATACTCGGCAACTTTGTCAGAAAACGTCCCATCACCCTTATTTTCCCCCCAAACGTTTCTCGCTGCCCGATCCCATTCTTCTTCCAATAACGTCCGTCTCTTCCCATCGAATATCTCCCACTGTGACTCTTTATGAGATTTGAGCGATTCCCATTGAGTTTTGATCGTCTTCAGTGAACTTGTTGTTTTATAATTGTTCTTGAAGGACCGCATTTCTTCTCGGAGATACTCTATTTGTTCTTCAAACCTCTGAGCCATGGAGACGGCTTCTTGAATGCAGTAGATAAGAATAAGGGATCTGTCAACACAGCTGCAATGTAGGAAGTCCGTCCTCCTTCACTGAGAGCTTCAATGAATTTTTGAGGCCAGAAATACGGGTTGCCTGGTATTAGCACACTTTCAAATGAGCATGTGAGACAATCAATACACAGGGTAAAATATGAGAAGCGTGTAATACCATCTGAAATTAATGTGCTCACCCATAGCATCGACATATTCTTCCTTAGCTGCCTCGAGATCTCTCGTCAGGATCTTATCAATCTTGCATTGGGAGTTCTCTTGACACTGCGGGAGATGATCTCTCAATGTTTTTTCAATTTCTTCGATTTTAAACTTGAAATGGAGACGGAGCACAGTTTCCATCATCGAGTTCGGGTCTCTCGATCGTGAACAGAAGGAGGACGGATCTTGAGGGTTTGTAAGGGTATCTGCCAACCAACTCGAAGTGTTTCCCGACATTTTGCAAGTATGTCTGAGGCTGGATGGATATATTGACAGATCAGTAGGAAGTTACCAGATATATATGTACCCACCTCGACCGGAGATCATAAGCGAAGTCTCTCTTTCTTTTTCCGTCTCCGACACGCTTAGAGGCCTACGAACCTATCTGAATCCGCTCGATCAGACTCGTTTCGGCGTGGTTCGAAAAATCCCTTTGACCGACCCAAGTTTCGGATTCACTGTCAGTAATTGTCATTTACCGTCCTCACCATCACTTTTTGATCCCCGCCTAGTACATTGAGTAGATTACACGTGATACGTACGACAGATCCTCCACCCCTCACTACCCTCAGATAACGCTCATTCCGAGATTATATCGGCCAACGCGTCCAAAGCCTTCTTTGACTCTCCTCTTTCCCAACTTTCAATGATGCGCGCCCGCACCTTTTGTACGTTCTCCCTCAACCTGGTTCCCTCTTCACCGCGTTTTCTCACCCACACCTCATCCATCTCTTTCCGCATCAGAGTAGCACTATTCACTTTGACACCGTTACTGAAGGTTTTGCCGTCATGACCAGTGGAGAATTGGTATAATTGGATACAACATCCAAGTGAAGTCACTGAAATCAGCATGGTCCCCATGCATGCAATGACAAAAACACTCACTGAGCATGGTGTTGACGGGATGTTGACTGAATTGTGGAACGGCGATCATTGGCTTGCCAGCGATCAAGCTTTCATACATGCCGGATGGACCCATATGTGTCTGGTGATGAGTAAAATCTAAAGAATGTGACTGGATGACTCACAACAAAGGTGCTGACAGCTGAATGCTTGAGAACCTCTCTCTGATTCACCCAACTAGAGATCTCGGCTTTATCGCTGGCTTGGACCTTTGCCAGTGTTTCGGGAGTGAGTTCAGCGTCGGTGGCGGCG
This sequence comes from Tremella mesenterica DSM 1558, assembly GCF_000271645.1. NCBI lineage: Eukaryota > Fungi > Basidiomycota > Tremellomycetes > Tremellales > Tremellaceae > Tremella > Tremella mesenterica. The sequence goes on from NW_006711225.1 coordinate 5,612,997, forward strand.
AGAGCAAAGAGGAATGGGATTCCAGCATCGAGTAGCGAGTTGACAAGATTATCGATAAGCTCAGGTCGACGGAATGGCCATCCGACCTGACCCAGACTGAATGTGAGCTCAGGAAGGCGATTCGCGATAGAACTCACCTGATGTACACTACGCTATTTTCGCCATAATGGGCGAGACATTCGTCGAGAAATTTCTTCACTCGTCCATCGTCAGTCGGATATCTAGGATTGTTGACCAGCTCAGGTATGTCTTCTTTGCCCGATACCTCGGTGGGGTCGTATCCTATCGTATATACCGGATGACCAAGCAGTCCGCTCAAAGTAGCAGCGGCCTTGGGCTCGAGTTCGGGAACGCCGTTGATGATCATTCCATCGCAGTGCTTGAAGGCGGGCGAGAAGAAATAGGGCATTTTCAGGGCAGGTACAATGGAGTCAAATTGCCATGAACCGACTTGAGGATGAAATTCCCACTGAGGTCGGGCAGGTATGTCGAGGGGATCAATGATTCTGTCATACGAGGCAATCTCTTCGACCGCCTGCTGGTCAGTCAAAAGTCTCGAAGCATCTGATCATATGGGGTGATCAGATATTGACACGAAAATGGACGATATCGGCGCCTACCTCGTCTAGTTGTTTGCCTTCAGCGACGGCCGCATCGACTCGAGCATTAGATTCAAGAACGCTTCTTGTCAGCAGGAGAATGACAATGAGCACTTACAGTTTGAGACCCATGTTGGTGATTGACAAAGATATCAATAGCTTGACCTGCTCCTTCCTACCAAGCTCAGTGGCGACCTTCTGCACAACTCCCATGCATTGCGGTCCACGGAAGAGCTCCGAGTCAGCGACTGTTTGTGGAGTCTAGTCTGAAATTACTCACATCCATAATGACGACCTTTGGCTTGATGCCGAAACCTTTTTCAGAATCATCACCAGCCATGACGGGTTTGAGATAAGCTTCAAAGTGCGTCTTTAGCTCCTCCCCAATCTTGTCCTGATCCTCCCCCAAGTCGGGTCCATTTGGATCCACAACGGAGAGCACGCGGAAACGTTGTTTGCATTTGACGACGAGATCAGGACGGGTGGACAACTCCTGAGCGATGCGATTGGCGCCTCGTCGATCAGGGAGGAAGGTGCAGTGGAGGGCTGGATTGGCGAGAAGGAGAGAGAAGGCGGCGGACATGGTGGGTCGGAGATGACCCCTGGGTGTGAGTAAGGATACCCGTCACTGGTACTTGTGACGGAATACAGAGCGGGGAAGAAACTCACCATCCTGCCAGAGGGACAACAACAAAGTGACCGTTGCGGAGCATCTCTCAATTGCTGGTGAGAGGATGGTAGTGATAGAGAGGAGATATAGTGAATCCAAGGGGGGCGAAAAAGGGCGAGCAGGAAAAGCCTTGTAAAGGCGAGGTTGTTGTTACTTGGGTAATTTGAGTACTCGCCCTCGTGTGTGTCCAAGTTGCGAGGTCATGGCGTGTGATGAATCAGCGGGTAGCGGCCAGCGGCCAGCGGGTAGCGGCTTAGCTAGAGGCATGTTAAAGGGACACGCCATCATGCGACCATGCGATGGCCGAGAACATAGGTGAACGAGGTTCACCAAATAGCGTACAGAGGGTGGCAGAAGTAATGGGACACCTCGGCGTTGATTGATGTTCTACCTCATACAAAAAAAAGGTCGTTTGGCTGGTCCGATCCCCAAGGGTGTCCCATTACTTTTGCCACCCTCTGTACATACAGAGACCGGTCGGCCGGTTGGCAGGAGAGTGAGTGATCCAAAGCAGCGATCGAGATCACGTGCTCAACCCTCGGACCCATTTTCAGTAGAAAACAGCATTGACATGTGGCATGTGGCATGTGGAGACAAGGCAAGATAAGTTTGTGTTTCATACGTCAGGAAAGACTGGCCAGTTGGTTTGATCAATTGTGTTCCGTAAGAGGAACACGACCCGGGGGTTAGAATTTAGGATGCTATCGTCCAGAAATAGGTGTTGTGACAGTGTAACTCGATAAGTGATGAATGTAAGGATTATAAGTCTAAGAGTTACTTACGTACATGAAGCGGGTGGAAAGAGTCTCAAAGCATGGATCAGTCATGGTTCATGACCTTTGACGGTACATTGTGAAGAGATGAAAGTAGTAATCTTAGAACGGGCATCAAAGAAACTATCACCATACGGAACAATCATGCATCCACCTAACACATCCGTCATGATCCAACTACCAAATAAATCACCTAACTATGAGAATCCAACCTCGAAGCCTAAGGGAAAGGAACTTTCCGGTTGCTCTCTACGTATGTAGTGATATAAAATATGAGCACTAGCTCCTCTTTGCGCCTCCACCAACCCGGGAAACATGAGTAGACTGTGGACCAGGCTCTGACAGAGTGTCCGCCCAGAAGCGGGACAGGTCGGCAGACACGTTATCCAGGTTTGCAATTGTGATTGAGTAGGTACACCATGCTCACCTAGCCTTGCCCTGCCATGCCCCGTCCGACTAGGAACCAGGGCATTACTTGCCATGGCGCCGCCATTCGACCATCCTGTCGCTTGCCAAGGGGCTACAGATTGGTGCCCATCCAGGCTTAAAGCCATAGCTCCTCTCAGGGTTGGGATATTGGCTATCTCAAATAGCGCTGGTAGAGTGATGGCAACCGTAGAGGACTGAGAGGGGAGAAACTTGCTATCCTCGCCTTTGGAGGGGATCGAATTAGTATCTTGGGGGTCAATTGGTTGAGACATGTTGTATCAGTGATATCTTGTGACCTCCTACATCTTGCTTGCCTTATATCCTCCTCCAATTCAAACGCTCCAACCCAATGGGGCAACCGTCAAAGGAGAAACTCCCTTCTTCTCCACCCAAGTGGAGCATAATCAGCCGAGAAAAAGTTCTTTCAAATGCCATGAATATCGGTTCTCACGGAATCCATTGATAGTATCAACATCGTGAGATAAAACGCGGTTTGTCTTTTTCCCTTGCTTTGGGCCTTGAGGTTGTCCCAGCAGGCAAGAGGAGTTGAATGCGTCATGATGGGCTCGTTTCGACCGGAGAACATAGGCTAAAGTGGAGATGACGTCGAGATGGTGGAGCTGATATTGATGACGATGTTAAGAGTGGGTTTGTTGTGGTGAATTTCGTCTGGATGATGTCAGAGTCAAGTACGAGATGACGTCGAGAGGGTGGAGCAGAGGATGATGAGGTGTTTGGGGGAACATCTTGAGAGGATTATGTTATGCGTCATGTATCTTGGAGTCGAATGTTCGGTTCTGTTGTGATCTTAGCCGGGTCGGGTGATCATCGTGTTTGGTCAACAGGAAGGAAAGGAAAAGGAAGAAAGCATTGCATGGAGATGACGAGGGAGCATGGAGTGTCGTACGATGTGTGATATGGTGTGATAGTTCGGGATATGGCGCGAGGATGATGAAGAGGATGCACGTCGAGAAGTGGGGATGATCGACAAATCGTGATGTGGGAGATCGGCGTACATATTGGTCATTGTGAGAGGAATGTATGATGAGTGAGGAAGGGTCCGCAAAAGATTGATGAAGATGATGTTCTTTGAAGCCGACAGGTTAGAGGGATGGAACCGCTACCCTCCCAAACACTTCTTCGGTCCATTCGAGCAACTCGCAATCCCTATCATCTGACTGACGTCCATCCGACACTTGCGTTTCGATACAAGCGAGGTTGAGTGGGTTGTCCATGACTAGTACCGGGTGATCTTAGCATCAGCATCGCTTGGAAGAAGTGAGACTTCCCTCCCCTCAAACTCGCCCTTACGCGAAGGCTTGTATCGTGCGCTGCAACAGGTGGAGCGGGATGAACAAGAAGCCTGGAGGCAGAGGATAAGACTCACGCCATACACCAGCACTATAAGACAGTCCCGTATCAGGAGGCATGATGAACGCACTCAGAGTTTTGGGATCTGGTCTGTCGTCTTTTCCGTTCAGTGCGACGATAACAAGGAAAGAGCCTCCAGAAGGCAGAGCTTCTTCGCCCATTCCTTCCCACTGAGATATCAGTAAAGGCCTCTCACTTGATCGATACCCTCATATCCGATCCCCTCCAGTGGGTTTTCAAGGCGTATCCCCAACAGGTGAGGAAAGGTCACCAAACGTATAAGCAACTGAAGAGGAGTCAAAGAAAACGGCACGAGTGAGAGCCGCAAAAAGTGAAGGAAACAGACGGAAGAATAAGAGAGAGAGGGGGGGATGACTCACACCCGCCTTACCCATCGGTATGAACACTTGACTGTTATACGGATGTCTCTCCATCAACCTCACATCAAAGATTTTCCCTCTCACCAACCCGACTTTCGGTGTCGAACGCGAGACTGAAATCGCCATCTTTGCTCCAGCCTCCAAAGGGTAGTTGCTGACTACCGGTACAACTCCACCCCCGGAAACGTCAGGGTTAAGATGTATGACATGACCGAATCTTGCGAAATTGGTCGATGTCATCCTTTCGGGATGCAAGAGGGCCGTCTTATCGTCGTCTTTCGGGACAGGAGCGGGTCCAGAAGATGACGGAGTTGAGGAAGTGATCGTCGATGGGGAGGCCGAGTACGGAGGAATTTGGACAGTGAATGAATCCACCACGACCGACTGTGTGGTCATACCCAGCTATGCGTCAGCTGATACGGTGAACACGAGGTGAGAATCGGCTGACGGATGTGACTGAGGCGAAGGGACATATCTACAGGTCAGCTACATGTGGTGCAAGACTCGCGGCTTACATCGTTGACAGTGATCAATGGTAGATCTGCCAATCAGCTGAGTCCACCAGCACCCGGAGGAGTACTCACACCAAGTGCCAGGACTAAACGCTACGCCCTGAGCTGCAGTAGCTAGGAACGCTCGCAAGCTCCTCATATCAGGTGTACCATCCGTTTTGCTATTAGCCACAACTACCACCTGTGCGCTATCCCTTAAATCATCAGAGCCCATAGGGATGAAAGCGGTAGTAGATCCACATCTACTCATTAGCCCTGATCCTCCGTGTCCTTCGATTACTCACTTTTCAAGATGGGTGACATTCACAGCTGCTCCCTTCTCTGCGGCAGAGACAAATAAGCTGGAAACGGCTCTCACCGTCACACCCTTCTTGACCTCCTCTTCGGAAAAAATAGCCATACGATGACATTTCGACGCTGTTCCTTGATTTCCAATGGTCACATTGATTCCCTTAGGTGCCGATGTGGGAAGAGAGAATCCTTGCAATACGGCACCGTATGGTTTGAACGCTTCCACAGTCAACGGAAGAGCCGGAACGTTGAGTTTAGGTGAAAGCAGAGGAGGCGGGGAAGGGGCGATGGGATATCCATATGCTCGTAGACGCTTGAGACCGCCATCAGGGTAGGTGGATAGTCTTACGTGAGAGAATACGGCGTTCGAGGGAATGGAACGTTCGAGGTCAAAGAAATGTTGTCTATGTGGTCCTAGTGGTTGTCGACGGACGAGGGTGGTCCATGAGGTGTTTATGGGTAGTATTTTTCCCTCGACGAGACAAGCTTCGATCATACATTCCTGAGAATCAGCACTACCCCTTTGCCTCTGTTTCCCCGTCTCATAACTGCCACGAAAGACATTGTTCAGACTCGGAGGAGTGACTTTGACAACATGAGAATACCGCAGGTAAAGAGGATAGGGAGTAGGACAGAGAGGAATAGAGACTTCGAACGAGTGAAGAAAGGAAATGTCGGAAGAGAAAGAGACAAGGAGAGAAGAGGGACATTATTTCACCTTTGGGTAATTCCCAGGATGAAAAGCCGTGTCGACTTCAAACCACCTGATCACTCCCGTGGCGGCCATTTGTAAAATCACCCATTCTTTTCTCTCCTGACCATACAAAGCTCCACCGGATCCGTACTTTCCTCTATTCACTTGGCTCCTTCTCGTTTCCCATCCATCAGACATGTCATGTCCTCTACCTGGAAGAATGAGATTTTGAGGCGGACTAAATTTGGCATCTGAACAGGAGATGATCCTCCCTGATACCAAAGCTGAAAGCAGATCGATGGGCGGGGTATCGAGGGGCGGTATGGAAGAGTAGAGAGCGGGAGGGATAGGTCGACCGTAAGCTCTAAACCTAGCCTTTTGGGTCAGCATAATTGCTATCATAACTGCTATCAAGAAGCTTGCCCGAATCCTTGGAACAGGTTAAACGTGCCTACATGAGAAGAAAAGTGGTATTCTGGGAGATGCCCAAGTAGACTTGGAATGAACTAAGAAAAGTAAGATTATAATCATGACGAAAAGTAATTACAAGACAGTTTGAGTGGGGAAAAACAAGGAAAACGTACCATTCCCCCATCAGGTATCATATGAACTTTCAAAACATTCCATCCTTCCTCCTCACCTTCTTTCCCCAATTGGAAGATATGTCTTCTATCCGGACCCAATTCAGTAGGTGTCAGCAGCTCCCTCCATCTTTTATCCTCATCACTCAGTCTTTCAGTCGATCCTTCATGTCTCAAAGCGTAAACAGCAGCAAAAGGAGCTTCATTCCCATTGAAATGACTTGTATCTATATCCACATAGTGAAGGTGGGATGAAGTAGGAAGGCGTATGATGACCCAATCGTAAGCAGGATTATGTCTACGGGATTCCCATCCGTCGTAAAGAGCACCGTTGGGTCCGAATTGGCCTTTGAGAGAGACCGAGGGCTATGAGGTTAGTTCGTGTTACGGAATGACAAGGAAAAACTGACAGAGGGTTTGATGAGGTTATCACAGGGAGCGAAGAAGTCATCGGAGCAGGCGATGATACGGCTTCCTAGGATAGAGCTGGAGATTTCTGTCACGTCAGTGGGACTGTCTTCATCTCTGTGGAAGGGTGTTGGCAGACCTTGAAGTGGAATGGAGAAGGGAGATTTGATTTAAGAACTTACCTGTGTAGCTAAATTTGATAGTTGAGTCGAATACTTCTACAGGAATACTGGTCGCCATGATGATACGCCGGTCAGCTCTACTCTTGTGATCTGTGAGTATGTACTATAGCTGAGAAGCGAATATGTAAAATGACAAGTAAGAGATGCAGAGAAGGAGAAGCAACACATAGTCAGTACGAGTACTGAAACGAGAAGGCCGGCGGTAGATCCGATCGAGCCGGGCTTATCCTTATCTCTGATCGCGTAATCTTTGAAATGCCCGTCGCATCTTGCCATCTCTCCTTTCATGGCCCATTACAGTGCATTTGCATAGACGACCCCGCTTCTCTCCTAACACGAATCAGACGAAGAAAAATCTATCATATAATAGTCGCCCATATCCTGCCCCATACATTGGTAGGTTGTGGTTCGTCGTACGAATCCGCTTCGATCACATCTAATCCAGTGATGAAATCTAACTCTGCCGCCCTCCTCCATCTAGTTCGATACACCAATTTGTACCCTACCCACAATATGGGAAAGAGCCATACTGGTAAATAGTCAGTCACAAACTGATCTTATCAGCATTGGCATTTTGTAAGAATAGATGGGCATACCTCTCGGGAATCCCATTTGTTTCTCAGGAAAAGACTAAACCCTTGGAAGCTGCATATCAGCCGAGGGATCGAGAAAGACTGACGGATAACTTACAAAAGGATGATACTGATAAGTATCACGGCGTACCAAGCTGCTCCCGCTCCATTGTTAAGAACCGATCTATACGGAAGAGTTGACCTGGAGATATTTTGAACTTTGAGACCTTTGTTGAAATTGATATAAGTCAAACATATCCCCCACCAGGTGATCAATCCCGCCGACGAAGTCAGGTTTGATAGATATTTGAACGCTTGTCCGGCCGAGGTGGAAAGTGACATATAAGCTAGACCACCGAATGCTGCACAAAAGAGAACTGAAATGAGAGGTGTACCCCTTCTTGTGGTTCTAGTGAATATCCTAGGTGCTTCCCCTACCATTGCGAGGGAGTATAGAGCTCGAGAAGAAGTGAAGAGATCGCTGGAAGCTGCCGACCAAGCGGAAGTGAGAAGTGCGGCGTTAATGATCGATGGTAAGGCTGGGATACCGGCGTTTCGTATAGCGATAACAAATGGACTGGCTAATGCTGTTCCTGAATTCAGATGGAGACCTTCGTTATCGGATGGGACTAGAAGACCAATGATGAATGTTCCGCCAAGGTAGAAGATCTGACCCTCAGTATTTGACTGCTCTTAGAGAAGGGGTGACTTACCAAGATCCGGATGTAGACTTTCTTGATAGCCTTCGGGATATTACGACGAGGGTTTTTAGCTTCTCCAGCGGCTATGGCAACGATTTCCGTTCCGATATAAGAGAAAGCAGCTTGAGTGAGGACAGCCCAAAATCCCAAGAAACGTCCTTTCGCACCCCCTATACCATCGTACTGTACGAACGGACCGGGATGTCGCCAATACTGAAACCCTATACTTCTATGGTCTGGTCCGCCACCGGAAGTTATGATGATTCCAAGGATGATAAGACCGGTGATGGTGATGACTTTGATCGATGCGAACCAGAATTCACACTCGCCGTAGACACCAGTGCCGAGGAGGTTGATAGCGAGGACGACAAGTAGACAGATAGTGATCCATAGTGCGTTGGAGATGGTCTTCTGCCAGAGATTGATGAGGACCGCAGCGGCGGATATTTCAGTGGGCATGATCACCACCCAGTTGAACCACTGATAGTGAGTGAGAATCACTCAACAATCATGAACGTGTCAGAAGAGGAGAGATGAAATGTGTACAGCACGAGGAAGAGAAAATGCATGTTGGAAACTCACGTAATTCCATCCTAAGGCGAAAGCCAAAGAATCATCAAAATATCTAGACGAGAGTTTCACAGGACCTCCAGGGAGGGGGAGGTAGGAGACCATTTCGCCAAGTGAAATCATGGTGCAATAACAAATAGAACCCATGAGGGCGTATCCGAGGAAAAGGCCTAGCGGTCCACCATTCGCCAACGCATTGCCGGTTCCAAGGAACAGACCAGTTCCTCTGGTTTATCAGCTCGGTAACTTCCATCTTTTTAACACCGAGAGGGAGAGGAGAAGGTGATGTAAAGCGCGATCAAACGCAACAGATCAAGCAGAAGAAGTTTTTCAGATGAGGATAGCCAACAGAAAAAATCTCGATGCTATCGAACGATCAACTCACATGACACCTCCAATACTGATCATAGCGATATGTCTTGCCTTCAATTGACGTTTCAAATCCGTCCTCTCTTCCACACCTTCTCCAAAAGCTCCATGACCACCTGTGCCATTTCTCGGTGGAGGGATCGGTTTCTCCCCATCTGTCTGACTGACTTGATGTACGCTACTTGGGATGGAATCGGATTTACTCTCCATATTCTCCTTCTGTGAAGTCATAGCTATATCTTCAAAAGGAGTACTCATCGTACGAGTGGCCAATCGAAAGATTGGAATTTGATCTGTCCAGAGGATAAGGAACAGAGTTAAGCGGGGGAGTTGATATAGGGTTGAGATGTTGAAACGTTCGGTTAGGTAGATCACGCGGGTCGAGCACTGCATTGTCAAGAAATGGTTAGTACGTAAACTTGTATCTATTGTCATTTCCAATAGTGGGATTCGGGCGTCGTCAGAGATGAGAGTCAGAGTGTTTTGTCGATGATCAGGGGATCAGGGGTGAAGGGCGGTTGAGAGTTTGACAGAGTGATGGGACCGAAGATGAAGCGTTGAGTGGATCCCTTTGGGCTAGTTTTTTAGACGAGGGCACATGGGAGAATCATTCGGTTAGTGCTCATAGCCTATCTGTGAGAACTGAGCTAGCTGAGTTTGGTGAGAAGGAATGTATTGTAAGAAGGAAGTGATATGATTCTTGATGTATTGTGTCAGTTGTGGAAAGAGGGAGTGACGGAAAGTGTTTGGTCATAGATAACGAGTTGCGTTATTGCGTAGCCGGCGGTTGCGACTTGTCGCCCGGTAAGTTTACTGTACTTGTATGGTGGCAATGTGGCGGATGTCTTGCTGGTCAACTCAACATGATCATCAATAAGGTCTACACGTACACCGAAGCCTGAAGTGGCCGAACTGGATACAACTCAGACAGCCGACACGCTAATGGAGATTGCTTCCGGTCACAGGCACCCAGACTATGAGACAGTAAGTACATAGTAAGTGAGTCAAAGACCGATTTGCATTCCACGCACTCCACGGCGATCGCGATCGTACGGCGAAACGTTTTTCAACATGTGATGCAGGTTGCATCAACTACTACTCTAGAATCTACACATCATCTACACATATCAAAGTCCGTTGCTTGTTCTCTCCTTGGATTGATTCGACAAGGGGACGTTGGACAGAGTCCTCAGGCCAATACGCCGATGGCAGCAGCGAGGAACATCAACGCGCCTCCTGGGGTCACCAACTGACCCGCTGCTCCGGACGCAGACGCGGAAGGACTGGAAGACTAATCATCAATACTGACTCCTCATTTCGACCACATTGACTTACAGCAGGAGTAGAGCTAGTAGCTGAGGTAGAAGTGGTGGTGCCTGAGCTGGTACCGGAAGTGGAGGCGGTACTGGATGGTGCGGATGATGAAGGGGATACGCTACTGGTTCTATCAGCCATGATCTCATCATATCACTTGTATCCATCCTTCACAATGAAGAGATCTCGCGGAAGATATAAGAGAAGTATGAAATGTACTCACCTGGTACCCTGGGTCACATTGAAATAATCACTTTGAGCCAGAATACCACCGTTAGGAGAAACGATGTTAACCCTATAATTACCACCGACCGCTAAGTCAGAAGGGGGGGTGTAAGTGTATTGCCCAGACGACGAATCGACGTTAGACGTAATGTTGATCGGTGTATTGGGATCTTGAGGGGTGATGAGTTGAATATCAAAAGTCGTAGGATCGGTAGCGACCGTCTAGACATCAGTGCGAGGATCCATAAGGAGAATGTGAAACAGCCAAGGAAGGGAACTTACCGACCATGTAATTTCTTCAGAACCGGAAGTCTCCCATCCTGATGTATTGGTAGGAGCGGTGATAAGGACGGCTGCGGCCGATGAGATCAATGCTGCGAGGGAAAGGACAGTGGTGAAAAGCATCTTGGTGATCTTGTGAGTAGACTTGGAATGGTTAGTGGAAGAAAGATGAGATGTTGTTTATGTATTTTCTAGTCGGAGATGTCCCGAGGGTCGTCAAGCGGGGCGGTGTTGCGGGCTCAAAGGGATCACTGCCATTGTGACCAGTGCGTTAATGCCATGGTGCTACGTGCATCATACAAGGACGCCGTTCTTTCACTGCATAGCTAAACGCTCTCTGATTGTGATTGTCTCTTTGCCCACTCCTCAGATCTATACCTTCGACAAGAAGAGGTATGCTATAATTGTCGAGCTCAGGATGGGGATGCCGATACTTACTATGCAAAGGGGGCAAGAAAAATCAAGCGCGTGGCATGGTCAGTTTTCTGAGAAAACTCCGCATCGCCGAGAAAACCAGCCCCAAAGGAAGGGGATTATAGAAAACTGATGGAAAAACCCCGCCTCGCGATTTGTTGTTCCATCCCGTCTTCTTTCATCCCCAGTCTACCATTTAGTCACTCATCTATAAAAATTCTCAGTCTTCATTGCCAGTGTGGAACAGGTGTATCAGCAAAGATGATACGATTAATAAGCCTGATCGGATGGTTGGTGTTTGCCACTTCTCTCGTTTCTGGTGAGTGGCCCATATGTCCTTTCTTCCCGTTCTCGCCCACCCCTTCCTTCCTTATCCATCTTCCTCTTGGTTCATGGACCTGACGAATGTGAGAGTCACTTCACTCTGTTAGCTATCCAAATAAAATAGGAAGAAGGCATCTAAAGGTTTATGATCTAACAAGTGATTACCAAGTCGTAAACAAACGCCTCGTAGGAGGTAGCATGGTAGCACTGCTTGTGAAACATTAAGCAACTCTCATCTGACCTCAGCTCAATTATCCACCATCTATTGGCCAGTGAATTACCCCAATGCGAACTCTCCATGGGTCGTCGGTCAAAAAAACTTTTTATCATGGATAACCGGTGGTGGAGTCGGGATAGAATCTTTTGACATTCAATTACATCATTGGAATCAGACCATCCTCAACGGTTTTTACCCAATCGCTTTGCGTGTACCGATGGAAAGGTTATCAACGGGTAGAAAGAATTTTGGTGGAGAGTTGGAAGTCGATTTGGATTCTAGTATTCCCGTCGCGTGAGTTTATCACCGAGCGATGAGTTTGGTCATTCTTCCTTCCTCAATCTGTCGTCCGTGGTGGAGGTTTGAGTTGAGCTAATTGGATATGTGTAGTACTGGAGAGTTGGCTGACTGGAAAGAGTGAGATGTGAGGGGAGGGTTCTGGATAAGAAAACGGCTGACTCGCAGGGATGGTTACATATTGGTGTTCATGAACACCTTACATGGTTCCGTGTACGCCAAGGTCAGTACACAATCTTGTCAGCATTCGAAATATGTTGACAGATTAGTCGCAAAAATTCTCCATACTTGCTTCTGCACCATCCAACTACACTTCAGCCGGTGAGTCTTCGATGGCTTTGCAGTGTTATCTTCAATCAGATTTATTTGTCCCCTGTTGGCTGCCTTATTACCCACTTCATTCTCCCCTTCTTTCCCCTCTCCAATATGTCCGCACATCCCATCTATAACAAGTTGTCATTCATCATAAATGACGAGGAGGACGAGAGTCTCGGAGAGATCGATCAGGAGGACAAGAGACCATGACAACGCGTGGCGCTGACCTACAGACCTTCCAACAGCTACCGCAACCGCTACCCTCACAGGTGTTCCCAACCCGACGCAACAATGGGCCCTCACGTTGAACGGTATCGACCCCGATGCCACTGCGTCAGCTGCCACTATGATTGCTGGAAATGCAGGTTCTGGTCATTGATCCTTTTTTCATATGCCACATCTCACCCGATCGACATATCCGGCGTACGACTTCGACACCTTGATCAAGAGTGACTTGGTGGATGAGAAAGGTATGGACAATGATGCACGAGCGATATATTGTATTTGTCTACATCATGCATGATTTTCTTCTCGACGTTGTACTGTTCACGACTCCATTACACTCTAGGACAGTGATCCAATGAGTAGAAGTGTAGTGAAATAACGGGCAGAGTAACTTAGTTGGAGTCGCGTGGCGCGTGAACTTTGTTTCAACCCGGAAACCTTAAGTCAATGGGTCATTTATGGCCTCGACATCTTTCAATCTTCTCACTACATCTTTTCGACCTCTCACCCTCTCTTTCGTATCCCTTTGTATCAAGTCTCTGAGAGACAGACGCTGGTCGCCTTTTCGAACGGTGCTGGCACCGCCATCTTTCCTTGAACACATTCACATTCGTCTTTTTTCCATCTATCGAATCGTCTGATTTTGCCCTCCCCCAATACAGTCAAAAGAAATGATCTGGAAATTGACATTGGCAATGGTGTGCTGTTTGATACAGATGGGACAAGCACTACCAATGACCGATATGGGAATAACAGTTGTTGAGTGAGTTTCATCATTGTCCATCCACTTCCGTATCATATCCGGCCAAATCCTTCCTTCTACCTCTTCCCTTGTACTCCACAGTACGTTCTGTATCTTACATGCACTCTATGATTCCTTCTTTGTCTTGATTGCCAGTAACCCAGATGACATGTCAAATGGTCAAGAAGTGAGGAAACGTCTAAGCTTGCTTGATTTCATTCGTAAGCTGACCATGTAGTCGTCCGCTGGATTTTGCCAAACTACCTTCCGACCTTACATCCTCTTCTCAATTAGTCCTACATCCCTCATCTTCCAATGATCCCAAATCCCCCTATTCTTCGTCAGACGACTCAAACTTAGAAGAATCGACCAAGGCCAAGGTTGAGGACGCCGGTATGTTCTTCGAAGCTCTCTCTGCTTATCTTTCTTCGTTGGAAGATGAGAAACAGCTTGAGGATAGTCTACAAGATCATGATGATGAAGTACGTGTCGATGATCTCCGAGATCATGATGGAAAGTCACAAGGAAATCAGGGTGGGAAGAAATCGGAGGACATGGGCGGTATGGACAACCCAGAAGGGGAAGATATGGAGGATGGGGTCGAAGGGTGGTATTCCTCAGATGGGAGTTGGGATTTAGAGCAATCGCTCGACGCATGGAGAGAAGAATATGATCTCGCGCTAGACGCTGAGAGGCAAGTGGAGAGAGTAAGAATGATGTTGAGGATGTATGAGTCTAGAGAGGGTAAGATGAGATGGATGGTGGGAGTGAAATAGATCGAGCTGAGGGATATACTCTTCATAGGTGGTTCGTGCACATGCACCATGTCTTTTCATACAGGGAATCTAACCACTGTCCACCTCTCCATGTCTTTTTGACATACCTAGCAGTCCGCGGTCCGGAGTGCCGGAGTGAAGTATGCAGCATAGCAGCCTGCAGCCTGCAGCCTTCATGCCCATTTCCAAAGCAGTCGCATGATCGCATGATTTCATGGTCATATCTTGGAAGGAGAGAACCGTGCTCCATGTGAGTTCCGAGGTCCAAGGTCCGAAAGGCAGTGTCGGACATCGGACATCGGAAGATCGGACAAATTGAGCGGCCGAGCGGGAATGTGGGATTGCGGGTATTCAACTTAGTTACTCCGTCCTCGATCACCCCCCTTCACCAACTCAACCTTCCCGTCATGTCACCCTGTTTTTTATTCTCATACGTCACCGCCCATACAAAACATCTGTAAAAGGGTATTACGGCGTCGGACTCGAGAGTAATGACTGGAAAAAAGATAAAAAGATGTGATTGTCTCCTCGTATCGCGTTTGGACCACCTGGATCTTCCATTAGTACGAGGTTCAAGGCGTAAAGTGCAAGGTGCAACTTCCAAAGGTCAGCGATCAGCAGAGGTTTAAAGGTATCTTGAAACGCAAGGTTCTCCAAAGCTTTAAAGGTTGTAAGATTGGTCAAGAAGTTGTGCATAGCCCCGCTCCTTGGCTCAAAATATCCCAACTTTTCCACCTTTCTCTCCTCGATCCTCGACTTCTCTCTCATTTGTATTATATTCCCAGTGGACGAGAATGTCACGTATAATCATTTTATTCCTCACTCTTCTTCTCAGTCTCTCTTCCACCCTCGGTGCACCTTATGGTGGAACACGACATAGACC
>NW_006711225.1:5628212-5644679 GCF_000271645.1 Tremella mesenterica DSM 1558
CAAGATAATGAAGAAAAATGGACATTTGAGCTGATCAGCAGTATCCTTGGTGTAACAGACGGCAGTAAGAACCTCGGTGCGGACTGGTACGACCTTACTGGTTTGCTCAAATTCGAGCCTTGACCTGGGTATCCCACCGCCCGACTTCTTACACCTTCCTTATCCCGAATAAAAGCTTAGCATCACAAGATAGCCAACATGGACATTCATCCCCTTTCCTTCACCTACACTCAAACGGACATTCAGTAAGATAACAATTGCACTTCCTAGACACTCGTCATGACGGGTGATATTATGAGAATCAATCGATGATGATGAGTAACATATGGACATTTAGAATACTGTGGCATAGTTTGAGGACATTTCAATTGTATATATAAACCTACTATCTCAAGTAAAGTATGACACTCTTTACAACCTTATATCTACCTGCGTATTTGCACGAACTTTGGTAAAGAGACAACAGAGCTTCATCATTGACGGAACCCTTCATTAGCCATCGTTACCCTTCACTCCAGTTCGATTTGAGCAGATTGTGATCATGAATAATTGAGTCACATTTAACTATAGTAGATTCCAAATCCTATAGCAGCACGATTGACCCGTGACCCACAAACTCCGTGAGAAGACCTACTTGCCCTTATCACCCACTTCCACCCGGCTCCAAACTCTCATACTCACTCAAATGAGCCACTCCCCAAACATTCACCATGATATCTTCTAACCTGAAATTCACCCAACTACCCCAAGGATTCCTACACGTCACGTTCCTTCCCCCTCCCCAATCCGTAGTGTTCATCACCGCATACGCATGATTATTGCCTACAGGGGGTACAGTGACCGTCGGAGTATCAACAGTTGCCAAAACGATTGGACTGTTAGGTGCGTGACTGAGCATTTGAAAGAAATCATCAGAAGTCATCCCTTTTGTTGAAGCCATAACCGTTTTCTTCCCCGTATACACGCTCAGAGCGATTTCAGAATTACCTTCCATAGATATGATAGATCCATCCGAGGCGATTCCAGGGATAGACATTTGAGTACCAAGAAGTTGAATTGCTTGAGTCAAAGCGGAATGCCACCAGACACCATTAGGTACATCTTCGGTGGTTGATTCGTTGGCTATGCTGACGAGTTCGAAGACGGGGGAAAGGGTGGTGGGGTTGAAGACTTTGACGTAAACTTCTGGAGCGGCAGGAGAAGGGTTGGAGAGTGTGTAGAGGGATGTTCCGTTTGTATAGAAATATAAGGATTGAACGAAGGATGGAGAGGCGAATAAAACGGAAAGAGTGACGGCGGGTAGCCAACAATCGAGTACGGAAACTGATATTTAGTACAGAGTTCTATTCTTAGGTCCTATTTGTATAATGGTTGAGGGAGTAAGACGCGAGATTACGCGAGGCTGGAGGATGTGAGATAGACTGACCTTGTCGTACGTCATATACACTAGGGACACCCTGCCACAATGTGGTGTTGGTGAACTTGCTACCGGGCGGAAGGGTGAAGTCCACCGTTGCGGAAGCCGCAGGAGGGGTCATGGACAAAACTTGAGCTTGAATGTGAGTCAGCTGGTTTGAATAAAGAGGGATGCGAATCAGACGACTTACAGACGCCAGTGAGGAAGTAGACACACCGTAGACGCCATCGAGGCAACATCCTGAAACGAGAGGGGATCGAGATTAGACGCTCCAAGCGCCAAAGCCTAGAGTACTGGGAAGAAAGATTAGGGGTGAGATTGGACCATGAGCACTGAGAAAGTCATCAAAAGTCAGGACAATCGTAGTCACGAGTCAGCTGCAAAAAGTGAATGAAAGGAGTGGCGGAGATGACACACGAGTCTCCCTCAAAGCACAAGAAAGGATCCCAGGCTCGTCCATATGAAGATCGCCGTCATGCATAACTCTTGACCGGTGTCGCATCTGCCCCCAAGGGCAACACGCAAACCTCGGGAAGATCGGCCCCTTCAACCCATCCCCGCCATTCCCCATCCCAGTCCTCCCCTGCCCAACGAGGCAGAGGTGTCTCCCATGTTCCGAGCGAGTCCGTGGAGTATCTCAATGCGTGAAGGTAGATGAAAAGGGTCTCAGGATCAGGATCGTCTGGAAGAGGAACGTAACACTCTGGACAAAAGCCAGGAGGGAGATACGCGGGAGGACCGAGTGGAGAAGGGGTGTCGGAAGGAAGGGCCTCGGGTGGAGGGGCTCTTGAACGGGTGGGGATAGGTTTGGGATGTCCGTTTGGTGAGATTGTTGTCTCCATTGCATCTTGAGCTTTTCTGATGGTAAAGACTACTTCTTTCCATCTGATCGTCAGCTAGTCCGCTACTGACATTGGAGATTCTTGTCATGTGGCACATCAAATGTCAGGTTTGACATGAACCACTCACTTCACCCAATCTTCTTGTTCATCCTTCATTCTTCTCAATTTCGCAATGACATCCCTTGCCTGCTTACTGAGACGGATCGGACTGACGACGTCAATATCATCGTACTCTCTGTCGACCAATCTACCACCTCGGACCCAGCCTTCGGGAGGCCTTTCTGTCCCGTTCATTCGATCACTGTCGTCGGGCAGCGCCGGGGGAGTGGTCGAGGTAGTGGCCGCTTGTACTCTGGCAGCAAGAGCGGCGGTACGAGAAGACTCTGCAGGTTGCGGGACAAGCTCTACCCCTCCTCGTCCTAATGACGATCCCCAGATGGTGGGCAGGGAGTAAAGAGGATCATTGACGATGGGATGACCGAGGTATTGCAGATGTACGCGAATCTGGTGTGCTGCCAATCAGCGACGTCCCGATCCTATTCCTCCTGAGTGCTTGAGAAGCAAAAACGCTCACTTCTGCCGGTTATAGGTCGGCAATGTACCACGCTTTGATCTCGAGATGAGTCATAGCTCATCCTTGTGAAGATAGTCTTGGCTTCCTGCGAATCAGCGACCATCCTTCACGTCTTACCCTCTACTCACTTTGCCATCAGGAGTAACGATGACCAGTCCCATTTGTCTGTCAACGGTCATCAAAGGTTGGTCCACCGTAAGCTCCTCTCTGTCCATCAGTGGATGTTCGAATGCTCCTCCGCGATATAAGACGGACTCTGGAAATCTTCCCTTGACCCTAGCCACATATTCTTTCTTAACCCTGCCTTCTTCGAACTCCTTGGAGAGAATAGAAGCGGTCTTGCCTGACAGAGCCAGAATCATCAGGCCACTTGTCAGACGATCCAATCTGTTCACGGCTGAAACTTAGCTCTACCATATACAGGATGACACTCACAATAAGCCTTGATGCCAAAATCACTCTGCAATATCTCGAGCACAGTATGCCGGAAGTATCTTCCCGCTGCGTGCACAGGCTACTCTGATAAGCTGGTTTAGACAAGTCCAATAAAACGCTCACCATACTGCCAGGTTTAGAAATGACGATAAACCCTCTCTGCTTGTCCTGATAAAGAATGAGAATGGGTTGATTGGCGATGGGCGGTTCATGACGGTGAGTGGTATTGTCGATCCTGTCACCGTTTCGAAGGACCAGCTCTGGATAGGCTGTTTGACCATTGACACGAGTCACACCGGACTGTAGAGCATGTCGCTACTGATCAGCGCCGACTCAAACAGCTGGTCTGGTGTGGGATACATACATAGTATTCAACAGACCGATCTCGGAATTCTGTGCTGACCACCTCCAGTAGCTGGCGGCCGATCCATCTGCATTCAGTAAACAGCCCAACATTTGAGTGACACATACCTCTGTTTGCAATATGTTTGATAGGGCCACCAATATGGCTTCATATATCTGAGTTTTGGATTGTTACCATTAGGAAGCTTGTGAGATTTGGATGAGCTAGCCTCTGCGGTCGGCCACACATCATGGCCTGTCACTTGTAGCGAAAGTGCGGATGCGTCTGAAAAGTCTTGCAGAGCCATACTTGGAGAGTTGAGCTGTTTTTCTGTGTTGTGTTGGTAGAAGATAGTATACCACAAGTGTCATTAATGTCGCTGAAAGATGATGCGAAGCAGAAGAATTTGAGGATGTCTCGACCAGTGTGGCACCCTCGGATGTGGCAGTTTATTGACATGAGCAGATTCCGGATGTTAGGTGTCACAAAGTGTGTGACAAGTCGAGCGAAAGTCGGGGAAGGGTATTTAACCAGCGATCGGCGGTAGAGTTAACCGCCGATTAATAGGCCTTTTCGTCGCAGTGGTTAAGATCACTGTTCCGTTGGGCACTGTTATATCGTGCATATGCTGGTTAGTATGTCTCGTGACACAGATGAGGATGATGAGATGGGTGAGGTCGATGAAGATGAGGAAAACCTCAGTGTTGATCTCGGTGATCCAGCGCTGTTTGAGGATAGAGAAATGTGGGTGTCAGAGTTGGAAAAGTTAAGCCGTATGTCCTCTTGTCATATACCCTGTTCGTAAGTGTTGACATGTAGCTGTTCGCGATAATGAAGGTTCTCCCGAATTCCGCGTACGGCTCCAGACTTCTTTCGGGAAGAAACGGGTTGCGTATCAGGAGAAGATGGATGCTCTGGCTGAAATCAAAGCCGAGAAACGTTGCCGCTCCCCTTCCGCCCACGAAGAAGTTACCCCTCCTTCGGCGAAACGGGTCAAAGAGACCCCTCGGTTCTCTACAGGACAGGCTGAATTGTTCCCCTCCCCTTCCCACGAGCCAGGGAGTGCTCGCAAGGCTTCGTTGCGAGAACAGGATAGGCTATGGAAGTTGTTTATCGATGAAAGGGAGCGATGGGAGGTCGCAAGTATCGATGAGTCGTGTGCACGAGGCAGAAGAGTAGCTTCACCGTGACAGATGTCGGTAGGTTCCTTCCCTAGAAGGTTATACGTCTGCTGATCAGTAGCCGTGGAATTATCACGTATGGGAGATCGAAGTGGCCGTGTCTACGACCGGTCAAACCTCATAATCGCGGGTCCCGTTGTGCTTCTTGCACTTCTGGCCCCTGCTCGTTCTGTCCCCCCAACACCGCTCGGGACATTCCTCCTAGACCTTCTGCTCCCCTTGGTCTCCCCCACACTCCGTCCGCCGCTGTTCGCCGCCGTCTCCCCACAGCCCAAGACGGGGAATATCCTTCGCGCTCTCCTTCGGCGAACTTCTCCTCCCCTGGCCCCACCTCGCCGTCACCCGCCGTCCGTCGCCCGCCCAACTCTCCCGTGGCCGGACTGTCTCGTCTCCCTGCCACTCCTTCGGCAGGTCCGTCCCGTCACACTCCTCGTCGTGCTTCTTCCGCCGCTCTTCGGCCTTCTACTCCTGTGGCTGGCCCATCTCGTCTCCCGGCTACTCCTTCTGCCGTTCCGTCTCGTCCCACCAGGAGCCGTCCTACTCCTGTCTCAACTCAAGAGGACTTCTTATTCAAGTCTCCCTCCTGCCCTTGGGACCCGAAGCCGTCAACCATCTGTCCCTCCTGCTTCTGGGCTCTCAACTCCTGCCCCTCCTGTGAAAACTCCTCCGAAATCTTCGAAAGGGAAAGGCAAGAATAAGAAAGCTGTCCAGTTCGAACCGGCTGTGGTGGAAGACGAAAGTACTCAGCTACCCGGGGAAATCCTTCCTTCTCTCGACCACCCCACTATCGCTCTCGATCCTCGGATACCAGAGGAGGACAAACAATTAGCCACCTTCCGTTCCGTCATTATTGGCTTAACCACGCAATTACAAGCCAATAGACGAGATACGGCGAAGCTCGTCGAATATTGTGTGAAGCTGGTCTCTGCGATGAATACTCTCTCTCGGACAATGGCAACTCTTGCGAACTCCTCCGACATAGGGCCATTAGGGCGAACTGAGTTAGCTAGAGTCTCCCGAGAGCTCACAACGGACATGAGCGACTTCTACCGCAATCTCTTCGACTCTCCTTACCTCCTGAACCCCACTGAGTATATGCTCCCCCCTACACTGGACTGGTTAAGACCATCTCAACCAGCTCGACTCAGTTCTCAGGATGGTGCTTTCCTCGATATCCTAACTCTTCCCGCAGACTGTCTTAGAACACTTCGTCAGTTGTGGAAATCACCTAGTCTGAGTGTCGCTCGTGATCCTGCTCTCCACTCCGCTCACATTCTCGCCTTTAATACAGCATGGAAGGAGACTCGGGCCCTCCGACGGGCGGTGGGACCGAAGGTTACTGAGAGTAGTTCTGGGAGTGGTCCTGCACCGGGAAACGAAGAACAGGGAGGAAGTTCGCAGCAGTGAGTTGTACTTAGCTAATGTTGTACCAGTTGTATGAATTACTTCCTCGTTCGTGATCTCACCACTCGTCCTTTCGTCGGCTTATCCGGGTGAAGTTCGTGGAACTTCGCCAATATGTCATTAGCTCCGTCCACATTTTCTACTGGTTCCCATGATACTGCGTCATCCGAGCCTTCGTAACCTAACCATTCCACTAGATATTCTAACTTCCCTGACCTCTTATTTACTCTCGAGTCCACAATATCCTTTACTTCCCACGATTCTCCTACGTTATCTACCTCTACTGGGCCAGGTGGTTCAGCTTGCTGACCAGGAAATACCGGAGGGTGATAGGGACGGAGTAAAGAAACATGGAATACATCATGGATACCTGCCATCGTTCCTGGTAATTCCAGTTTACAAGCATGAGAACCTACTTGCCGTACTACCTTGTACGGCCCACTTTGCTTAACGTCCAACTTCTTCATTGGTCTCTTAGTCTTGATATTTTCTAATGACAGCATCACTAGGTCACCTTCCATGAAGTTCGGCGTAGTTCGGTGTTTCCTATTGTATCCTTCGGCGTACTTCTCATTAGCTCTCTCAATCCCCTCAATACATTCCTTATGTATTTCAGTTAGGTCTTTTACTGCTATTGTAGCAGCAGGTACCTCGACTTCACTAGCCTTAATCTCTTCAGCCCATCGAGGGTGGTACCCATAGTTCGCATAGAATGGGGTCTTGTTTATCGCGGAATGATGGGTGTTGTTATAAGCAAAGCTAGCTCGAGCAAGTAGCTTTGACCAGTCGTTCCGCTGGTAGGAAGTGAAGATTCGAAGGTATAATTCCAGGGACTGGTTCGTTCGTTCGGTCTGTCCATCAGTCTGTGGATGATACGCGGTAGAAAGATGTAGTCTTATCCCGAGACTATCGGTCAAGTTCTTCCAAAACTTCGAAGTAAACTTCGATCCTCTGTCTGATACTATACTCTCTGGTAACCCATGCTGGGCCACCACATAGTCCATTATCAGCTCCGATAGTCCAGCTGCGGTTAACTTCGTCGTGGTTGGGATAAACATGGCCCATTTTGTCAGTCGATCCACGACCACTAAGATAGAGTTATATCCATGGGAATTTGGGAGCTCTTCGATGAAATCCATCGAGATACTTGACCAAGGTTTTGTCGCTACTTGTAGGGGTTTAAGTTCTCCATGAGGCTTCTGTCTGTTAGTCTTAGCTCTCTGACATACCGCACAACCAGCGACATAGTCTTCTACATCCTTCCTTACTCCAACCCAAACATAATCCCTTAGGATTAGTTCAAGGGTCTTCGCCGAACCTGGGTGACCAGCCAAAGCCGAGTCATGTCGCATCTTCATGATCTTTAGTCGAGCGTCGGCGTAGTTCGGCACATAAGTGCGATCGTCGAATGTGAGGAAACCTCTCGGGGTCCACCCCCCACGAAGTATTAGAGGAGATCGCGAACTACGGCGTAGTTCGGTGATTGATCCTGGTTCCTGTACATCATCGTGACACGTCGGATGAGAACACTCAGCGCAGATAACTCCTAATAACTCCTCTCTAACCTCCTCTACGTCTTCGTCCTCCTGTACTCCAAGCATCAGATCCATAGGGTCAACAAGATCCTTTTCCTTCATTTCCCTTGTCCCTTGCAAGGTGTTACGGGGTAACAACGAATCGAGAGGACTCTATCGAGTTCGACGGATTAGGACAGAGGAAAGCGGGAGTTGGAGGCAGTGCTGCAGTAGGTAGGGACGGGTTTTCCCTTTTCGAGATTTCCCCACTGGGTTTGCTCAAAAGCGGTTTTTCACCTGTCCGAGTATGTACATAGACGCTTGCAGTAGGAACTGAGAGGAGGACACGGATACCTGTAGACAGTATATAGTACAATCAGCAAAGTACCAACTTTGCTGATTCTTCAATATCATTCTTTGGCTACATCGATTGCAGAGGAGACACGATCCATTAGCACCAGAGCCCCTAGATTTCCACGAGACCTCCATCGAGTTCGACCCAACCTGCGACCTAGTCGTCGTGTTTCCAGTACCGTTACACAAGGCTCGAAGGAGGTGGCGCAACTCCGACGTGGTGGCGTCAACTTCGTCGAACTTCGGCAGACCTTGAATAAGGTTACTCTCTTGTATCATGGTACTTCCTTTTCCCGAGTGATAATCCGCCCGTCTAGACAACCCGTCTGGAAGGCTTGCTTGAGTCCCTGGTCGATAAACCATTTTAAATCTGAAGTTAGCTAACTCTTCTACCCACCTACCTTGACGTGGGCTGAGTTGCTTCGGTTCCATCCAGTAAGTGAGATTTAAATGGTCGGTAAGGACCGTGGTTTCTACCTGCAGTAGTAAGTGTCTTCTTCTTCTGAAACCCTCAACTACGGCGAGGAACTCCTTTTCTCCTACCGTGTAATTTAGTTGGGCCGTATTGAACGCGCCTGACTCGATGGCGACTGGGTGCTCTTGCCCAGCTGTATTAATCTGCGAAATTATGAAACCCCAGCCGAAGAACGAGGCATCTGTCTGTAATATGGTCTTCAATGTGGGGTCAAAGTGAGCTAACACCGGCGCAGTACACATCCTAGCCTTCAATTCTTTAAAGGCTGACTCCTGTTCTGCTCCCCACACAAACGGTACCTCCTTCCTCGTCAAATCATTGATAGGTCTAGCAATCTTCGAGAAGTTGGGAACAAAACGCCTGTAATAGCTCACGACTCCAATGAAACCCCTCGACTCTCGTAGATTCTTTGGACATGGGAAGGATGTGATGGCGTCAATGTACTCTGGATTAACCGATACACCTCGAGAGGAAACCACAAAACCCAGGAATACCACCGAATCTCTTTCGAACTCGCACTTACTAGCTTTCACGTACAAGTTCGCCTTCCGCAGCATCTCAAAGATGTCACGGCCGTCGAACAACTATCTTCTGGCAGACCGACGGTCGACGAACCTCGGCTAACTTGATGCTCCTGAGTTGAAGTCTCACCCAACCGAGAGGGCGCAGACGTCAAAAGGAGTGTAACTACGGCGTACTTCGGCGTAGTTACTCTAACTGGGGTTTTGTTCTACTGATGGCGATGTATCTCGAATTGTATATAGCTATCTCTATCTGTCTTTCTCTACTGACAACAATCAAGGATCGCTGAAGAACTTCAGCGATCTTCTCAGCTAATATTATCTACTCCTCCTAGACGTTCATCCAACCCTCTCGCGCTTTGACGTACTTCAACGCACTTCGTCCAACTTCCCCGAGCCCTCGGCCATCCTCTTCCTCCTTCGACTAACTCCGCCTAACATCGCCGCACTTCTGCTCCCATTGTCCCTACTTAGCCTAACTCCATCTAACTTCGCCGTACTTCTGCTCCCATTGTCCCTACTTAGACTAACTCCGCCTAACATCGCCGCACTTCTGCTCCCATTGTCCCTACTTAGCCTAACTCCGTCTAACTTCGCCGTACTTCTGCTCCCATTGTTCCTACTTAGCCTAACTCCGTCTAACTTCGCCGTACTTCTGCCCCCATTGTCCCTACTTAGCCTAACTCCGTCTAACTTCGCCGTACTTGGTGTCAGAAGTCCTGAGTTACGTGTAGAGTAAAGAGGTTAAGGCGTGATGGGGTTTTGATGGCCAAAGGAGGGTCATTGTTGGTGGAGTAATCGAGGTGTCGCGACGTAGTTCGTGACAGTCGCCCCCTTCTTTAGCCGCGAACGTCCTCGTGAGCGATTACACCTCTGTCGTGACAAGAGAACTTAGCAGCGTAGTACCCCCATTCTCTCCCTCCCCATGACCATCCTTCACCCTTCTGCTCTTTGCGCCGCACTTCGTAGTTGGGCCTCCTTTCACTCCAAAACCCGACAATGAGACTCCCCTAACTTCGTCGAGGTTTGCCGTAAGAAGCCCTGTGTCTTTTGTAGGTGAGACACGCTTCCTGAATGGCAGCCGAACAACACCGTTGTTTGTCGAAGTAACCCTCGCTTATATTGAGATGAGACACTATAGCGTGGGAATTTTGATCGTCCCTGCGATGCCTTTTGTTGATGAAACGCGAAGTTTGCTGCATGTTGACGACGAGGGGTTAGGTTTGATTATACTAAATACTGAGCAGTTCGTCGAGCTTCTCTCTTTTTCCCATCTGCTTTCAAAACTTTCTATCTCTCTTACCTAGAAAACAGATTTGTTACCTTGAATCATCGCCTCAAGTTTTATTCTCTTTTAAATATCTTAACGTCATGGCCCCTTCTACTCCTACACCCAGCCCTTTCGCCGCCATGAGGAACTTTGGTGGTATGGTGTCATCTGCTCGTGAGTTTTCATCGATACTCACCCTACCTCGCCGAACTTGGCTGATGTTCAGTTTCTTTCGGCGACAGGTCTCGCCAAGTCTCCTCCCTCGGCCTCGGCACTCTCTCTCTGGGGGAGCCGTCTGGCGCTGCCTCGCCCCCTCGCTCCGCCTCTCCCTCCGCTGGTTCTCCCTCCCCCGTGTCTGGTTCTCCCGTCCCCGTAACGGGTTCTCCTGGAGGGCCTCCTCCTGCCGCCACTCCTCGCCGTAGGACGCCCGCCTTTCGTCCTGGTGAGTCTCCGTCCTCCTCCGACCAGGACTCGCTCAGTGGGGGCTCGGAGTCGAGTGATCGACCCGACACCGAAGAAAGTGAGGATGATGATGATGGGGAGGGTAGGATCGATAGTGAGGGTGAAAACGAGTTAGAAGAATACCCGGATGATGATGTGGAGGTGATTAGTGTAGAGGACAACAACGTAGATAGTCCTGAGCGTGAGTTCTTCGTCCAACCTCTCACACCTTCGCCGAACTTGGCCTTGTTTATCTGTTCTTTAGCTCTCCAAGACATTGCTAACTCGCAGCCGGTCCTGCCCCTCCCCCTGCTCAAATTGTGGGCCAGAAACGACGCCGTTCCCTCTCCTCTTCTTCTTCTTCCTCTTCTTCTTCCTCTTCCGGGGTTCTCCCCCCCCCACAGCGTCATCGACGCTGGCGCTGCTGCTGCCGGCGCCTGGCCTAGTGGCGCCGCCCCCGTTGCTGCCGCTGCTGCCGCCGCCCGCCCTGCTGCCGCCGCCCCCGTCGCTGCTCCCCCCCCTTCTCCCAGAGGGGAGCCTTCGCCCAAACGGGTGAAGAGATCACTGCGGGAAGAAGAGTACTTGTGGGAGAAGATGAAGTCCGAGCCTGGTCGTTGGATCGCGGTTGGTGTTGACGAAGCGTGTGATCATTGCCGGTGAGTCCACCTATTCGTACTACGCCGAAGTTACTCCTGCTAATTAGTAGACGTGAGATTATCACGTATAATCGTCCAAACTGGCCCTGCCTCAAGGCAGTCAGGCCACACAACAAGGCCCTCCGTTGTGCTTCATGCACGTCTGGCCCCTGCTCCTTCTGTCCCGTTTCCTCTGCCCGGGACATCCCGCCCCGTCCCTTCGACGCTTCTCCTCTCCCCCCTCCCCAGACTCCAGCGTCTGTCCCCCGTTCGAGGGTACCGTCTTCGTCTCTCCGGTCGGTTCGCCGAACTTCGCCGTCCTCCCGCTCGTCGCCTCCCTCGCCCTCGCCTTTTGTTCCTGTGGCCGGCCCGTCGCGTCTCCCGGCTGCTCCTCCTTCGTCCTCCCGTCGTCCTTCGACCTCTCGGCCCTCGGCCCCTCGTCCGTCCTCTCCTGTGGTGGCTTCTCCTCCGGCCCACAGCACCCGAAGTCGCCGTCCTTCTGCTCCTCCGGCCACCCCAGCGGCCGCCCCTGTCACCGAGTCCCCCGCTGCCAAGAAGACCCCGAAGTCTTCTTTAAAGAAATCAAAAGGGAAAAGGAAGGAGAAAGAGGTCGTCTTTGAAGCTGGTGATGTGGAAGATGAAGCTACTCAGCGTGCTGGGCCCTCTGTTCCTCGGTTGTCCTTCGTCCACCCTCGTATCTCCCTGGACCCTCGTATCACGGAGGACGAGAAAGAATTTGCTACGTATCGTTCTCTCGTTCTCGGCCTCACCACTCAGCTTGACGTCGCTCGGCGTGATACATCTCTCTTGCTCGACTTCTCCACTCGTCAAGCCAACGCCTTGAATAACCTTACTGCGGCGTTAGTAGATGTAGTCAACGGTGGGAATCTGAACGAGGAAGCAAGGACGAGGTTAGCGGACGTCTCTCGCCGAAGCCTTACTGAGATAGCCGATGTTCGCCGAAGACTTTACGACACCCCCTTCCTCGTTACTCCTATGGCATACGAGCCACCACTGTCCATCGGCTGGTTAGGCCCCCGGAGTAGTTCTCGAGTCCCTGCTTCTGCTCAGACTGCTCTCGATCTCCTTAGTCTTCCTTCCGAGTGTCTTAGGACCATACGTTCCCTGTGGAGGACTCCGAGCATGCAAGCTGCTCGGGATGTCCAGGACTTTGGTGATTTCTTTGGGGCTATGAACCGGGCATGGAATGCTTCCCTCTCGACTGTTTTCCCCCCTGACAGTCTCGATCTACCTTCGGCCATCGGTACTCTCCACACCAATCTCGCGGGGCCGAGTAGCGCGAAGGAGAAAGGAAAAGGAAAGGGTAAGGGTAAGGGCAAGTGAGCGGTACATAGCTGTAATCCTATGTTGTATGCAGTACGTTCTACCTCCTAGCCCTCCGCAGTCGCCCTTCCTTCGGCTTAGTAGGGTGAAGTTCGTGGAACTTCGCCAATATGTCATCAGCTCCGTCGACGTTCTCTACTGGTTCCCATGATACCGAATCGTCTGTTCCTTCGTAACCTAACCACTCTACTAAGTACTCTAACTTTCCTGATCTTTTATTTACTCTAGAGTCCACAATGTCCTTTACTTCCCACGATTCTCCTACGTTATCTACTTCTACTGGGCCAGGTGGTTCAGCTTGCTGACCAGGGAATACTGGAGGATGATAGGGACGAAGCAATGAAACATGGAATACATCATGGATACCTGCCATCGTTCCTGGTAATTCCAATTTACAAGCATGAGAACCTACCTGCCGTACTACCTTGTACGGCCCACCTTGCTTCACATCTAACTTCTTCATTGGTCTTTTAGTCTTGATGTTCTCTAACGACAGCATTACTAGGTCACCTTCCACGAAGTTCGGCGTAGTCCGGTGTTTCCTATTGTATCCTTCGGCGTACTTCTCGTTAGCTCTCTCAATTCCCTCAATACATTCTTTATGTATTTCGGTTAGGTCTTTTACCACCACTGTAGCAGCAGGTACCTCGACCTCACTGGCCTTAATCTCTTCAGCCCACCGAGGGTGGTACCCGTAGTTCGCATAGAATGGGGTCTTGTTTATCGCTGAATGATGGGTGTTGTTGTAAGCAAAGCTAGCTCGAGCAAGCAGCTTCGACCAGTCGTTCTGCTGGTAGGAAGTGAAGATTCGAAGGTATAATTTGAGGGACTGGTTGGTTCGTTCGTGTCACAGACGTCGTTTCTTCTTCTCTACTGACCGGCGGTCGACAAACCTCGGCTAACTACGTCGTAGTGGGGCGTCGTTGTCTCACTAAGACAGGGTACTCGTCGAGGAACTACGGCTAACTTCGCCGTAGTGATTCGTCGAGTGGTAAACTGATAAGATGATCGTCAATGAACTGCGGCTAACTTCGCCGTAGTACGCTGAACTGCTCGGTGGTAGCTCTCCTTAATTCGAAGGTTGTAGCTACTGAATATATCTCTCGCTACTGACAACAATCAAGGATCGCTGAAGAAGTTCAGCGATCTGTAAACTATCTATACTACTCCTCTCTTCTCGTAGAATGTCCCTCAACTCCTGCACTGCCTCACGCTCAGTCCTCTTCGTTCAACTTCGCCGTACCTTCCCCTGTTCTGCTCTCCCTCGGTTCCCTTCCCCTAACTTCGCCGTAGTTCCCCGCTAGGCGGGGTTATCGTGACAAATCCCCTCTTGGTTCTCGTAACTTAGCCGTAGTTGGTCTCAGTGGTTCGAGTGGAGGTTGGTAGTGGTGAAAAGGAAGGTCGGTGATGGTGAAAGGAGGGTCGGTGATGGCGGTTGTCAGGGATGTTACGACGTAGTTCGTGACAGTTCGGTCTGTCCATCAGTCTGTGGATGATACGCGGTAGAAAGATGTAGTCTTATGCCGAGACTATCGGTCAAGTTCTTCCAAAACTTCGAGGTAAACTTCGATCCTCTGTCCGATACTATACTCTCTGGTAACCCATGCTGGGCCACCACATAGTCCATTATCAGCTCAGATAGTCCAGCTGCGGTTAATTTCGTCGTGGTTGGGATAAAAATGCCCCATTTGGTCAATCGGTCCACCACTACCAGGATGGAATTATATCCATGGGAATTCGGAAGCTCTTCGATGAAATCCATCGAGATGCTTGACCAGGGTTTAATAGCCACTTGCAATGGTTTGAGCTCTCCATGGGGTTTCTGTCTGTTAGTCTTTGCTCTCTGACATACCGCACAGCCAGCGATATAATCTTCGACATCCTTCCTTACTCCAACCCAAACGTAATCCCTCAGGACAAGCTCGAGGGTCTTCGCTGAGCCTGGGTGACCAGCTAGGGCCGAATCGTGTCGCATCTTCATGATCTTTAGCCGAGCCTCGGCGTAGTTCGGCACATAAGTGCGATCGTCAAACGTGAGGAAACCCCTTGAGTTCCATCCTCCCCGAAGTATTAGAGGGGATCGCGAACTACGGCGTAGTTCGGTGATTGATCCTGGTTCCTGTACGTCATCGTGACACGTTGGATGGGAACACTCAGCGCAAATGACTCCTAATAGCTCTTTTCTAACCTCCTCCACTTCTCCATCTTCCTGTACCCCAACAATCAGATCCATGGGATCAATAAGGTCATTCTCTCTTACTTCCTTTGTCCCTTGCAAAGCACGAAGTAGGTGTTGTAACCCAGAGCTAGTGCCGTCGAGTTCGTCGAACTTCGGCAACCCTTGAATAAGATTGCTCTCCTGCACCATAGTACTTCCTTTTCCAGAGTGGTAGTCTGCTCTTCTCGATAGTCCATCCGGCAGTGTAGCTTGTTTCCCAGGTCGATACACCATTTTAAACCTAAAGTTAGAAAGCTCTTCGACCCACCTGCCCTGCCTCGGGCTTAACTGCTTCGGTTCCATCCAGTATGTCAAGTTCAAGTGGTCCGTGAGAACTGTAGTCTCTACCTGTAATAGTAAGTGCCTCCTTCTTCTAAAAGCCTCAACGATAGCTAGTAGTTCCTTCTCGCCTACCGTATAGTTTAACTGCGCCGCTTGAAACGCTCCTGACTCGATCGCTACCGGATGTTCTTGTCCTAACTCGTTTACCTGCGATATTATGAAGCCCCACCCGAAGAACGACGCATCTGTCTGTAGTAATGTCTTCAACGAAGGATCAAAGTGAGCCAATACCGGGGCCCTACACATTCTATCCTTCAACTCTTTAAAAGCTCTTTCCTGCTCCATACCCCAGACAAACGGTACATCTTTTCTTGTGAGATCATTGATCGGTTTAGCAATCCTGGAGAAGTTGGGGACGAAGCGCCGATAATAACTAACGACTCCCATAAATCCTCTGCTCTCTCTTAGGTTCTTGGGACGGGGAAAAGATACAACAGCGTTGATGTACTCTGGATTACTAGAAACTCCCTCCCGTGAGACCACGAAACCCAAGAAGACTACCGAACCCTTTTCAAACTCGCACTTACTAGCCTTGACGAACAGATTCGACCTTCGAAGAACTTCGAACACCTTCGCCGTAGTTCCTCTCAATTCTTCCAACGTCTGACCATAGATGAGTATATCATCTATGTAGACAACCACTCCCTTCCCCAACAGTTCTCTGAAGCTTTCATTCAGAAAATGCTGGGAATACAGCAGGAGCATTTCGCAGACCATCTCGAACAACAAGAGACTCGAACATACCGTACTGAGTCCTGAATGCCGTCAGGTGCTCGTGTCCTTCCTTTACCCGTAGGAGTTGATAAGCTCCAATCAGATCTAACTTGCTGAAGTACCTCGCTTTTCCTAGCTCTTCGGTTATCTGACCGATCAGAAGGCAGTGGATAGGCATCGGGTATCGTTGCCTCGTTTAACTTTCGGTAGTCAATGACCATTCGCCATTGACCCTTTGCTTTCTTCGGTACCAAGAACATCGGTGATCCGTAGGGCGAATTACTGGGTCGGATTCTTCCGGCCGATATTTCGCGATCTAGGATGTCTCTCAGCGCACTTCTCTGATCTTCTCCGAGTGAGTAGAGTGGAGCAACCTTCAGGTTCGCCCCCTCCTTAAGCTCAAATTCCAGATCATACTCCCTGCGTAACCATGTAGTACGTCC
>NW_006711225.1:5644792-5649780 GCF_000271645.1 Tremella mesenterica DSM 1558
CTATCGCGTCCGTCGGAGTTGGCAGCCCTATGGCCGCTAACTTCGCCGCACTCGGTGGGGTTGGGATGGGGAACTTCATCGAGTTGTCTCTTCCATCTAGAACAACCCCTTCCTTCCTCATCCAATCCCACCCTATTACAACATCTGCATCGCAGAGTGTTGTTACATCTAGACGAACAGATCGCACTTCGGCGCCCTTCGTCAAACTAAAACCAACTTCGACAAACTCGGTGATAGGTCCAGCGACACTAACCGAGCCATCAAACATGTGAACGGGTACGCTCACCTGATATCGTCTTCTTCCTACACCTATCTTCGCCGCTGCTCTAGGGCTTATATACGAACATGTAGCCCCAGTGTCCCAGAGCGTAGTTAGCCTAATTCCATTAATAAAGATGTCCGATTTAGGTTGATCCCTAGAAGTGGAAGAGATGAGTAGATGATTATCGACATTGCATGAACAGGGGGTACTGAGTGGTGTATTTTTGTAAGCACAATCCTCTGACTCCATCAGCTGTGTCTCTTTTATAGGTTTGGGAATGGTGGCCGAGAGAATATGGCGGACCCGCCGAGCCTCGCCTACTGCGACAGGTCCTCCTCTTTTCCCTGGTCCTCTTCCATCTCCCCATCTCCCCCGACTGTGTTCAAGTTCCTCCTCTGTCCTAGAGGTACTGCGTTCCCCCCCGATCCTCCACCACGTTCGCCGAACTTCTCCCCCCACGGCGGCAACCATCCGACCTTGACCTTCGCTGCCCTCACCGGGCAGTCCCTCAACCAATGTCCCTTCTCCCCGCACTCAATACACTTCCCTTCCTTCCTCCTTGCCTCCCGCAGATCGGGAGGTGGCCTAGTCCATTGTCGGCGAAGTTCGTCGGCATTGGACGGAATGTTCTTGACCTGCGTCGACGTAATAGTCCCTTGTACCGCAGACTGCGCCGAAGTTTGCCTCCCTTCCCCTCTTTTCTCCTCTTTTCTCTCCATCCTCTGGCCATCCACAACTAACACTTCTTTTACCCCCGTCTCCTTCTTCTTCTCCGAATCCTTCTCCACTTTCCTTCTCCACAACCTGTTGTCCATGGGAATAACAAACTCCAATAACTCCTTGACCGTCCCAAAAGATTTACCATGTCTAGCAATTTCATCTAGGAGGTGTGGTTTCAACCCTTTCTTGGCTCGGTCAACCAGGTTTCCGTCATCAGACCACTTGAGTATTGCCACATGTTGTTGAAAGGCGGAGAAGTACTCCGAAGCTGACCCAGTCTGCCTTAGATCGTTAAGCAATCGAGCTGCGGTTCCTTCTTCATCCGGGTCACCAAAGTTCGTCTTGAGATATTTAACAAATTGATCATACTCCACAAGGTAGTCAGGAAGAGGTCGTTTAGCAAGATCGGGTTGAACGGCGAGAAGAGGTGTTTCGCGTAAATGAGAGATCATGAAGAAAACTTTCTTAGTGTCGTTGGGGAAAAGATGAGAGTTCAGTTCGTAATGGATTTCACATTCCGACAGAAATGCGGTCAACTTGTTCCTCTCTCCTCTCCAGAAGTCCAGATTAGGCAGTTTTATTCCCTTCCGTGATTCGCCAACTACGCTTGGGGTCGCCGAAGTTTGCCGTCCCATGGCGTACCTCACCCCTTCTGATATCCCTTCTGCAATACCGCCCACCGTCTCCCTTTCTCTTCTCTGCTCCCACTCCTCCCTACGCCTTCTCTCTTCCATCATGTCTTTGTTCATATTCGCCACCATCTGCATCAAGGCCAATATCACCCCTTGTGTACCTTCTTCTCTCAAGTCCGCCGTACTTCCAGTGTTTTCTGGCCGCGGGGTCTGATCCGATCCAACTGGGGATCCTATAGGTGGGAGGGCATTACCCGAAGGTGTAGGAGGATTAGAAGGTAATGGTGGAGCGAACTCATCTCCTTGAATTGATCCCCCCACACTATCCTCCACTCCAAGCTGCTGCCCCATCGCTCTGCTAAGCTCCTCCAGTGCCCTCCTCTCGTTCTCCTCCATCCTGTCTCCGTTCCTACTCATACCTCGCGTAACTCTCCTATCTGGTTCCATAGAATCTTCGTACTTCTCCGAGGTTCGCACGGGTCGTCGGTAAGAGCGATCCTTGATACTGTCACGGGCGTCGAACAACTATCTTCTGGCAGACCGACGGTCGACGAACCTCGGCTAACTTGATGCTCCTGAGTCGAAGTCTCACCCAACCGAGAGGGCGCAGACGTCGAAAGGAGTGTAACTACGGCGTACTTCGGCGTAGTTACTCCAACTGGGGTTTTGTTCTACTGATGGCGATGTATCTCGAATTGTATATAGCTATCTCTATCTGTTTTTCACTACTGACAACAATCAAGGATCGCTGAAGAACTTCAGCGATCTTCTCAGCTAATATTATCTACTCCTCCTAGACGTTCATCCAACCCTCTCGCGCTTTGACGTACTTCAACGCACTTCGTCCAACTTCCCCGAGCCCTCGGCCATCCTCTTCCTCCTTCGACTAACTCCGCCTAACATCGCCGCACTTCTGCTCCCATTGTCCCTACTTCGCCTAACTCCGTCTAACTTCGCCGTACTTCTGCTCCCATTGTCCCTACTTCGCCTAACTCCGTCTAACTTCGCCGTACTTCTGCTCCCATTGTCCCTACTGCGCCTGGGCCTGTATGTCGGAATGTGCGTGACTCCTCAGTCGTTTTCGGAAGAAAGAGAGGTAAAAGTGTATTCGTTGGAGACCGGCTCGGTGAGTGTGAGGAGATACAAATATCGGGACTTCACCTGTGGTACGCATGAAGGATGTGATTCTTCCAATCATTAGGATTTGACTCAAGCTCTTGAGCTGTGATATGTCATCTTGTTTCTCCCTGAAGGGGATATTGGAGTGTCATGAATGACGCCATCACGTGTTCCTTGTTGCGCAAAACAAGTTCAACCTCCACTTCCGTGTTTTAATATTTCACCTCTGCTCTCATGCCTATCAGGCATAAACTCCAAGTATCATTCTAGTATGTCGGTGCTTAGCTCCCATGCCTGCAAGGCATAAGTCCCCAGTAATTCTCTAGTCTCTAGTCCCTCTGTTCTAATGCCTGCTAAGGCATAATCTCTCAGTCTCTTGTTCTCGCAGCACTTCTATGGTCTGCATAGTTCCTCATCGATCACCTTCGACAAAGTCGAGCGACTTCCGGCGCATCCCGTAGGATGTCATAGTAGGACGTAGG
This sequence comes from Tremella mesenterica DSM 1558, assembly GCF_000271645.1. Taxonomy (NCBI): domain Eukaryota; kingdom Fungi; phylum Basidiomycota; class Tremellomycetes; order Tremellales; family Tremellaceae; genus Tremella; species Tremella mesenterica. The sequence continues at coordinate 5,648,008 of NW_006711225.1, forward strand.
TAAACGCAGATATGGCATCGTAGGATATCAGTGGTTATCGGTGGGATGCAAGGCAATGCATGCAGGACAGTGCAGGACGGTTCAGGACGCTCGTATTCCGCAGGTCTGCACGAGCCTCTTGGAAAAGGCTGATTTGTCTATATAAACCCTATCTTGTACTTTGTAGTCTTCTTTAGTTCTTGATCAAAAGTCATTTCCATTGCCACCCTTTTGGAGTCCAGTCCAGTCCAGTTCCCTCTAACCTTGTAAGACAAGCCAGAGACATTCCTTGGGTCACAGTCCCATTCCTTGTTGGACTCAGTCTTGTTATCTTAAGTATATTCCTTGTCACTCCTAGTCCTTGTCCCCTTGTCCTTTGTCCTCTGTCCCAGGGTGGGCAGTATCCTTGACAGTATCAAGAACTCACCTCTTTGTCCTTGCTTGTCTACTACTCTTTAGGTCTAGTTTATACCCTTGTTCATCAACTTCAAGAAATAATTATCAACTTCAATAATTATCAACTGCAACAATACTCAAGAACACTTTGATCTTCAAGAAAATAATTTGTGTAACAACTTCAACTTCTAGGAAACAAATAACACATCTTTGACTTTAGTTTGAAAGGGATACTAAAAATTATATTTGGTCTTCAGTGATACTTGGGGGAATTATAAACACTTCAGCTAAGTAATTCATTATGTCTGACCCCATCCCTATCACCCCTGACATCCAACCCCAAGCCATCCCTTCTGCTGAAGATATCCTCCAGGAGATGCAAGCACGCATCATCCATCTGGAGCAAGAACTACTTAATGCACAGGTTCACGCTCACTCTCACTCCACTCCCACCTTGGGGAAGGAACCAAAGATAACTTCACCACCGCCTTTCAGTGGCCGTAAAGATGAAGCTCTGGTATTTCTTTTGAAGTGGGACACAGTCTTCAATATCCAACCCCACACCTATGCTCTTGATCAATCCAAGATTGCCTTCACCTCAAATCTCCTCAAGGATGAAGCTTATCAGTGGTACATGCCTCATGCTATGAACCATACTGAAACTCGTCCTGAATGGGTTGATAACTGGGAAGCTTTCAAAAAGGAATTTGAAAAGACATTTGGTGAGTCCGACATCATTGAGACATCACGTCACAAACTCAAGACACTCAAGCAAAATAAGTCAGCATCAGAGTATGCAGCACTTTTTGAAAAGCATGCAGCCTTTCTTCATTGGAATGATGAGGCACTCCGCCATGCCTATTTTGATGGATTGAAGGAGGATGTGAAGGATAAGATTCTTACACCAAATGACTTCAAGACTCTCAAGGATCTCATCAACAAGTCTATCATTTGGGACAACCTCCTCTTCAACCGCAAGAGAGGTATCACTCCAGTCAACGCTATCAAGTCTACCCCACCACGTAAAAACAACTCCTCTTTTAACAACTCTCGATCCTTCACTACCCAATCCACTCATACTTTGTCTACCCCTTCCAACACATTCACTCCTGTCCCTATGGAAGTGGATGCTGTCCGACCTCGCTTTGCTCCTCTCACATCTCAAGAGCGTGAGCATCGATTCAAGAATAAGCTTTGCCTATACTGTGGAAAGCCCGGTCATACTGCCAATCAATGCAAGGCAAGACCCAACAAGCAACAGTCTCCTGCAATGGTCAATGCTGTCACAGCACCTCAGAAGCAAAAAACTCCCAGCCCCAGGCCTAATCAAGTCCCCTGCTCTGGGGCCTAATCATGGGCAACTATCACGGTATATTCAACGTCAAACGGCAACGGCTT
>NW_006711225.1:5649967-5655983 GCF_000271645.1 Tremella mesenterica DSM 1558
TCATGTTATTGATGGGAGAAAAATATCTTCTGGTGCTATCACACATCACTCTGGCCCCATCAACCTCTCTGTTCAAACCACTTCAATTCGTCATGAGGAGACAATCTCCCTTGACATTACTTCCCTTGGCGACTATCCAGTCATTCTTGGCCTTCCATGGCTCTCCCGACACAATCCTGTTATCAATTGGTCCCGTCAGACCATTGTTTTCTCTTCCCTGTACTGTAGGATGCAGTGCAGTCAACCTGACAAGTTGATGGGAAAAGATTTTGGTACCCCACTCCAGTCTAGTAACTTAGAGCGCCAGTGTGCCTCAGGTTCCCCTTTGACCACTCAAGATCGCCAGTGTGCCTCTGAGAGGATTCCTTCCAGCAAGATCGAACGACAGCATGGTGCTCCGCGGTCTCTCCAGCAACAACATAATCGACAAAAGTCACTCCAGTCTCCAGTCCCTGTCCACACTCCGGCTCCTCCCAAGGTCACCCTTGTGAGTGCAGCAGCCTTTCGCAATGCTCTAAAGAAAGCTTGTGTCTATGGCATCACCTCTGTCTCCCAAGTCACTTCACTCATTGATCCGCTTCCGGCTGAGGACGATGATGATCCTGATCCTGATATGGATACTCTATTCAAGAGTATACCTCCCGAGTACCATGACTTTCTAGAAGTCTTCAAGAAATCCAACTCCGACCAGCTCCCAGAACATAGCCAGTATGATCATTCCATTCCTATTGAGGGTGACTCGCGACCACCTTTTGGACCCATCTACTCACTCTCTGAAGTTGAGCTTAAAGCTTTGGATGAATATCTTAAGGACAATCTCAAGAAAGGTTTTATCCAACCCAGTTCTAGTCCAGCAGGCGCTCCAATACTCTTTGTCAAGAAGCCTGATGGTACCCTCCGACTCTGTGTAGATTACAGAGGACTCAACAAAATCACTCGCAAAAATCGATATCCCCTGCCCCTTATTCAAGAATCCCTTGACCGACTTAAGGAGGCATCATGGTTTACAAAAATTGATCTCCGTGCAGCTTATAACCTCATCCGCATCAAGGATGGTGATGAGTGGAAAACAGCTTTTAGGACCCGCTATGGTCTCTTTGAATATCTTGTAATGCCCTTTGGGCTCACCAATGCTCCAGCATCCTTCCAGTACCTCATCAATGATGTGCTGAGGGATTATCTCGACATCTTTGTTATTGTCTATTTGGACGACATCCTCATCTTCAGCAAAACAAGAGAGGATCATATCAGTCACGTCAAGCAGGTGCTTGAGCGACTTAGGAAAAATAATCTTTGGGCCAAAGCAGAGAAGTGTACCTTCTTTCAGCATCAAGTCGACTTTCTAGGATACATCGTCTCAGACAAAGGTATCAGTATGGATCCCAAAAAGGTCTCCGCAGTACTCGACTGGCCAACACCACACTCCGTCCATGACATTCAAGTCTTCCTTGGCTTCGCCAACTTCTACAGGCGATTCATCAAGTCTTACTCCAAAGTCACTGCACCATTAACCAGACTGCTCCGCAAGGATGTTAAGTTTGAATGGGGTGACTCTGAGGAAGAATCATTCAACTCTCTCAAGAAATTATTTACCACTGCTCCCATTCTCCACCATTTCCAGCCCACCAAGCCAATTGTAATAGAGACAGATGCTTCTGACTTTGCAATTGCTGGTATCCTCTCCCATCCAGACGACAAAAATCAACTTCACCCTGTGGCGTATTACTCAAGAAAACTTCAACCAGCCGAACTCAACTATGAAATTTACGACAAATAAATGCTTGCTATTGTAGAAGCATTCAAACAATGGCGACCGTACCTTGAAGGAGCTCAAGAAATTACAGTTTATACGGATCACAAGAATTTAGAATACTTTGCAACCACCAAAGTACTTAATAGACGTCAAGCTAGATGGGCAGAACTCATGGCAAACTATGATTATAAAGTCATTCATAGACCCGGAAGTGCCATGGGAAAACCAGATGCCTTGACGAGACGTCAAGACCTTCAGGGGGGGAGTAGAGCTGCTGAGGCACCTCCACGCACACTTTTCAAACCTGGTCAATTCATTCTAGGTGCCCTTCAACAACCCTCTCTTGACCCCACTTCTTCACTTCACTCCGACATCTTGGCAAGGATAGAGCAACTACAGCCTGAGGATAATACCCTTCAAGAGCTCATGCCTTTTCTACGCAATCCCAGTACTCCTCGTCCTCCTGAACTTCAACCAAAGCTTGAAGGTTTCAGCTACTCCGACAACATCATAAGATTCAAAGAAAGAATCTATGTCCCAGACAACTTCGAACTCAAGACAGACCTTCTCCAACAGGTCCACAACTCTAGTACCTCTGGTCACCTTGGTCAGGCAAAGACACATGATCTCCTGACACGTCATTATTACTTCCCTGGCTTGCGACAATTTGTCAACACCTATGTTAATGGGTGTCACACTTGCGCACGAAATAAAATCCCACGACATAAACCTTATGGACCCTTACAACCACTCCCTGTTCCTTCTTATCCTTGGCAATCTATTAGTATGGATGCCATAGTCAAACTCCCTTTATCCAGTAACTTTGATTCAATCATGGTCTTTGTTGATCGTCTTACCAAACAAGCCCACTTTATTCCATATAAAGAAGATGGCTTTGATGCTCCTCAATTAGCTGTGATGTTCCGACAACAAATCATGCGACTTCATGGTATACCTCAAGATATTGTCTCAGATCGTGGACGGATCTTTGACTCTCATTTCTGGCGAGCCTTTGTCAATGGATTAGGCATCAAACCCAACTTCTCGACAGCGTTCCATCCCCAGTCAGATGGTCAGACTGAACGTGTCAACCAAGTTTTAGAAAATTATCTCAGGACATTCTGTGATTATGACCAAGCAAACTGGTCATCACTTCTAGATCTGGCGGAATTCAGTTACAACAACTCAGTTCACGCAACCACAAAACATTCTCCCTTTGAGGCAACCTATGGTTACCATCCTCTTGATCCTTCTAGTCCACCACCACTTCCTAGTACCTCTGTCCCTGCAGCCTCAGATCACATCAACAAACTCCGTAATCTTCACAGGGAACTTATCACCAATATCAAAAAGGCGCAGTTATCTCATTCCAAGTTCTATGATCGTAAGATCAAAGAAATCACTCAAGAAGGTAAACCTATCTTCAAGGTTGGAGATATGGTATTCCTTAATCGAAAAAATATCAAAACCTCAAGGCCATCAATCAAGCTTGATCAACGCATGCTTGGGCCATTCAAGATTATTGAAGCCACACCTTCACCTTTGGCTTTCAAACTCGACCTCCCTCCTAGTATGAACATTCACCCTGTCTTCCATGTCAACCTCTTAGAGCCAGTGCGCTCAGGACTCCCAAGTCAACCTCAAGATCCACCACCTAGGATTGAAGTTGAAGGAGAACAAGAATACATCATTGATAGAATTCTGGATTCTCGCATCAGTAATGATGGAGGATATGATTATCTAGTACATTGGAGAGATTACTCCAGTGCTCATGACTCATGGAAACCTTGGGAAGAACTCCACAACACTACAGCCTTCAGGGCATTCTGTAGTCAACATCTCCAAGATCCTCAACACCACTTCCCATCCATGAGGTCAACAAAATCAAACTCTAGTACTAAACAACCAACACAACAAGACACTTCCACAATTTTGAAAAGACCTCAGCGTGGGTCATTGTCACGGGCGTCGAACAACTATCTTCTGGCAGACCGACGGTCGACGAACCTCGGCTAACTTGATGCTCCTGAGTCGAAGTCTCACCCAACCGAGAGGGCGCAGACGTCGAAAGGAGTGTAACTACGGCGTACTTCGGCGTAGTTACTCCAACTGGGGTTTTGTTCTACTGATGGCGATGTATCTCGAATTGTATATAGCTATCTCTATCTGTTTTTCACTACTGACAACAATCAAGGATCGCTGAAGAACTTCAGCGATCTTCTCAGCTAATATTATCTACTCCTCCTAGACGTTCATCCAACCCTCTCGCGCTTTGACGTACTTCAACGCACTTCGTCCAACTTCCCCGAGCCCTCGGCCATCCTCTTCCTCCTTCGACTAACTCCGCCTAACATCGCCGCACTTCTGCTCCCATTGTCCCTACTTAGCCTAACTCCGTCTAACTTCGCCGTACTTCTGCTCCCATTGTCCCTACTTCGCCTAACTCCGTCTAACTTCGCCGTACTTCTGCTCCCATTGTCCCTACTTAGCCTAACTCCGTCTAACTTTGCCGTACTTCTGCTCCCATTGTCCCTACTTAGCCTAACTCCGTCTAACTTCGCCGTACTTGGTGTCAGAAGTCCTGAGTTACGTGTAGAGTAAAGAGGTTAAAGCGTGATGGGGTTTTGATGGCCAAAGGAGGGTCATTGTTGGTGGAGTAATCGAGGTGTCACGACGTAGTTCGTGACAGTCGCCCCCTTCTTTAGCCGCGAACGTCCTCGTGAGCGATTACACCTCTGTCGTGGCAAGAGAACTTAGCAGCGTAGTACCCCCATTCTCTCCCTCCCCATGACCATCCTTCACTCTTCTGCTCTTTGCGCCGCACTTCGTAGTTGGGCCTCCTTTCACTCCAGAACCCGACAATGAGACTCCCCTAACTTCGTCGAGGTTTGCCGTAAGAAGCCCTGTGTCTTTTGTAGGTGAGACACGCTTCCTGAATGGCAGCCGAACAACACCGTTGTTTGTCGAAGTAACCCTCGCTTATATTGAGATGAGACACTATAGCGTGGGAATTTTGATCGTCCCTGCGATGCCTTTTGTTGATGAAACGCGAAGTTTGCTGCATGTTGACGACGAGGGGTTAGGTTTGATTATACTAAATACTGAGCAGTTCGTCGAGCTTCTCCCTTTTTCCCATCTGCTTTCAAAACTTTCTATCTCTCTTACCTAGAAAACAGATTTGTTACCTTGAATCATCGCCTCGAGTTTTATTCTCTTTTAAATATCTTAACGTCATGGCCCCTTCTACTCCTACACCCAGCCCTTTCGCCGCCATGAGGAACTTTGGTGGTATGGTGTCATCTGCTCGTGAGTTTTCATCGATACTCACCCTACCTCGCCGAACTTGGCTGATGTTCAGTTTCTTTCGGCGACAGGTCTCGCCAAGTCTCCTCCCTCGGCCTCGGCACTCTCTCTCTGGGGGAGCCGTCTGGCGCTCCCGCGCCCCCTCGCTCCGCCTCTCCCTCCGCTGGTTCTCCCTCCCCCGCGTCTGGTTCTCCCGTCCCCGTAACGGGTTCTCCTGGAGGGCCTCCTCCTGCCGCCACTCCTCGCCGTAGGACGCCCGCCTTTCGTCCTGGTGAGTCTCCGTCCTCCTCCGACCAGGACTCGCTCAGTGGGGGCTCGGAGTCGAGTGATCGACCCGACACCGAAGAAAGTGAGGATGATGATGATGGGGAGGGTAGGATCGATAGTGAGGGTGAAAGCGAGTTAGAAGAATACCCGGATGATGATGTGGAGGTGATTAGTGTAGAGGACAACAACGTAGATAGTCCTGAGCGTGAGTTCTTCGTCCAACCTCTCACACCTTCGCCGAACTTGGCCCTGTTTATCTGTTCTTTAGCTCTCCAAGACATCGCTAACTCGCAGCCGGTCCTGCCCCTCCCCCTGCTCAAATTGTGGGCCAGAAACGACGCCGTTCCCTCTCCTCTTCTTCTTCTTCCTCTTCTTCTTCTTCCTCTTCCTCTTCCTCTTCCGGGGTTCTCCCCCCCACCAACGCCATCGCCGCTGCCGCCGCCGCTGCCGCCGCCCCCGTCGCTGCTCCCCCCCCTTCTCCCAGAGGGGAGCCTTCGCCCAAACGGGTGAAGAGATCACTGCGGGAAGAAGAGTACTTGTGGGAGAAGATGAAGTCCGAGCCTGGTCGTTGGATCGCGGTTGGTGTTGACGAAGCGTGTGATCGTTGCCGGTGAGTCCACCTAATCGTACTACGCCGAAGTTTACTCCTGCTAATTAGTAGACGTGAGATTATCACGTAGAAGTTACTCCTGC
>NW_006711225.1:5656083-5662018 GCF_000271645.1 Tremella mesenterica DSM 1558
CCCTGTCTCAAGTGTGTGCTTCATGCACGTCTGGCCCCTGCTCCTTCTGTCCCGTTTCCTCTGCCCGGGACATCCCGCCCCGTCCCTTCGACGCTTCTCCTCTCCCCCCTCCCCAGACTCCAGCGTCTGTCCCCCGTTCGCGGGTACCGTCTTCGTCTCTCCGGTCGGTTCGCCGTACTTCGCCGGACCTCCGCCCGTCGCCTCCGTCGCCGTCGCCCTTCGCTCCTGTGGCCGGCCCATCACGTCTCCCGGCTGTTCCTCCTTCGTCTTCTCGCCGTCCTTCGGCCTCTGCTCCTTCGGCCTCCCGTCCTTCGGCCTCTCGTCCTTCGGCGCCACGTCCGTCCTCTCCAGTGGTAGCTTCTCCTCCGGCTCACAGCACCCGAAGTCGGCGTCCTTCTGTTCCTCCGGCCGCTTCGGCGGCCCCTCCCGTCACCCCTCCCTCTGCTTCCCAGAAGACACCGAAGTCTTCTTTAAAGAAATCAAAAGGGAAATCTAAAGAGAAGGAGGTTGCCTTCGATGATGGTGATGTGGAAGGTGAAGATACTCAGCGTGCTGGTCCCTCTGCTCCCCGGTTGTCCCTCGTCCACCCTCGTATCTCCCTGGACGTCCGTATTCCTGAGGACGAAAAGGAATTCGCCACTTATCGTTCTCTCGTCCTCGGTCTCACTACCCAGCTTGAGGCCGCCCGAAATGATACATCTCTCCTGCTTGACTTCTCTTCTCGTCAAGCTAACGCTTTAAACAATCTTACTGCGGCGTTAGTAGATGTAGTCAACACTGGGGCTCTGGACGACGAAGCAAGGACGAGGTTAGCGGACGTCTCTCGCCGAAGCCTTACTGAGATAGCCGATGTTCGCCGAAGATTGTTCGACACCCCCTTCCTAGTCACTCCTATGGCGTATGAGCCACCACCGTCCCTTGACTGGTTAGGTCGCCGTAGTAGTTCTCGTGTCCCAGCTTCCGCCCAGGCTGCTCTCGACCTCCTCAGTCTTCCCTTCGAGTGTCTACGGACCATACGTTCTCTGTGGAGGACTCCGAGCATGCAAGCTGCTCGAGATGTCCAGGACTTCGGTGACTTCTTCGGGGCTATGAATCGGGCATGGAATGCTTCTCTCTCTACTGCGTTCCCGTCTGAGACTCTCGATCTACCTTCGGTCATCGGTAGCCTCCATACCAATCCCGCGGGACCGAGTAGATCGAAGGAGAAAGGAAAAGGAAAAGGTAAGGGTAAGAGTAAGGACAAGTGAGCGGTACGTAGCTGTAATCCTATGTTGTATGCAGTACGTTCTATCTCCTAGCCCTTCGCAGGCGCCCTTCCTTCGGCTTAGTAGGGTGAAGTTCGTGGAACTTCGCCAATATGTCATCAGCTCCATCGACGTTCTCCACTGGTTCCCATGATACTGAATCGTCTGTTCCTTCGTAACCTAACCACTCCACCAAGTACTCTAACTTTCCTGACCTCTTATTTACTCTAGAGTCCACAATATCCTTTACCTCCCAAGACTCTCCCACATTGTCTACTTCTACTGGCCCAGGTGGCTCAGCTTGCTGACCAGGAAATATTGGAGGGTGATAAGGACGGAGCAAGGAGACATGGAATACATCATGGATACCTGCCATCGTTCCTGGTAATTCCAATTTACAAGCATGAGAACCTACCTGCCGTACTACCTTGTACGGCCCACTTTGCTTAACATCTAACTTCTTCATTGGTCTCTTCGTCTTAATATTCTCTAACGACAGCATCACTAGGTCTCCTTCCGCGAAGTTCGGCGTAGTCCGGTGTTTCCTATTGTATCCTTCGGCGTACTTCTCATTAGCTTTCTCAATTCCTTCGATACAATCTTTGTGTATTTCAGTCAAGTCTTTTACCACCACCGTAGCAGCGGGCACTTCGACCTCGCTAGCCTTTATCTCTTCAGCCCAACGAGGGTGGTACCCATAGTTCGCATAAAATGGTGTCTTATTTATCGCAGAATGATGGGTGTTGTTGTAGGCAAAGCTGGCTCGAGCAAGCAGCTTCGACCAATCGTCCTGCTGATAAGAAGTGAAGATTCGAAGGTAGAGCTCTAAGGACTGGTTGGTTCGTTCAGTCTGTCCATCAGTCTGCGGATGATATGCAGTAGAGAGATGTAGTCTTATCCCGAGACTATCGGTCAAGTTCTTCCAAAATTTCGAGGTAAACTTCGATCCCCTGTCAGACACTATGTTCTCTGGTAGCCCATGCTGAGCTACCACATAGTCCATTATCAACTCGGATAGGCCAGCTGCGGTTAACTTCGTCGTAATCAGGATAAAAATGGCCCATTTGGTCAACCGGTCCACCACTACTAAGATGGAATTGTATCCATGGGAATTCGGGAGCTCTTCAATGAAATCCATCGAAATGCTGGACCATGGCTTCGTAGCCACTTCCAGTGGTTTAAGCTCTCCATGGGGTCTCTGCCTGTTAGTCTTTGCTCTCTGACACACCGCACATCCAGCGATGTAATCTTCAACATCCTTCCTTACTCCAACCCAAACGTAGTCCCGTAGGACTAGCTCGAGAGTCTTCGCTGAGCCTGGGTGACCCGCTAGGACCGAGTCATGCCGCGTCTTCATTATCTTTAGTCGAGCATCGGCGTAGTTCGGCACATAAGTTCGACCATCGAACGTGAGGAACCCTCTTGAATTCCATCCCCCACGAAGTATTAAGGGGGACCGCGAGGTACGGCGTAGTTCGGTGACCGACTCTGGTTCCTGCACATTATCGTGACATGTCAGATGAGAGCACTTAGCACAGGTTACCCCCAGTAATTCTTCTCTAACCTCCTCCACCTCTTCGTCTTCCTGTATTCCAACTACCAAATCCATAGGATTAATAAGGTCACTCTCTCTTACTTCCTTCGTCCCTTGCAAAGCACGAAGTAGGTGTTGTAACCCAGAGCTAGTGCCGTCGAGTTCGTCGAACTTCGGCAACCCTTGAATAAGGTTGCTCTCCTGCACCATAGTACTTCCTTTTCCAGAGTGGTAGTCTGCTCTTCTCGATAGTCCATCCGGCAGTGTAGCTTGTCTCCCAGGTCGATACACCATCTTAAACCTAAAGTTAGAAAGCTCTTCGACCCACCTGCCCTGCCTCGGGCTTAACTGCTTCGGTTCCATCCAGTATGTCAAGTTCAAGTGGTCCGTGAGAACTGTAGTTTCTACCTGTAACAGTAAGTGTCTCCTTCTTCTGAAAGCCTCAACGATAGCTAGTAGTTCCTTCTCGCCTACCGTGTAGTTTAACTGCGCCGCTTGAAACGCTCCTGACTCGATCGCTACCGGATGTTCTTGTCCTAACTCGTTCACCTGCGATATTATGAAACCCCACCCGAAGAACGAGGCATCTGTCTGTAGTAATGTCTTCAACGAGGGATCAAAGTGAGCCAATACCGGGGCCCTACACATTCTATCCTTCAACTCTTTAAAAGCTCTTTCCTGCTCCATACCCCAGACAAACGGTACATCCTTTCTTGTGAGGTCATTGATCGGTTTAGCAATCCTAGAGAAGTTGGGGACAAAACGCCGATAATAACTAACGACTCCCATAAATCCTCTGCTCTCTCTTAGGTTCTTGGGACGGGGAAAAGACACAACAGCGTCGATGTACTCTGGATTACTAGAAACTCCCTCCCGTGAGACCACAAAACCCAAGAAGACTACCGAGTCCTTTTCAAACTCGCACTTACTAGCCTTGACGAACAGATTCGACCTTCGAAGAACTTCGAATACCTTCGCCGTAGTTCCTCTTAATTCTTCCAACGTCTGACCATAGATGAGTATATCATCTATATAGACAACTACTCCTTTCCCCAACAGTTCTCTGAAGCTTTCATTTAGGAAATGCTGGAATACAGCAGGAGCATTCCGCAGACCATCTCGAACAACAAGAGACTCGAACATACCGTACTGAGTTCTGAACGCCGTCAGGTGTTCGTGTCCTTCCTTTACCCGTAGGAGTTGATAAGCTCCAATCAGATCTAACTTGCTGAAATACCTCGCTTTTCCTAGCTCTTCGGTTATCTGACCGATCAGAGGCAGTGGATAGGCGTCGGGTATCGTTGCTTCGTTTAGCTTTCGGTAGTCAATGACCATTCGCCATTGACCCTTTGCTTTCTTCGGTACCAAGAACATCGGTGATCCGTAGGGCGAATTACTGGGTCGGATTCTTCCGGCCGATATTTCGCGATCTAGGATGTCTCTCAGCGCACTTCTCTGATCTTCTCCGAGTGAGTAGAGTGGAGCAACCTTCAGGTTCGCCCCCTCCTTAAGCTCAAATTCCAGATCATACTCCCTTGAGGGAGGTAGTTCCTCACCTCCCTTCCTCGGGTTAAACACATCAATGAACGGATGATATTGTTCAGGAACCACCTGATACAATTCCCCCTGTTCCTCCGGACTCAGTTCATCCTGGTCATCTTTGTCTCGGAGATCTATCGCGTCCGTCGGAGTTGGCAGCCCTATGGCCGCTAACTTCGCCGCACTCGGTGGGGTTGGGATGGGGAACTTCATCGAGTTGTCTCTTCCATCTAGAACAACCCCTTCCTTCCTCATCCAATCCCACCCTATTACAACATCTGCATCGCAGAGTGTTGTTACATCTAGACGAACAGATCGCACTTCGGCGCCCTTCGTCAAACTAAAACCAACTTCGACAAACTCGGTGATAGGTCCAGCGACACTAACCGAGCCATCAAACATGTGAACGGGTACGCTCACCTGATATCGTCTCCTTCCTACACCTATCTTCGCCGCTGCTCTAGGGCTTATATACGAACATGTAGCCCCAGTGTCCCAGAGCGTAGTTAGCCTAATTCCATTAATAAAGATGTCCGATTTAGGTTGATCCCTAGAAGTGGAAGAGATGAGTAGATGATTATCGACATTGCATGAACAGGGGGTACTGAGTGGTGTATTTTTGTAAGCACAATCCTCTGACTCCATCAGCTGTGTCTCTTTTATAGGTTTGGGAATGGTGGCCGAGAGAATATGGCGGACCCGCCGAGCCTCGCCTACTGCGACAGGTCCTCCTCTTTTCCCTGGTCCTCTTCCATCTCCCCATCTCCCCCGACTGTGTTCAAGTTCCTCCTCTGTCCTAGAGGTACTGCGTTCCCCCCCGATCCTCCACCACGTTCGCCGAACTTCTCCCCCCACGGCGGCAACCATCCGACCTTGACCTTCGCTGCCCTCACCGGGCAGTCCCTCAACCAATGTCCCTTCTCCCCGCACTCAATACACTTCCCTTCCTTCCTCCTTGCCTCCCGCAGATCGGGAGGTGGCCTAGGCCATTGTCGGCGAAGTTCGTCGGCATTGGACGGAATGTTCTTGACCTGCGTCGACGTAATAGTCCCTTGTACCGCAGACTGCGCCGAAGTTTGCCTCCCTTCCCCTCTTTTCTCCTCTTTTCTCTCCATCCTCTGGCCATCCACAACTAACACTTCTTTTACCCCCGTCTCCTTCTTCTTCTCCGAATCCTTCTCCACTTTCCTTCTCCACAACCTGTTGTCCATGGGAATAACAAACTCCAATAACTCCTTGACCGTCCCAAAAGATTTACCATGTCTAGCAATTTCATCTAGGAGGTGTGGTTTCAACCCTTTCTTGGCTCGGTCAACCAGGTTTCCGTCATCAGACCACTTGAGTATCGCCACATGTCGTTGAAAGGCGGAGAAGTACTCCGAAGCTGACCCAGTCTGCCTTAGATCGTTAAGCAATCGGGCTGCGGTTCCTTCTTCATCCGGGTCACCAAAGTTCGTCTTGAGATATTTAACGAATTGATCATACTCCACAAGGTAGTCAGGAAGAGGTCGTTTAGCAAGATCGGGTTGAACGGCGAGAAGAGGTGTTTCGCGTAAATGAGAGATCATGAAGAAAACTTTCTTAGTGTCGTTGGGGAAACAGATGAGAGTTCAGTTCG
>NW_006711225.1:5662319-5665754 GCF_000271645.1 Tremella mesenterica DSM 1558
TCAAGTCCGCCGTACTTCCAGTGTTTTCTGGCCGCGGGGTCTGATCCGATCCAACTGGGGATCCTATAGGTGGGAGGGCATTACCCGAAGGTGTAGGAGGATTAGAAGGTAATGGTGGAGCGAACTCATCTCCTTGAATTGATCCCCCCACACTATCCTCCACTCCAAGCTGCTGCCCCATCGCTCTGCTAAGCTCCTCCAGTGCCCTCCTCTCGTTCTCCTCCATCCTGTCTCCGTTCCTACTCATACCTCGCGTAACTCTCCTATCTGGTTCCATAGAATCTTCGTACTTCTCCGAGGTTCGCACGGGTCGTCGGTAAGAGCGATCCTTGATACTGTCACGGCCGTCGAACAACTATCTTCTGGCAGACCGACGGTCGACGAACCTCGGCTAACTTGATGCTCCTGAGTTGAAGTCTCACCCAACCGAGAGGGCGCAGACGTCAAAAGGAGTGTAACTACGGCGTACTTCGGCGTAGTTACTCTAACTGGGGTTTTGTTCTACTGATGGCGATGTATCTCGAATTGTATATAGCTATCGCTATCTGTCTTTCTCTACTGACAACAATCAAGGATCGCTGAAGAACTTCAGCGATCTTCTCAGCTAATATTATCTACTCCTCCTAGACGTTCATCCAACCCTCTCGCGCTTTGACGTACTTCAACGCACTTCGTCCAACTTCCCCGAGCCCTCGGCCATCCTCTTCCTCCTTCGACTAACTCCGCCTAACATCGCCGCACTTCTGCTCCCATTGTCCCTACTTAGCCTAACTCCATCTAACTTCGCCGTACTTCTGCTCCCATTGTCCCTACTTAGACTAACTCCGCCTAACATCGCCGCACTTCTGCTCCCATTGTCCCTACTTAGCCTAACTCCGTCTAACTTCGCCGTACTTCTGCTCCCATTGTTCCTACTTAGCCTAACTCCGTCTAACTTCGCCGTACTTCTGCCCCCATTGTCCCTACTTAGCCTAACTCCGTCTAACTTCGCCGTACTTGGTGTCAGAAGTCCTGAGTTACGTGTAGAGTAAAGAGGTTAAGGCGTGATGGGGTTTTGATGGCCAAAGGAGGGTCATTGTTGGTGGAGTAATCGAGGTGTCGCGACGTAGTTCGTGACAGTCGCCCCCTTCTTTAGCCGCGAACGTCCTCGTGAGCGATTACACCTCTGTCGTGACACCTGTCCATGCAATCCGTTACAGGTCTCGCCAAGTCTCCTCCCTCGGCCTCGGCACTCTCTCTCTGGGGGAGCCGTCTGGCGCTGCCTCGCCCCCTCGCTCCGCCTCTCCCTCCGCTGGTTCTCCCTCCCCCGTGTCTGGTCCTCCCGTCCCCGTAACGGGTTCTCCTGGAGGGCCTCCTCCTGCCGCCACTCCTCGCCGTAGGACGCCCGCCTTTCGTCCTGGTGAGTCTCCGTCCTCCTCCGACCAGGACTCGCTCAGTGGGGGCTCGGAGTCGAGTGATCGACCCGACACCGAAGAAAGTGAGGATGATGATGATGATCCTCACTTTGTTCGGTGTCGTGGGCCAGGTGGTTCAGCTTGCTGACCAGGAAATACCGGAGGGTGATAGGGACGGAGTAAAGAAACATGGAATACATCATGGATACTGCCATCGTTCCTGGTAATTCCAGTTTACAAGCATGAGAACCTACTTGCCGTACTACCTTGTACGGCCCACTTTGCTTAACGTCCAACTTCTTCATTGGTCTCTTAGTCTTGATATTTTCTAATGACAGCATCACTAGGTCACCTTCCACGAAGTTCGGCGTAGTTCGGTGTTTCCTATTGTATCCTTCGGCGTACTTCTCATTAGCTCTCTCAATCCCCTCAATACATTCCTTATGTATTTCAGTTAGGTCTTTTACTGCTATTGTAGCAGCAGGTACCTCGACTTCACTAGCCTTAATCTCTTCAGCCCATCGAGGGTGGTACCCATAGTTCGCATAGAATGGGGTCTTGTTTATCGCGGAATGATGGGTGTTGTTATAAGCAAAGCTAGCTCGGGCAAGTAGCTTCGACCAGTCGTTCTGCTGGTAGGAAGTGAAGATTCGAAGGTATAATTCCAGGGACTGGTTCGTTCGTTCGGTCTGTCCATCAGTCTGTGGATGATACGCGGTAGAAAGATGTAGTCTTATCCCGAGACTATCGGTCAAGTTCTTCCAAAACTTCGAAGTAAACTTCGATCCTCTGTCTGATACTATACTCTCTGGTAACCCATGCTGGGCCACCACATAATCCATTATCAGCTCCGATAGTCCAGCTGCGGTTAACTTCGTCGTGGTTGGGATAAACATGGCCCATTTTGTCAGTCGATCCACGACCACTAAGATAGAGTTATATCCATGGGAATTTGGGAGCTCTTCGATGAAATCCATCGAGATACTTGACCAAGGTTTTGTCGCTACTTGTAGGGGTTTAAGTTCTCCATGAGGCTTCTGTCTGTTAGTCTTAGCTCTCTGACATACCGCACAACCAGCGACATAGTCTTCTACATCCTTCCTTACTCCAACCCAAACATAATCCCTTAGGATTAGTTCAAGGGTCTTCGCCGAACCTGGGTGACCAGCCAAAGCCGAGTCATGTCGCATCTTCATGATCTTTAGTCGAGCGTCGGTGTAGTTCGGCACATAAGTGCGATCGTCGAATGTGAGGAAACCTCTCGGGGTCCACCCCCCACGAAGTATTAGAGGAGATCGCGAACTACGGCGTAGTTCGGTGATTGATCCTGGTTCCTGTACATCATCGTGACACGTCGGATGAGAACACTCAGCGCAGATAACTCCTAATAACTCCTCTCTAACCTCCTCTACGTCTTCGTCCTCCTGTACTCCAAGCATTAGATCCATAGGGTCAACAAGATCCTTTTCCTTCATTTCCCTTGTCCCTTGCAAGGCTCGAAGGAGGTGGCGCAACTCCGACGTGGTGGCGTCAACTTCGTCGAACTTCGGCAGACCTTGAATAAGGTTACTCTCCTGTATCATGGTACTTCCTTTTCCCGAGTGATAATCCGCCCGTCTAGACAACCCGTCTGGAAGGCTTGCTTGAGTCCCTGGTCGATAAACCATTTTAAATCTGAAGTTAGCTAACTCTTCTACCCACCTACCTTGACGTGGGCTGTGTTGCTTCGGTTCCATCCAGTAAGTGAGATTTAAATGGTCGGTAAGGACCGTGGTTTCTACCTGCAGTAGTAAGTGTCTTCTTCTTCTGAAACCCTCAACTACGGCGAGGAACTCCTTTTCTCCTACCGTGTAATTTAGTTGGGCCGTATTGAACGCGCCTGACTCGATGGCGACTGGGTGCTCTTGCCCAGCTGTATTAATCTGCGAAATTATGAAACCCCAGCCGAAGAACGAGGCATCTGTCTGTAATATGGTCTTCAATGTGGGGTCAAAGTGAGCTAACACCGGCGCAGTACACATCCTAGCCTTCAATCTTAAAG
>NW_006711225.1:5665854-5706896 GCF_000271645.1 Tremella mesenterica DSM 1558
CACGTGTAAGAGTAGCTATTCATCTCCATCATCATGTTCATTATTGCCAGCATCATCTTCTGTGTTGTGACCTCCTCCTCAGTTCCTCCTACTACTTCGCTCCCGGCCGAACTTAGCCTACCTCCTGTGTTCCCTTCCCTTGGTCGTGGGGTCTGTCCCGAATCTTCGGAACCTGTCCTCACCGCTGGTGGTTCTGGTAGTCCGGTTTGTTGGGGAGGTGGTTCAAAAGGCAGGGGTGGATAGAATTCATCGCCTTGAGTTGATCCTTCGGGGGTATCAATTGCACCAGGCAATGGTCCCAAGCTTTGTCTTAATTCCTCCAACATCCTCCTCTCCGTCTCCTCTACTGTTTCTCCTGGTCTACTCATACTTCTTGTAACTCTCCTCTCTGGCTGCATACAATCTCGAACTTCTCCGAGGTTTGTACGGGTCGTCGGTAAGAGCGATCCTTGATACTGTCACAATCGTCGTTTCTTCTTCTCAACTGACCGACGGTCGACAAACCTCGGCTAACTACGTCGTAGTGGGGCGTCGATGTCTCACTAAGACAGGGTACTCGTCGAGGAACTACGGCTAACTTCGCCGTAGTAATACGTCGAGTGGTGAATGATAAGATGATCGTCGATGAACTACGGCTAACTTCGCCGTAGTACGTTGAACTGCTCGGTGGTAGCTCTCCTTAACTCGAAGGTTGTAGCTACTGAATATATCTCTCGCTACTGACAACAATCAAGGATCGCTGAAGAAGTTCAGCGATCTGTAAACTATCTATACTACTCCTCTCTTCTCGTAGAATGTCCCTCAACTCCTGCACTGCCTCACGCTCAGTCCTCTTCGTTCAACTTCGCCGTACCTTCCCCTGTTCTGCTCTCCCTCGGTTCCCTTCCCCTAACTTCGCCGTAGTTCCCCGCTAGGCGGGGTTATCGTGACAAATCCCCTCTTGGTTCTCGTAACTTAGCCGTAGTTGGTCTCAGTGGTTCGAGTGGAGGTTGGTAGTGGTGAAAAGGAAGGTCGGTGATGGTGGAAGGAGGGTCGGTGATGGTGGTTGTCAGGGATGTTACGACGTAGTTCGTGACACTTCTGTAGGTGTTGGGTCATCTCCGTATCCGTAGGGTTCGACTTGAGCATAAGCATTCGTAGCTTGCGTTCGACATCCGTACGATGTTCGGGTGTTTGTAGTTGCATATCTGTTGCAAGGAATTTCCACATATCGTATGCGGTTCGAAGAGATCGTAGATCAATGAGCAAACCGCGTTCAACTTTACTCATGATCGCACCTTGAGCTCGAAGTTCGCGTTTACGCCACGATTCCCAGCGCTCTTCATCATCTGAATCGAGTGAGGTGTGGGTGATAGTCTCCTCAGCTGTAGGTACGACTGAGCCTGCTTGAACCGTACGAGCGATCGTAGGTTGGCGGTACGGTCCGACATCTGTACCTTCGATTATCCCAAGACATCCATGGATGAGGAGATAGTTTTCTCTGGCAAGTTTCCAAACGAAGTAGTTGCTTTGACTCGACAGTATGGGTACGGATTCGAGTCCGATCGTAGTCGAACGATCGTGCGACATTGTGCTTTAATTTCAGCTTATGAATCGTATTACAATAATAGACTCTCGTAGAGGACTTATCGTACGCAAGACGTACACCAGAGGCCTCTACTGTGTACGCCACCAGCACGGACTGGATTTTATACGTCTACAAGGCGACGTCTACGTCACAACCGAAGGTGGACTGTCCTTATTTCTCCAACTACACCAGTACGGTGCTTCGTGTACGGTTCGTCGTACGGTTCCCGATGTCTTGTTGGGTCGGTTCGTATGCACGTTCGAGTGCGTACGATCGGTGCGATATCTTCACTAAGTCTAAGAGATCGAGACTTTTAATCTGTTCGAATGTGTACGACGAGTACGATTACGATGATAGTAAGAATTGCATTGTAGACTACGGAATAAAATCGTATTACCAATCCGTATCGTAGTTACGTGGCATTACTTCAACAGTGATGCTGAGGCAGTGAAAGAATTCCACCAACACTTCCAGGGCCCTGGGGACTGGCCTATCCCCGCACCTTGCGTACCGAACTTGACACTGCAGCATGAACATACAGTACAAGAACAGACGAGCAAAGGTGAAAGAACACTATATTACATTCAGGAAGCCAAATATATGAGATCGGATGAGGAATCCAAAAGGGCAAGATATGCGGAACGCATTGGAATGCGATCCAGTGACCCCAGCGTTGTTGTTGCAGTAACAGCAATCACTACCTTTACGGCAATACTGATGACACTATAACACACATGTAATTGTGTTTGGCCAGCTTCCATCCACCAACCTGGATGCTCTCAACGTGTATATGCATGCCACAATGTCCGTTTATACTTGTTCACATTATATTCTCTACCGTCCCACCGTACATTTTCCCGCACATCTCACATACGACCCGGCTGTTCTTCCCCGACCCTAACACCGACATTCTTTCTAAAGCTCCCGCCCTCCTACTCCGACATGACCACACAATACACCTGAAGCTCCATCAAACCCAGATAAAAGACGTTACTTTATCGCTGAACCACATCCACATTCGAACATCGTCCCCTGAATCCTCTATCGACTAACACGCAGCTACGTCATCACCCATCCTACTGTATTCCTTGCCACGGGCAAATGACAAGTCTTCCGGCCACAACCAAAGAGTCTCATGACACTTTAACTCCACCAGGTCGGACAGTCTCATCTGATTCCTTGGACGTTTTAGACTCTCCCGATTCTTCTCTACGCGGGACTTCTTGGAGTCCGGGTGGCGTACCTTCTTTCAAAACCACGGCCATGGGTTTCTCCTCGGATACACTCGAGTTATCATCGCTCGTAAACGGACTCGAGACCACTCCGTTGGAATACATCTGACTCAGAGGACCCGAATCTGTCGATGTAGAAGGTGTAACAACATCTTGTCCTTGACGTAGGAAATCGCTTTGGGCTAAAGGTAGAGGTTGCAAGGTGGGTAAAGAGGAGGAAAGGGGTAGATGACTAGATGTTGAGGAAGGAGGAGAAGGGTGAAGGTTAGAACGAGATGATGGCATCGGTCTTGGGCCCCGTAAAGAGGATTTACTCGTCGCAGATTGACTTGTCGCGCGTGTGGGAGAAGAAGGCAAGGCAGCATTTGGGATAGATGTTGAGGGTGAATCATGAGAGCGGGTTTGAGTAAGAAGTTTGGGTGGGGTTGAGAGAGGGAAACTGGCTCGTCTAGGGGAAGGAGATTTGGGAGTTGTTTCGGACAAAGATACTGAATCGAGTCGAGAGGGTATAACAATAGTTGTCGAAGTAGTCTTCACAGCTTCACGAAGCGCCGGGGGCAAATTAGGGTTGACGGAAATTGACGATGGATTCTGAAATATTTCTGAGACTGGTCTATTATGGGATTGGTCGTTTTCAGTACGATTGGCTACAGTTTCATTGATGATGGCGGAACTAGAAGAAGCTCCAAGAGATGTCGAGGAAGGATAAATGGTGTCGAAAGACAGCCGGTCCATGGGGGGCGTGACAGGTAACGTAGGGATATCCTGTGATGACGCGGAAGGTTTGGGAGGTACAGGGGGAGGTATGGAAAGATCTTGATGCTTTGAACCAAGCTTATGTTTGATTGTCCCAAATATCGATCTTCTTCTCTCCATGTCGGCCCCAGGTGGACGTAACAATTGCGACTTGTTTGACTCTGGTGATGGACGTGTCAAAGCCAAACGGTTCAGAGGGAGAGAGAGTCGTAGCTGCCGAGAAGGGGAGACAGGGACGGCGGTTTGCCGTGCAGACGGATCGACAGGAAAAGCTTGGGACTGTGATGGCGGAGATGAAGAGGAGGATAAAGACGATTTGCCGAAAGGGACAGAGAGGTTTGAGAGATTGGGAAGTTTGAAGATAGATGCCCTTTCAGAATGCCCGTTCGGAGAAGTTTGTTTGGGCTGCAACGTACCTTCGGCGGCGCGAGCTTGTTTAACTTGCTCCGCCTCTTTCGCTCGCTGTTCTCTGAGCTTGTGTTCCCTTTCCTTTCCTTTCTGTATCCGTAGCTTCTCCTCTCGTTCTCTCGCCTCTGCCGCCTTCTTCCGCAGCTCCTCAGCTTTTCTTTTGACTTCTTCCGCTTTCTGCTTCTGCTCTTCTAGCTTCTTCTTCTGCTCTTCTTCTCTCAACCTCTGCTCTTCGACTTTCCTTCTCTCCAAATCGGCTTTCCGTCTCGCCTTGTCCTCCTTCTCCTTCCTCTTGGCATCTGCTTTGGCCTTGATCTCCGCCTCTTTAGCCACTTGCTTCTTCTGTTGAGCTTCTTCATCTCTCTCTGCTCGTTGCTGGATGACCTTAGCTGCGGCAGCTCTCTCAGCCGCTTTCTCGGCGGCTTTCGCTTCCTTAGCCAGTTCCTTTTTGCTCTTCTTAGGCGAGAGAGTGGGGGTGGAAATCTCTGGCACCAATGGCGAGGGTATTATAGGAGCGACAGGTGGGGCGTCTACCGTATGTGTCTGCTTGCTAAGAGGACTTGGAACGACTGGGGCGGACGAGCTTGGCGAGACGTCCGACAATCTGGGAGAGGATGTAGACAGACCGGGCGAAATGGTAGGGACAAGTTGCGCCATGGGTATGGACGGCATGGGAGGAACGTGCGGGCTGGCCCCTTCGGGTAGGTGATATATCCGATCATCATGTGGCGGGCTTGATTCTGGCGTGGCAGTGAATTGGCTCACTGTGGTAGCGGCAGATGCTGTAGCGTACGGCTTCCCAATGTAATGTTCACCTCCATCCAATGACCAACGTGCGGAAGCGCTTTTAGCTATCGGTCCTCGACGCTCGTTCAAACTTCTCCGTCGTTCGTCAGAAGGTGGCAATGCCATTTGAGCGGCAATCGCGTATCCACCTTCCCTAGGTCCAAGGGTGGTGATGAAATCTCGAGAGTAGTAAGCGGATGGTGGACGTACGAGAGCAGGGTTGGATTTGGTCTTGGGCAATGGGAGATCGGTAACGGATTGTGCTATCAATTTGCCTGCAACTGGGGAGGTAGGTTGAGATTGAGCATCTTTGGTTTCACGATTCCTCCATGAAGAGCCTCGTTTGGTTTTCTGGTGATTGAGACCTGGGATATTGTTGACGGACTGACTGCGATGTGGTGGAGGATTTAGTTCTGGCGGTGCAGCAGGCCCTGCTTATTAGATCGAGGCTCTCTATGTCTTTGGGGATATCCCGCATTTTCGGCAGATACATTATCTGGACTACGCAAAGCAGGTGTGGGGACTAAAATAGACGATAAGGAATGGTGGATCTGGAGGTCTTGTGCCAAGACTTACAGAGAACATCCACAGGTAATCCTGGCTGAATAGGAGTCTGCTCCATCTGTCTACTCAATCTCCTGACAGTATCTAAAGGTCTCTCTCCCGCCTGTCGAGTTGGATTTGACTGATCGGGCATTTCCAAAGCCCACAATTCTTCACTGTTCAACGAAGCTATATCGGCACTTGTCATGGAAGATCGATTACTGCTCGATCCTGTCCTGCTCCCACGTCTGAAAGCAGGGTTAGGTAATCCCAGAGCATCCATAGGGGGAGTTTCGACGGAAGTCATGGTCAAACTTGGATGTCTGCGTGTGGAAGTGATGTCTGAAGCGACACGTATGTGTTGTTGACCTGGGGGCGAAATGCGGGAATGTGATGGACGTCGTGTCCAAACCGGATTAACCTCTCCGGGTATGTCTGCTTCTTCAGACAGTCTTTGTTGAAGAGAATCGATAGGTCTGTGGGATATGAAAGCGTGTCGGGATGAAGGTTGAGAAAAGGAATATTCGTAAGGATTGCTCTCGTCTGTAGGAGAAGAAGATTGATTCTAAAAGTTATCAGCGGTGCAAAAAGCTATGGGGCGCTTGGACCACCCGTTCAATCGCTGTACGAAGATACCCTGAGCTAGGTGGGAGATGAGGATGACGTGTGGCTGGTAGAGATTTGATAAGGAGGAATGTGGTGACAATCGAAGTTGATGGGGGGAGGTAGGAGGTATTTCGGAAGCTCCTGTTTGTGGCTGGGTGGGGGAGGTTTTCAACACGCCTCGAGCATATGGTAAAGTACGATATCCACGAATAAGATGTAGAGAAGTATCATGAAAGTGTGGGTGGGGTGGGGGTTGGGTGGAATGACAGATCGACCAGCTAAACACCTTATCGGTGAAAAGTGGTCGGGTCGCGGGTCGGGGAGACGGTGAAGGGTGAATGATTAGGTGAGGTGATCGCAGACAAAGGAGTGAGGGCGAGGGTGATGAGAAGGGAAGATGACGTCGGTAAGACGGCAAATGCGGCAAGTCGGACGCCCCAAGGGTTTAAAGAGATCAGGAATGAGGTGGAGGGTGACTGCGAATAGCGATTGGGGATGGGCCGAATGACTCGATCAAGTAAATTCCATGGCATGGGGGTAATGGCTAACATGGGAGCATGGATCGCAAAGATGGCTTTTGGAAAATGATCGGCTCGAGATCGACTACTATGGGAAAAACTTCAAACGATCAAGGGATCCGCTTCAGGGGTAAAGAGATAGTCAAGCATGTAGCAGATATAAAGATCATCATTCCGAGATAAAGAGATATCACTCACCTCCTCAAAAGGTTGAAGTTGTCTTTGAAATAAAGCCGACATTATTGTTGATCCCCTCCTCGGGCTCTATTTTCTTGGCTCTAGTGATAAATGACAAAGGACGGGCTCGAGGTGAGGATAGACTTCAGGCGTTCGTTCAAACAACTAAGAATGGTCGGCGTCGGCGGCAAAGATGTATACTTCACGCTCGAACCACGTGTCATGAAACCACTCAAGCTTCACCTTATCTTTTCCAACTACCCTCCACTAGTGCTAGAAGTATTTCAAAGTGTCCCTCGTCCTCGTAGCGATACTGTTAAACATTCCCCCTTCTCTTCATTCACCAGCTAATGGTTATCGCTCGACACTCGGTCCGCAATTCGACGGGTCCAAGGTCCAAGCTCGAAAGGATGTATGTCCGAGGTGAACGTTGTTGATGGTCCTGAACTGCGGAATATCGAGCAGATCGTCCTTCACACGATTGATTTTCTTCCTACGCCCCAGTCATGTCACTTCACTGACTATATCGATCTTGAGAAAAACAAAAGAGGAAAGAGGAATGAATGAGGAGAAGAGAAACGGAGTGAAGGAAAAGAACCACACTGACGTCAAAATAACCTCGTGGGTGTATAGCCCTGAGGAGGGTACAAGTATATCCGGATAACTTGACCTCGGAGAATTTAAAATTGCATCTTCTCTTCCCCCATTGGTCTCGGCCAATTCATATAGCCTAGTCAGGTTCGCATTTCCAAGAAAGAGCGGAAAAACGAGGTGGGGCCATGTGCAATACGTATATGCATAGTGCCTTGGAGAGTTGCTATCCATTTCTATCTACATTGAAGGGAAGGGACGGATAGTGAGAAGACGTCACGGAAGTAAGGTGGCAGGTTCTAAAACGCCTTCACGACGCCGCTTCGGACTGTCTTTGGTTGTGGGATTGGTTCGATTGTACCCTTCGTTGTGCCGCAGATCGCAGACCAGGGGATAGATCTTGAAACCAACTCATCACTACACAATATGCATTCGTTATGTTCTTGCTGGCCATTGCTGGCTTGCTGGACCGCGGACCGTCGACACCGGCACCCAAGGCTGAGGGAAATAACCGTTCATGGTACATAGTTGTGGCATGTGGCAGGTTGCAGGTGGAGGTCGCTTGATTGCTTAAGCAGGAGGATTGAATATACATTTCCTACCCTCAACCAAAATCTCAAAATCCTCCCTTCTCCTGCTAGCTTTATATCATTTTGGAGCAAGATGCATCTCATGTATACCTTGGACGACAGGGGCAACCGGTGAGTCATCTTCTGTGGTACGAGAGGAATGCTGATCAGTAGAATATACACTCTCAAAGTAAGTTTCGTTGATTGAGCCCTTCCCAGATGAGCGACTGGGTATTTTAGGGAAGAGGGGTTATATGGAGTGGACGAGAAGAAGAGAATCTCGAGAGATGTATTTTGGGAAGAGGGGTATATGGGACGGATGAGAAGAAAAAAATCTCGAGAGATATTCTGGAAAGAGGGAAAAGCTAAATCGAACAGAAAATAACATCAACGGGTAAAGTATCGAAATCGGCCCATCCAGCTAGGTTCTCACCAGATGATAAATTCTCCCGACATCGTGTGACCATAAAAAGACGGTGAGTTATTTTGTCTAATTTCATACCTCATAATCCCGATATCTCACTGTCACTCGATTTTAACGTTTCACATTTCGTGATAAGTCAAGGAGATGAGTCACCGTGAAGCTGGTTGGACGATGAAAGATCTGTATTGATATACCAGATTTGGGATTTTACCCACTCAATTACCTTCGAAACCTCTCTAACCGGAGGGATATGGTGTCCTTTTCTTCCTGCACCAGTAGTAACACCCGAATAGTACCTTCTTCATGTTTGATGCGTTGTTCGTTTAGGACGAGGTTTATCGAGGGAGTGAGGGGTGAGAGGTGAAGAATCAAAGAAGTAAAGGAGCAAAAGATTGAAGAGAGAGGTCATGAGGAGATGAGAGATTTCACGCATAGATGAATTACAATTCATTTGAAATCATGCACAATGCTAAGGTATATTCCCATCTACATCCCAACCTAAATCCATTTGTCTCTGATGTTCTTTCTCCGCTTCTTCAGGTGTTAATCTACCTTTGGCCATACTTTGACTCGGAGGTATTCCATTTTCATGTGTATAAGGTCTTCCTGCATTTTCCCAGATTTTCAATAATCTAGCATGTTGTTCTTTCACCCAATCGTCTAATTTACACCAATCTATCATCAGTAAATGTTCCATCTCCTTCTGAGTTTCCCTCACATCTGATCATCATATTCCGCGTCTGCCGAGGGACGATGGGAGAAAGAGAGAAGAAAGAGAGAAGAAAGAGAAAGACACCCACGTAAAGCAACAGTCTCTGCAGTCACATCAAGTTGATTCCAATCACCCATCGTCCAGCCCATATCGATTCGATGTATTGGATCTGTGACTGGATCCAAGTGACGTAGCCATTGACCAGTCCGAGCATCTTCGATTTTTATAGTGTGAGCTGGGGGCATGTCGGCGTTTCCAATCCATGATACCTTATATGAGCGAAAGAACTGTCTGCAATCTTTCTCGAGACAAACAGAAGTTGTCCTTTCGGCTTGGAAGAAACGTCATATATCTAAGATAAAGTAGGGTGAGAGACGAATGTCTGCATATGACGGACGTGAGGACATGATTTTGGGATGGAAGTCAAGGAATGAAGAAAAAGATGTAAACTTACCAAAGGCCAACTCATGGCATACGCTAAACCCCTGAAATACTCATGAAAATATTGACTCCTACCAGCTGAAGTACCCCAATAAATGTTCCTCGAACAATCGAGATCCTTAAAAGCCGAGATGACATTAGGCATGACTAAAATCGTATCGTCGTCTGCTTTCATAATGAATCTTGGTCTACCCTTGACTCTACCAGGTCCGGAATATGTTTTGGCTACCCATTTGAAGTATTCATGTGTTTTACCCAAGTCGATATTGTCGATCATCTGTGTGTCAGCTTCAAGTCCCCGACCTCCAGGGCATCTTGATGTTCGCAGCTGCTGGATCTAAAAGCAAACACAGTACAGTTGAATGGCCGAGCTGCGGTGTGAGAATTCATGGAAAAAAGTGTGCTGAAAACCAAGGAATCAACTCACATCCAGCATGACCATATCATTGTGATCCTTCATCTCCTGTTTCACCCTGAGTAATGCAGCAGATCTAGCTATGGCTTCTGGTCCTACGGGATTCTCTGGAATGGCGGGCGTACCGAGTATGAATTTTATAGTGACTAATTCTGGGGGGAAGTCGGGAATGATAACTTTTCGATATCTTTGAGTCAGATGTCACTTCCGAAACGAGCCCACACTTCTTTACGAGAAGCAGGAAAATTCCACTCCCATTATCATTCCTAATGAAACAAATCAGCTGCCTAGACAAATGCCTCTCCAACATTATGAAGAGACGATAAGTCAGGACGAAAGAAAGAGAGTTATGTATACGGTCGAGTTGAGAGTATCAGTTCTATGGGATTGATATACTTTGAGAAAGGAAAATAAAAATCAGAAATATAGGAATGAAAAGACCTTCAACTCACAAATCTCGTCTTTCACGTTTATCAACAGCTGAAAATATACCTAAAAACACCATAACACCTCTCTCTTCATCTTTCTCATCTAAAGGTACATCACAACCAATCCTACTTGGTTGAACCCCACTCAACAAAGCATAATCAGGTTCTTCAAAACTTCTTTGAATATCTTGATCTACTAAATGGGCGTCTTTACCCTTCGCGACGTCCTTTCCTTCCCCCGAATTTGCCGGACTATCATCAGACGGAGTGGTTGAAACTTCATCTCTCGTCGTGGGTGTGTGTGAAAGATGAGCCGCGTTTAAAGCTAAGAGTACTAGGAGAAATATGAGGAGTGATAATGCGTAAAGTGCGGTTTTGAGTCTGAGAGAAGGTCGGAGAAGTGTACGAAGACGGGAAAGGAAAGGATGAGGGGAAGGGGGATAAGCTCTAGCGGTGGAGGTCATCTATTGATTTTTTGTTTTAGTGACATGGGGAGATACAAGATTGATGATTGTTAAGAAAGAGGATATGATATGGTCTTGTGTGTGTGGGTAAAGTCTGACTGTTGACTGAGTAGAACGTCACAAACTGGGCGTAGGTGGTAGGCGGTTTATTCGGAGAATCTTGTCAAAGGGCAAAAGGTCGCGTCAGGTCGAACCTTCAATTTCTGAGCATTGCCATCGCTATCCAACCTGACGAATTATAGAGAAGGAATGTACTGGTTGAAACAAGATAGAATAATTTGGACGGAAATAGATGTACTCTATGACGGAGATACAGTAGGTAGGTTATAGGGCTCGAGGTGACCCGAGGATCCGAGGACGAGGAAAGGATGTTAGCAACGCCTCCAAAGGCACTTTTACTACTAGCTACTTGTAGGCATGCAGGTTACAAACTTGACCACCTCCACATTCCTTCCTTCACTTTCAACATCGTACCATCATCCATCACTTTTCAACCCAACTCATTATTTTCTCATAACCAAGAAACTCACAAGTAAAGAGAGATAAACAAACATGGCAGATGATGATTCTTGGGTCGCTGAAGTTATAAAACAGCTGGATATAAAAAAAGGAAGTTTGCAGCGGTTGGTCTTTTCTCCTCAATATCTCTTTCTCATCATTCACTTTTGATGGTTTCCATCATGATTATTATTCCCTCGACTGACCTTCAACAAGTAATCGGACCTCATCAGTTTATCACATATATCTTGTCTGATTACAAAATTTCATACCTGCTGTCATTCCAAATGTTCATGTAGAGGGCAATGGGTTAAGGGAGAGAGGAGGAATGGAGGGGAGAGAATGGGAGAAAAGGTCCGAGCGTCGAGCGTCGAACGGAAAAAGAGAGGGTGAACGTGAAGAGTTAAGTATGATTGTGAATCCCTAATACCAGATTGTGGAAAGAAGAACAGTTGTACCTCAAAGAAGTCGCCGAAGCCCAAGCCCAATTGGACAAATTGAAACAAGAAGGAGCCGATGGAGCTGATGTGAGGAACGCTGTATGTCGTGTTATTAATCTTCTCCCCTACATATCCTCATGACCTATACTCTCACTTCCCCTCAATCGATCCAGCGTCTTTGATTTGATTCTGCTTTTCCTGCTGTTCAAATACCCGAGCACGGTTTCTTGCTGATCAAATACCCGAACACGGTCGTGCCGGGATGACCAACATGGATGTGAAAGGTGAACGACAACGCGTTCGAGCTGACAACAACAGGCAAAAATTCAACAAGAAGCCATAAAGATGGTTTGGCGTTCCAGAGAAAGTACCGGGCAAGCTTTGAGGGAGTTGATTGTTTTCCTCGTGAGTTTTCCTTTTGATGGTACTCAACTGAGGCTGAATATATCATCAGGACGGCTCGTCAGGCGAGGAACTTATCATGAACACACAGTCGTATCAGTCCGCTTTGGCACTGAGCGAAGAGGTCACAGCTGCGTCGCAGGCAGAGATAAACAAGCGAGATGCTTCACCATCGAACGTGTAGAATGATCTTTATGCATCTTTCAACCATCCACCAGATTATAATGTTTTACCAACCACCAACCACATTTTCGACTCCATCATGGCACGAAATACCACATTCCACAAGAGGTTTCCTTCGCATGTCCATTGATTACGAGTTTAAAACTCAACTTCACAGGTCCGACACAGATGACCGAGCTCAGGCTATCAAACCCCCGCTCACTCGGTCTCCTCGTCGCATGGAGCTGAAGCCGATGAGGATGAGGAAGATGAAAGCGATGGTGAGGATGATCCATTCGATCCAACCGAAAGCTTCGGCAGCGAGGAGCTGGTGGCAGTAGGTGATGGGGTGGGCGGAACAGCGTCTACCACCGCCCAGAGCCGAGGTGAATGATGCGACACCTGCCAGCCAGAAGACCCATCTGAATGTCAGCGATGTGTCCTCGTCTCCGGTGTGGCCAATGAGTTCACTTGAAGCTAAGAAAAATAAGGTCCCGGTGATAGTCTCTCCAGGAACCAGGATCTCAATCCGGCTTGGAACGATTTCTTCCGCAGATGTCCACGTTGCAACTACACTTCTGAAGAAGTGCTTTCGCTCACACGATATTGAAGGGGAGACAGAGGGAGGCGGGAGACGTGCGATGAAGACGCCAGACATAAGAAGGAAAGACTCACGTGATGAAGAAGAAAATAAAGTGTGAGGCGATACTAGCTAAAAAGCTCGCAGCGTTGATGATGAACACAGCGAGGTAAGCGCCAGTGAATACGACAGTCCACCAAGAGACGAAACAAAGAAACTTGAGTCGGTCGCGGTAAGAGTTTGACGGATAGCTATTGTGGCTAGATGATTAGTGCGGTCTCCAATTGTGCTTTTTGATCGGCTATCCGGACAAGTTGTAGCAGCTTCGCCACGATTGGACAGGGATCAGCATGGCCAACCCAAAAAGCATATGAAATTGAATCACGACCGAGTGGGGTAGGTGAAAGTTTGGTGAAAGTGGGACGATTGGTCGTACGTCTTTCCCATTACGCCCCCTTCCAACGTATATCCAATGACAACCACTCCACCACGCCTTACCCATGTGTTTTTCTGCTCTGCAATACATTGTAGTACAGTGAAGTGAGAGGGTATGAAGAGAAGATATGGAATAAAACCCACTCGTTATACCTCGAAACCAGCCAACTGGTTATACAAGCTTCTATGATAGCAAAGAAGCATAGTAAACCCATCATGATAGGGTGACCCCTTCGAATATGTCCGTCCTATCATGTCAGTCTAATTATTTTCGCTCTTATCCTATCATCTCATCTCTTTTACAAGTGTATGCCTCAAGGCTGAATGAGGATCCCCTGGGGGCCAGTACGATCTATCTACTGTGTAGAGGAAATAGTCTTCTATTCTGAGATATTCTGACCCGCCACTCAACCTCCTCAGCCCTCGTCCCTCCCCAGTCCCAAACAGCGTACCGATACACAGAGATAGAAACAAAACTCACATAGTCCACCATGATGTCTGATATGTATAGCTGGAGAAGAGAAGATTGAAAGATATATGATGATATGAGTTGAAGAGAAAAAAGAAAGAAAGATGGCTAGTTCGGTGGTTGAAATCGACCCACCGCTCCCCCATTTTTCTCCCTTCTCACACCCCCGGCGGCATGACGTAGGCCCGATGACTCGATCGACGGACCCGAATGTGGCACTTTTCCCTGAACGTCTGTGCAACTCTGACTTTTTGTCTGTGCTCTTTTTGTCTCTTCGCGATCGCTAGACTACGGCGCATGACGCATGGAGTGAATGCATGAAAACCCAAGATATCAATATGGAGAGATTGTGTAAACAGCCATTGATAGATATAGAGGATGAAGAGATGATAAGTACCAGAAGGATGAATGAAATACAATAGGCAAATAGCCAGATGCATAACCCTCCGTATCAGATACAAAAAATCTATGCCAATTCTCCTCCTGTCGCCTAAGGGTATGTATGCGGTTTTTGTTCGAATCACTCAGGTCACACTACGTATGTGATGTAGAATCTGAACGAGAAGAGATGCCTAATCCTACTTCCCCAACACGTAGTAATAGATCACGTATAGCCAAACGCATCTCTGGTTGGACATCTTTTGACAGTAAATCCGCGGCCAAGGGGTAGAAAGTAGGTATATGTGTAGAGAACTGTCAATCAGCTTACTCCTCAAAATCCAGATAGTACTGATCATCCTCCACCTTACAACATGTCAGAGTCAAGACATGTGGTAAGGGGAAAGGCAGAACTCACTGCTTCCCGCTCAAAATCATACACTCCCCTCAAGAGCACAGTCACCACAGGCGTCCACGCAGCTACATTCCTCGGTTGGGTCTCAGGATCGATCTCCAGATAATCTCCAATTACATCCGTCGCCAGTCTACTAGTCAGTGAGTAGCTCAAAAAGGCGATCTGCAAACTCACGGTACTAATCTGTCCAAGACACCAGAACGAGTGGCTCGATGTGCTTCTCGAGGATCGCGGTACATACGTAGGAGGACATTGATGAGTGTAGCGGCGGCGGAAGTTTCTTGTTTCAGAAGGTTAGGAAGTTGCTTCATGAATCCTTACTGTCAGCGATATCCTCTTTCTGGTCGACACTTGTCAACTGCCTGATAGGTAACAGAGGGGATTTTAAGACATAAAGAAAGTTGACTCACCAACTTTCCATAACTTCATCCGTAGATCTTTGTCAGCATTGAAACGCCTGGCAAATCTCCAACTGTCCTCCAAAACCCTCATAAACCTCAAAAGATGCTCTGCCGGTATCGTGTTGTACACATCGTTGTTCGCTAACAGTCCGTCGGTCGTCTCGATGAGTAAAAGCTGAAGTACGCATTTGACGATGATTTGTTTGAAGATGCGTCGCTGCTCGGCGTATGATAGGGAGTGGGGGAGGGGCTGTGGTAAGGATGATGGGTCGGCAGTGAAGAGTGGGGCTGGGGTGACATAGTTTTGTGATGAGGCTTTATATCAGCGATCTGATCCTACTCTAGAAATAGCCTCTTGACGCCCGACACCCTGTGGCGAGGGTATAGCGACCACGACATCAAAAGTACCAGAAACGCTCACCGTCTTCCTCCATGTTACCAGGTTCAACCTCGGTGTGCAAGGCTGGATCAAACAATTGCGAGGCAGTGGTAATCTGGAACAACTCGATAAAGGCCGAAACTATTTCTTCCCAATTGCCAGGATCCATCTTTTTGACGTTCGATTCGAGTAGCTGCTGGAAACACGATGTCCCTATTCGCGCCAACATGTCGTTCTCTTCTTATTAGCGTGTGTTCTACTCCAGCTTCGGGATTCAACAGCGTGACGAAGTCATCCACGGTAGTCTCGACCGGGAATCCATATGGACGGCCACGCAGACATATAACATCCGCACGATGGGGGAACAAGAAGATCGGTGGGCACTGCATAGAAAATGAAGGCCGACTCACCCTGACATATACAAGCCACAAGAATATCAAGCAACCCATCCAAATATCTCTTCATCACATCAAAATACACAGAATACAACTCGATCATCTCTCGCAGAGCAGAAATCAGGGTTGTCGATAACCACACACTCATATCTTCTGCAGATTTGAATCTCGCCTCTGGTCTCGTCTCCGACCGGATAGGGGCATCGGTACCGTCTGTCTGACGAAGGATAGAAAAGATGGGGAAGAGAACTTGATCACAGACCATTCGCCAGAATTCCGGAGTGAAGCTGCGGCCATGTTCTTTGAGAGTGGAGAAGAGGCAGTCGAGAGATCTGGTGGTGAGCTGCTGAATGCATTTTGAAACTCTTTGAACGTCTCTATACAGAGTGCCAATCAATCCTGTCGCTGGCGTATGAGACAAATGAAACAAAGAGAATTAAAGGAGTAGGTATCAACCATGTTCAAATGGTGGATTGGAAACGAGATCAGACAGAAAGGCAAATGAAGGCGAGGGGGAATGAAATAACTCACAATCTTCTCACCTCCAAATCATCCCCACTCATGATTATCTCATAAAAGGCATGTAAAACAGGTAACCAATATTTCACCATTGGATCCTCTCCTTTCTCCCTTTCTTCTCCTGGTTGAGGTAAGAGACACTCTGGACATTCCAACATTTTCGGAACCAACCCTCTTACCATTTCGATAGCTTGTAAACTGATCTTTTGGAATTTTGACACTTTACAGAAATCCGTCAAGCAGATTGTCAAATCGGCAAAGGCACCATATCGTACGACCAAAGCGAAGTGTTGACGATATACGAGGGTGACGAGTTCGAAGGCGTAATTTGCTACTCTTTCCGTCAAAACTTTTGAAGCTGCTGAGAAGACGGAGAAAAGGGTTCGCCAACCGGATCGAAGGTTTTGAACTCGGGCTTGTAACATCTGTTGAAGGCATTGGAGTACCTATCGCAGTTAACAGATATCCACGAGAGTTTGTCCCATAGGATCTGGCGTAATCTCTTACTCTCTTCAAGACACATTCAGGCGGTCTCAAAAAGTGAATATAAAGTGAACGAAAGCGTGACAGATAACAGAGATCTAGATTGAAAGACGGATCACGGATCACGGGGGAGGAGGGTATGCTTTGATTTGTGAAAAAGACTTACCATCTCCCTGGCATCGGCATTCTTGTTATGCACGATGGTATATTCAAAAGGTTTCAAGAAATCCTTCTGAAAACCGAAATGTGACAATTCTTCCTTTTCTAAAAAGTTCATGGCCAATTGTCGTAGAGCGTCCAAAGCGAAGAAACTAACATTAGGAGAATTATGACAGCAAACTTGATTAAAGTGTTCTCCCAAGATCAACCATATATTACTCCATTCCAATCTTATTCTTCCCATGTTGTAATACGATATCTCGACCAATTTCTGTAAACTGAACAACCTCGGTCTCGTCGATGTTCCAGATGACTGAATTTCCTCCCACGATACTTCTGATAGAGCTTGAACGAAGTCTACTATGGCACTACCCGAGAGGTTTTTGGAAGTACTGAACACCATATCTGCCGCTACTGTTACTTGGGAAGAACGGGATTCATCTGCCACGTCGTCGGTCGGTCGTTTCTTGGAAGATTGTCGTCGAGCGTCTGGTACGTCCATACCGCTTGAGATAAGTTGTAATTTCTCCAATTGACTGACGCACGTGAGAACTTCTTTCCATGAAGCTTTCAGATAATTTCCGTCCGTGACCGCAATTTCGAGTAAAGATTTGATGGCTTCCACGTTCTTTTGTCGCATCTCGGTGACATTGTTCAGAACGGTGAATTTGGCCAAAGTGGTGACGAATGCGTTACGTTCAAGTTCCATATCGAAAAGACAGACGATGCGGATGGCATGTCGGAGACCCTCAAGACAAAGATTGACCACATCCATTTCGTCCGTTTCCTGTAACTGAGCAGACATTCCAGCGAGAAAAGGCATCCAAGCGACTTCGAACATGAATCGTACATGTTCTAACCTTGAAGCAGAGTAAAAGTGATCTGTAGGTCGAACAACTCCCCGACGCTGTTGTCGAGTCATTGCTTTGAGTAGAGCCTCAGTTTTGGAAGACATATTTTCCGACTGAGCGAAATATGCTTCCCGTTGAACGTCTCTTCCTACTGCCGCCAGACCAGATGGACCACTAGGTACGTCGATCTCATCTTTCATCTTTATCTCTTCATTCTGTATCTCGTCGTAAACCTCGCCAAGGAACTCTTCGGGAAGATCCTTTCCATCATTGATACCTCTGTTGTTCTTCACAAACTCCGATTTAGTCATACGTTTTTGCTTCATGTTCTTGTTGTGCGCATCGGTGTTAAGCATGATGACAGAGAAAGCCAGAATATACGCAGTATCGGCATTGGCGAATACCGTCTCTGGGTTGTTATGCATGAAACGTTCCGCAAATTTGAGCATGAACCGATCAATTTTCTGAGCTTCACCTGGAAGGCGAAAAGCTTGTAGGTACATCCGCACTGCGTCCGTGAATCGCGCACCGGAGAAGTCGAGCATATCCACGAATGCGTGCATTGTAGCAACATTAAACTCATCGGCCTCGCCGAGGTACTCACCAATCATTGCCTTACTCAAGCCTTCGGTAGAGAGCAAGAATCGAGCCAGGTCATGTGGCGTTTTCCGCAGGAAGCCGTGCTCGACGAGAAATTCGATCCCACGTTTCGGCTTGTAGTTGAATTGCTTGATGCCTTCAAGTAAAGTCGTCTTTCGCGCTTTTGCGCTTTCGAACCTCTCCACGTCGTCATCGATATCGGGTGATCCATTGTTTCGCAGAGCAGCTTCAGAGGGCCATGTGGGGGTGATCGTGGAGACTTCCACACGAGATCCAGTGTTACTGCGATCACGTCCTAATCCATCCACGCTCGGTCTGCCATCTTCAGATGGTTTTGTAGAGGACGTGATCGCCGACCATGCCACAAGTGATTTTAGAGCAGCCACCAAACATTCAAGAGACTGTCTGCGCAACTTGACCTCTGGAGCCAGTCCGGCATAGTGCGCTGCAGTTTCTGTCAAAGACGCACTGGTGAGCGAAAGTGGGATTGCGGGTGCGTCTTTGCCGTGTTGTGGCTTTGATGATCCCGCCTGCTCTTCTTTGCTCGGAGGAGCGAAATGTGTTTGACCGATCTTTGACACAATGTTCATGAGTCGCTCGTACACGTTTTCAAGTGAACTAGGGTCGCAGTCGTAGTTGATGTAGATCTCGACCAATGCTTGAGGGTCTTGACAGAGACGGATGAAAATGGCAAGGATAAGAGATTTTTGGCGCAATGTGGAATGTCGCATCTCGAGGATGGGAATGAAGATTTCGTTCAACAGAACTTCGATCTCTTTCTACGTTGTCAGCTCGATCTCTTTCAAATCACGCACCTTCAGCTGAGCTCTCATAGATTTGAGCATGCACCAGAAGATCTCAACCGACAGTTCAAAGACCAACGTGACGGGTGAGACGGCGTTCCGGCTGAGATCTGAGCAGAGGTACTGTTTGGTAGCTTGAAGGAACGGAGTCATCTCAAGGGACGAATTGCTTGGCACGCAGATGAGAGGGTTCACAAAAATATCGCTGTGCGCTTTGAGGATTGTCAAGATGAGGTGTAGAGAAAGGAGTTTGGAGCGCATAGCGTCGGATCGCAGGTCTCTCTCGGATTCTGTGACGAGTGGCTTCATGGAAAGTTTGCAAAGTGCTCGAAAGACCAAGAAAGCATCTTTGACGAACAATTCCTCTGCGGGGATCGGCCTGCCAGGCCCTTCCATGTCATCGTCATCTGCGTCGGCGGCGACACGAGGTTCTGGAGTGTCCAGGGCGTCGCCGTTGGGGACGGGGATAGATATAGTTGCAATGGGCAATTTGGCAGCTTCGTGAATCTGTGCTGCACCAGCAGGAATTTGATCATTAGGGTTAGGTTGAGCGAAAGTCGCACTAATTGTCAGCTCCGACCAGAATCTGAGGTACTCACAGTGTCATCTTCTCCTCCGACATGGGTTTCTCACCATCCTCAGGATTGGGTGTTGGCGGCACACTGCCTGCTCTAGACATTTGCTCCGATTCTGTGGCCCCGTTACGGCGTGCATCGTTCTCTCCCGCTGTACTCTTACTCCTCGGTACGACATTCCTAGGATCAGGTCTAGCAACTCGTCCGAAAATATGGTTGACCATTTGAGTCAAAGCACCCTGCGCAACCACTTGATTTGCCGCATCGGTAGAGAGGAGGAAGACATTGTACACTGTTCGGATAGCCTTTAGGAGACTGGACTGATGTACTAACATGCCCTTGTCCGTGCTCAACACCACGGCCATGAGAGCCTTGACAACCTGGAGGGCGACAGGAGGGGGTGAATGCTCAGAGTAAGACAGAGTAATGGTATGGGTGATGAGGTCTGGAAGTGGTGACATACCCTCCGGAGGACCGTTTGGCTCGGAGAAGAATGAATGTGATACGAGTTTTGACAGGAGATCGAGGGAGGTGATAAGGATCGGGACGCTGGTAGTCTGGGGATTTGAGATGGCCAGTCGTAGAGGTTCAAAGATCTCTCTTGGATGAAGATATGCCGCATCTGCTTGACATAGTTCCAATGCTTTTGTCGCGGCAGCCAGGAAAGAAGGAGATTTTCGAGCTTCTTTTGAATCTACTAATAATCGGAGTGGAGGAGTGATCAACACCGTGGAAAGTTGGGTACCGCCCCCATGGAGTGTATGCGTGATCGAAAGCGTTGTTGCAGAAGATGATTGTCGCGAATGAGGGGTCCTCGTCCTCGAAGGCCCAGGTGATTGTGGAGCAGAAGGGACGCTGGTAGATGCTGTGGACTTTGAATGTGATGGAGTACCAGCTCGAGATAGATCTACATCCTGGAAAGACGAGGTGCTCCCATTTGCCATTGCGCTGCCGATGGGAGGGCGAGGCTTATCATCCATTGATATCGTCGGCTTGGGCGGAGGTGGAGGTGGAGGAGATGTGGGTCGCTGAGCCTGAGATACGAGGATACGTGGCGGGGAGTCTGGCGGAGGTGTGGGGAGCGCTTTGGAGGGGTCAGAGATGGCATGACCGTTGGGGACTTGAGGCTTGGCGGAAAGCTCGTCGAGAGCGCTCTGGTCGTCGAGTTCGATCTCCTGCGTGATCGCCTCTCCCGCATCATCTGGTTGAGTCTCCTTCCCCTCAGAGTTCTTCTCTTCCTCAGACATGGCGGATGTTGACGGAGATGAGACGCATTCCATTTGAAAGACCCAAGAACGTAGGTGGAAGGGGGCGCGGTGCACCAGGGGTAAATGCCACGTGTAACACGCGTTATCAGGTTTCAACTGTTGCACCCAATTTGGTCAATCTCCCTTGTTTTCAAACACGAAACATGATCCTTCGTTCTAATTGTGGTGTGCGTCTTTCAGTTATACATATGATCGGGTCATATGACAGACAACTACGACGCTCTCTAATGGCCAATGGTAAGAGTGAAAGAATACGGCCTTAGAAACACGCATTCGAAACCGGTCGACGGGCAAGAGCTGTTCGCTGCTGGTATGCTCCTCAAGCCCTATCCTAGGCGATATAGGCCACGATAAGTCGATTCTTCAAGACGTGCGTCTGTCCGCTCTTACCCCCTCACATTCGATCTGATCCCGTCAGTACCTCTAACAATCTCTCTCTTGTCGTGATCGTGCCGATAGTTTGAGGACAATACAAGTCGACGACGGCTCCGCTTCTTGACGATCTGTAGATATGATCCTTCCTGTATGTATTCAGGATATCAGCATCCCGCATCCCACAGTGGCATGCACTGATAGAACCGGGGAGCCGAGCAAGGATCAGAGGAGCGAGTAGTCACGCCCGGCCCTTCACACTCGAGTCGATCGCACTCACGATCACGGGCCTCCTACTGTACAACATAATCAGGGTCAAAATCAACCTATGAATCCAGCTTAGCCGCGAGGATAGATTCCAATGGACGATCATCGATCGACCTCCAGGACGGTACTGGCTCTGATACAAAGTACGAGTAGAGTAGTGTGTACTCCTGTACTCTCAACGTACGACGCCCGATACTGACTCATCTTTGATGGTAATCACGGAATGTGCGACATGATTCCCCTTAGCGGATTTCGGATCGCGAATCGTTTCATTGCGTAGTCTAGGCGGGTTATTCGGCGCTTCCTTCGCTACCCTAAATTCACTTCACTTGTTGACCATATGACCTTGCTCCTGCTAGAAGCTAATTTCTAAATTCACTCAGTATATTCCTAAATCACTGGAAGTACAGATAGAAGAAGCTGTCATTATATCTCGCATCATCTCGTCCTATGACACGAACAACCACCCTCGGACTACACCCCCCACCCGCCCTGTCATATGAGACAGTTGATAAAGTGATCAGCGCCCTCGCTATCTTTCATTCTTCACCCCTCGGCTGATGCACCGTCGCTGATTGAGGTTCCGATACTAACAATAGCCGAACAATGCCCGCCCGCGATTAGCGTCAGATGGTAGACGACTAGAAAGCTAGGCGGGCAAAGAACAAGCTGATTGGACAATTTACCACTAATCTCGATCCACCTCGCCCCGTCTTCTCCTCTCTTCTCTACCTCCCCTTCTCTTCTCCTCTCTTTCACGTCTACAACCTAGCTCGGGATATCGTCTATTTTCTCCTCCTCTCTCTCTCTGTCTCTCTCTCGTCTGACGACGGGGATCTCGCGTGGAGACTCACACATAATGTACAACAATCGCACGTTCCGAGGCGACGCTCGTGATCATGAAGGGTCACGCATGCGTAGACCCATGCCCTCTGCACCGATGCCGATCAGAACGTCTCATCCTCCCGGCTCAAACATAGATGGCACTGTAGACATGAGACATATCGACGACGATGGCTGGCCTGTAGAGGACGCAGATGGTCAGGTGAGTCTGTCTATTCTTTATTAATGTCATGTCAAGAAGGCTAACGTCGCGCAGGTTTATGAGAGAAGGCATGACATGAGGTATAATCTGCCTTTCCACAACCGTGATCCGTTTCCTCCACGTTTCCGCAATCTCCCTCCGAAGCAGCGAGACAACAATTTACGTGAGCAAGTTCAGCCGCTTCGCTCGGCGAATGAGGCGGAGGAAGGGAAGAATACGAATACTCCTGATGATACACCGAAAGTTGTGAGTGAAAAACAAGCCCAAGGCTACTCCGAGCTGAATCCCAGCCCCAAATGCCGACCCCAGGGGCGTCTCCAAAGGTCGATCCTGTACCAGGGGAAGATAAGAAAGTGGATACCGAACAGTGTCCCCCTCCGATGTCGCCCATTGACGCCAGCGGATCAGCGGATAACAAGCAAGATAGCTATCCTCATCTCACCCGTGCAATTCTCCCCACTTACAAAGGCCGCGTTCTTGCCAGAGAAGAAGATGAAAGTGGGGAACGGTATATCGACAAAGCTGCGGTGTTCGTCGGCCGTTTGGTCAAAAGTCAAGAGAACGACCAGAGTCTCTTCCAGCGGTTCAGCAAATATGGAAGGATTGTAAGCATTGTTTCGAACACATGCAAGGTTGTGGCTGATGTCAGTGTGGTATCGAGTACAATCCCAAGGTGGCGCAATCGACCTATGCGACCGCACGGATCCTATTTGCGGATGAAGATGCCGCCTTGCAGGCTATCGAGCATGAGGTGAGCTAGCTTTTGAGGACGGCTTAACCGAATAAACATTGTAGCTGATAAGATCTTCAGCAAGGCGGAGTGTCATTTGGATCCGCCATCAAAGTCGAGGTCAGACGAGTTTTACCCATGGACGTACATGTCAGTAATTCAAGATATCTCAGATTCATCACTCATCTCCAGATGCGAGAAACATTCATCGATGAGAAAGGTAGACCCATCAGCCCTTCGATGGTATCACAATATAGCCCTCCAAGCGAACCTCAGGCGGATCCAAAACCCATTGATTCGTCCGTATCTATGATTTCGACGTCACCTAATAATCCCCCATATACCAGCTGTCTGCCGACGCTTCCTCCTGCACCATTATGGTACCCTCCGTATGTGTCGACAGGCCTGCAGCCGCCCACGACAGCTCCTCTCGGACCTGCGTGGGCATATGGGATGCCGACGTTCAGTGCACCGATGCCTGTGAGTTTCCATCTACTGACTGCCACGTCGACGCTGATAGCAGGTTTTCTATCCTTACCCCCAATATTACGGCATGTACCCCTTGATGCCCATGCCTGGGTATAATTCTCCTTACATACCTCCCCCTACCTCACAGACCTCACCACTGCCGGTCCCCGCGCCCCCGCTGGAACCATCGATCCTACCGACCCCGCCTGATTCTGTCAAGAAAATGGATGTGGAAGTACTTCCTGCCGTGGGCGGCGTCGAACCGATATTTCCCGATTCGCAAGAAGATCGACCCAAGATCATTGGATTCAAGATGGTCAACGGAGCTTATCGACCCGAGTACGAACCCGAAAGTCTTCGTCGTTATCAAGCTGGACGTACGTCATCGAATAGTGTACATCCCGCATCACCCCTAACCCATGCACAGAAGGATGAATCTAAACCTTTGGATTTACTTCCCATTCACACCGGAGGTCATGATCCACCACCCGATCAAATGACGAATCCCTGTGAACCACGATTGATTCATCTTCCTATCCCTTTCGCCTCAAACTCGCCATACGAAGTCGTCACTACCAATGGCGCGGCCGGTAGTGGACCTCGGATGATGCCATCAATGCATACTCCCCGAAAACATATCCCCTACCCTCGTGCTGAACCAAATGATCGTGCTCGACGTGCATCTTTCACGCGGTATTGAGGAGAGGAGATGAGTCGGAGATGAAAAAAACGTGTGTATGAAGTGTGTGGATCAATGTGAATTATTTTCTCTCGGTTGTCAAAGTGAAGACTGGAAGGAGAGATCATCTTGGGGGTATTTCAGATGTTGTAGTTTATAGTGAAATCCTGAGAATGTAAATCCGAATGTAGAATGAGATCACTACTTTCGAATTGCAATCACCGATTCACCGGCCACCGGTTTGATCATCGGTGACTTATCTAAAAGCCGGTAGCCGGGAGTTCTCAGAGCTCACTACGATTATTTCTGTCTCTTTTTATCCTTCTCATACCTGATTTCTGCCTCACTCATTTGTTGTCAACCACATCACTCTTCAAAGAAACTGTAAGAGGTAGAAAAAACGATGTGTAAAAGGGTTGTTTGTCCAAACGACGGTTTACCTACTTGGTGGGGATGTGGTCAGTCTTCTTTGCCTTCCTTGCCTTCATTCTTTTCTCACCATCATCAAGCATTCGAGATATGTTGAGAGATTTATCAATCCCAACTCAACGTATACATATTTCATACTCTTATCATCCATCATGGTTGTGGCGAGCGTCGTAGATCGTAAATAGAAGTGAGGAAAAGCTGACGTACAAGGCCAACATATTGAAACCGTCAGTTTTCACCTCTCTTTCTCTGATCTCTGAGTTACGTCATAGGGAATTTCGTTTCCCAATGGTCAATGGCTAGTTTACATATCTCCTTCACATTT
Organism: Tremella mesenterica DSM 1558; assembly: GCF_000271645.1. Lineage (NCBI taxonomy): Eukaryota > Fungi > Basidiomycota > Tremellomycetes > Tremellales > Tremellaceae > Tremella > Tremella mesenterica. The sequence continues at coordinate 5,691,019 of NW_006711225.1, forward strand.
TATGTTTGGAATATATGACTTTCCGATTGCAACACAATCCTTGAAATGTCCGACCCTCCTTTCTACAATGATCCTCTGGAACACCCCACTTCCCAATCTGCGATCCTTCTCTGGAACACCTCACTTCCCAATCTGAAATTTTCAAATGATCACCATTACAATGAGGACTGACGATCAGGCTTTGGCCGGCGTACCTAAAGAAGATAGATGTACTTGTGAACATGTCCCTATTCCTGGACGTCAAGGGATGTATGAGGTTGTCAAGAAAGATCAAGGAAGTCAGGATGTCGTTAATGCACCTACGGCCTGATAATACGTTGGGTCCTGAACCATCATGTTCTTTCATCTTCGTTTCGTTCAAGTTCGTTAAACAGTCGAGGAGGGTAGTAAATTAGTCAAGTTGCTCGTCCTAGTGTAGTATAAGAAAGTTGTCAGGTATGAAAGTATGACTTGTCGAGTGTACTGTAGTCGGCATCGTTAATCCTGCTTGTCTTGCACCACGCTCCATGTTCCATGTTCAGCGGATCAACCATTTACGTGCTGAAAGTGACCACATCATTAGGAGTATCCAAAAAATGCAGATGGAAAGATATATGTTACAGAAAACTGTACATGATGTCATGACATTTCAGAAGATATCACATCTGTCCAATCTTCCCCTTGACCCTCCACACCAGAACCAAGACCCATATTCTCCCATTTACCCGGACGAGACACCACCACGCCTTCTGGACCTTCTGGTAGTCGGGGAATACGGACGTGTCGTAAGAGAGGGATGTTTGAGATATTCAAATTTACACCTTGTTCGAGTAATGAGTACATGAGTCGAACGGTAGGACCGTGTGTCAAATCTGGGACTTCTGGGAGATTAGCTTGCGTCCATTCCAGCTCTGCTTTTCCACCAGCTATCCTGATTTAGGGAGCTTCGGAGCTTTGGAGTCGCTGACTGTTGATCCTGAGACGTGAATTCACATAGTGGGAAACATGAGATGGCGGATACGCGAGTCAGGCAAGGGTACCGGATGGGCTGGACTTTTAATGGAGGAAAGACACGTAACTGAAGCTCAAGAAGGGTGAAAAACAGAGAAGATGAAGGACAGCATGAATGATAACGCACCGAAACCAGTCTCCCATTCAGCCCATTCGACCCTCTTGATCTCCTCCAGATCAACGAGTTCCTTAAATTTTGGTCGACCAGGTCTCCGCTCTGCTTCAAGTTCATGTAATCTGGCATCGTTCCGCGCTAAATAGACATCGACGATGAGAGCCCGTAATGATGGTAAGGACAAAGGTGAGGCGGAGGAGAGGGAATGTAAGAAGAATGTTGGACGGAATACTGAGCATTAGTACACACTAGTTGGTACACATGCAAAGCCAATTCTGTTTCATGCACCGTCAACCCTCCGAGAATTGAACTCATCTCTCAATTGTCATTGGTTCAATAGACGATGATCTAGAGCAACCCCAACAAAGTTTTATGGATGGAAGGGGGGGTTGCTGATGAGGAATGGACGAGAAAGATTTGGATGAGATGACGAGATACCTACATTTGGCAGTCTTGAGCTCTTTCCTATCTTTAGCCTGGGCTTGAAGCTTCAATGTCCGTAAACTGACCCGAGCGAGTTGTCCAGCTGAAAATCATTAGCTGAAGCCCACGTTTCATCTACCAGGGATTTATAGCTAACCTTTACGCGAACCTGGATGAACACCTTCCTTCCCTTTGATAGTTTTCTTGGTCAATCGTCTGGACGGCATTGTTATGTGTGTAAGTTGTTAAAACTGGACATTTTACCAAGCGTCATCTGAACTTTGCAGCCTTGGAATTTAATACAGAAAATTACGTGAAGAAAATTGCCACGTGCACGCGCCTCTTGATCTCGTCCACTGAATGAAAATGGCAACTATGTCACCCATCCAGTACATCATACACCTCTTCGACAGCTTACCAGGAGCCGAGACAGTACCGCAGAAGAGGGGAACAAGTGGGAGGGTATCTCAAATGATCTGTTCAATCACGAAATCTTGACGACTTTCTCTCGGAACGACTGACGACCAACTTTCCTTCAACCTATCTTGATACTCGACATGGATCACCATGCCCCTTTATCACCTCTTTCCGACCCGATATCTCTAGCGAGACTCAGAATACTTCTCATCCCCATACACGCTCATTCTACCACTTCAGGTCATGCACTCTCAGAAACGATTTTCGATCACTGGCTCTCCCTCTTCAAACGTCATCAAACTCTGAGAGGTGACGAGCTGGTCCGACCCTCAACTTCCTCTTCCTCTCACTCTCGGGGTAGTACATCGGAGAGTTCAAGATTACGATTCTTTCCTACGTCTACTGGAACCTCCATATCTCGTGCGACAAGCTCAAACCAGGTTCATCTATCCTACGTCGGTCATCCACCCGCAAGACATCTGTACCCATTGAGTCTAGTCCGACTTACGGAATTCCCCTTGGTGGTCATTGGCATAGCGGTAAATCCTCACGATGGTAGACAACCTCAAGGATATTCTCTATCAGCTGGAGCAGACGGCGATGAAGGAGATATAGGTCAGGTCGTTACTCCAACAGCACCTACTTTTAAGAAAGAGTCGATACAATCACCTCCGCACACCCCGGCAAGAGCGTTTGCGGAAACGTTGGAGAATCTCTTTCCACCCACATCTCCTTTTCCCATCATAAAAAAACTAGTGATCGTCCCCTCGGAGATACCTGCCGTGGTGACTCCCAGTCCTTCACCGAGAAAATCTCCTGGACCGAACCATGGGTTAGGTACAGATGTCAAGAATGGAAAAAGGAGAGATGAAGGGGTGTATCATGCGCCCTCGGAGGGTGCTGATGGTTGGGTGGGGAGAATGCTCGGGGAGGTCATAGGAGAGGTATTTGCAGAGCTCGGCGATATGGTGTGTCCATCTGTCCATCAACGGTTGTTTGAACTTATTTGTGTTATGCTCATATGCAGGCTACGGCTTTCGAGACACCAACAGGACTTAAAACTCTTTCAGCGACAGCACTACCTTCACTCACTTCTACACTACCGCATCCATCCGATTACATGCGTCCCAGTTCAAGCGTATCAGGCCACGACCCTCCGGGACGCTCACCGACAACCACACCCACTGGCATAAGCACTTCCCAGTCATTGGACACTTTGAGCGGGATGGGTATATCCTTACATCGCTCCCTCACACCTGGTGGACGTCCGACTTCTGTTGGTCCTCCTTCTCAACCTCCCGTGCAATCAGCATCACTCGCTCCCACACCGTCCCCAGCGTCGAGCTCCGCATCCGCAAATCCCTTTCGACGGTCAACAGCTTTGACATCTCCCTTCTCACGCGCAAACTCCACCCAGTCGGCCCCCTTACCAACATCTATCCCATCTGCTGTCCCTTCAGTCACCAAGTATACCTCGGCGACATTATCTGGCGTGGCTGGAGGTCGATTGATGAAGGTTCTTGGCGATATGTACTTACTGGCGGGGATGTACGGTGACGCAATCAAATGCTATGATGATGGTGCTGAACGATGTAGAGCTGTCGGCGATCTGTTTTGGGAGGCATGTGCTAGGGAGGGGCGTGCAGTCGCAGGTATTGGAGAGGCATGGGAGTTTCGTGATGGTTCAGTGAGTCAACTTGATATGACAAAGACAACGGACTAATGAGAAGAATATGGCTCAACCCTTCCCTAACTCCCCCATTCCTGTCGAGATCTTATCCCATTATTTGTCCGCCTTAGCATGCCTATCCCGTGCCCCTCTACCATTCCCGCCGACTATCCTCTCACCTTCACCGATGGCAGTATCTGGTGCCCTCTCCTTTTCCCGGCCTTCATCGACTTCACACGTCTCCCCCAGCTCTGGGGAGGGCTTGTTGGCTTATCTTCACACCACTCTCTCCCTAAGAATATCACACTTCCTCCTCCTCATCTGGGCCGCCTCTGGCTGGGGATCTATCGCCCTTTCATCCCTCATGACCCACACATTCCCACGGACCTTTCCCTTTCCCCTCACAGACCTTGAAGTTTTCGACACCCGAGCTCGGCAAAGTAGACATCGTGCTCTTGTCTACCTCAGTCAAAAGTCTCAGCTCTCCCGACAAACCATCTTCTCCCATGTCGAATCCGCTCTGGCCGCTTATAACCGCGCAATGACGAAATCGGAACAGCTTCAGTTATATGTCGACGCTACCTGGCTCGGACGATGGTTAGACCTTCCCCGAAAAGAAGCCGCTTGTGCCAGGGAGGTCGTGAAACGCTGCGGGGCCATGGCCACTGAAGGTCGAGAAGAAGCTCGCAAGCTGAATCGTGGCGGCTTCTCTCATCAAGCTACGCATAAGCCACTCGGAGTAGATCCAGCATCGGCTGCTTCGGTAGGTTTAGGGCTTGGTATGACCGTACCGTCTTCAGCTCAAGTAGGAGTGCGCAGAAAAGAGTCTTCCGAGGGCAATTCCGCCATAATGGCCATCTTTTCCAGGGCTTGCGAGATCATGGGTGTTCCACTTCTATCTTTCGCATCTGCTTCAAAGCCTCACCAACAGTCCCCGCAGAAACACGTTGCAGGATCGGGAAAGATGGAGCAGTCATTCGGATGGCCAGAACTTCAGGTTGAGATGCTCAAAGAAGGTATCAGTGTCGCAGAGTCCCTCCCTGACCAAGTCTCGATTATCCGGCTTTGTCTTTCGGCATTGAAAGAGCTCCATCCTTATCTCAATGGAGTCAGTCAAACACACCTTAGTAAGATGTACTCCCAAGCGTTGGCTGTGACGCGAAGAAGAGGGATCGACTTTGGCGGTATACCATGGTGGTTGCCGGATAAGATTGTGCTAAGTTTGGAGGTCGCTAGGTCAGTCGATGGCTCTCCTTCGGTATCATCAGTCATCAACTGACACGTAGTCTTACGCCCAACCGATTACCTCAGGAACATTCTCTTGCTGAGATCGCTACGAACGGTGTGACACGCGACCCTTTCTTGTACAACCCCCGCGGACGTATTCTTGAACAGGGCAAGACGCTTCTCGTGGCAAATGAACAGATCGAGATTTTTGTGACACTGAAAAACCCGTTCGCATTCGAGCTGAACATCGCCGATTTATCCCTCCTTACTTCTGGTGTGCACCTTATCACTCAACCTCTTCCAATTTTACTCCCACCCTTGAGCGCACAGACGGTCCGAGTTACTTGCATCGCCCCCCAAGCAGGAACTTTACATCTTCGAGGTGTGGGAATAAGACTTCACGATGGTTCACATACCGAAGTTTTGCTTCCTATGATGGACGATGCCGATTTGCTCAAGGCTCAGAAACGTCGTAGTAGAATGTCGGCGGAATTGTCCAAGACGAAGCGTTCCGGGATGGAAGCTAGACTTTCTGTCATGTTACTCGAAGGAGTCAAACATGGGAGAAAATCCAGTGTGTCTGTACCCCAGAAATGGTTGGAATGTACGGTAGTAGATGAGCAACCCCTTTTATGGATTCGTTCGACTTCATTGACACATGGTACCATCATGTTGTATCATGGAGAGAGGTTAGCTTTCCTTTCCGTTTGTTCATGCCGGTGAAGCTAATTGACAGCTCTACAATTCGATTATCACTAGATAATTCTTCATCTACCCCGGTCAATTTTCTCAAACTCAGTTTTGACGATTCGACACAACGAGACGCTCAAGTGATATTACAGGAAGGGGAATTAAGTCCTGAACAAGCATACGAATTAGATTGGGATCAAATACACAATCCTGTTTTCTCGTGGGAGGCGCCAGATCAGACTATCATTCCTCCTAATGGTCGTTTGACACTTTGTATCAAATGTTTCGGTAAAGTTGGTTGGTGAATCCTTTCACTCGTTTTCCTCTTTTGAATCACACTGATTTTCTGTAGCACGGATGGAAATATACGAATAGATTATGGACATGTCGTTAAATCCAACGATGATAAATCTTTCTTCACTAGACATCTCGATTTCCCCGTTTTGTTCACGGTTTATCACACTCTTGAATCACATTCTCTTGATCTCACCAGACTTTTACCATCTCCCTCTCTCTCCTCCCCCGAAACAAAGTCTAATGGGTCAATCGATCAGTCAACAGCCAAATCAAGTACTTCTCATGCAGATGATATTTTGAGGAGTAAGTTGGGCGAGGAATCAGATAATGCACATTGTCTCGTCAGTTTGGACGTACGGAATGTATATGGAGTTCCATTCGAAGTGTCTATAGGACGTACCGGTTAGTTGTTCACCTTAGCCAATTCGCACGACTGAACTTCAGGTGATAATTCACAAACTTCTCGACTCGTTCCACCCGGAGCTACCGAAAGGTCAGTCTATCATCGCTTTCTTTTTTGTTTAACTCATGTCCAGACTCATTCTACCCATTCCGAGAATCCGATTATTGGTAAAAGATATATCTCGACCAATACCCATTTTGACAGAAAGACAATATGTCGTTGATAAACGACAAATCAGTCAAGCAGAGACAAAACGGAAAAAAGAAATGTTTTGGTATCGCGAACAACTCCTAAATCTATTATTTGCCAAATGGGTAGAAGTGAGTATTCCACTTCCTTTCAACTGCTTGACTTTTTTACTTCTTAGTGGGGAAGGTTAAAGAACTGATGGAATAGCCTGGATCACTTCGAAGTGGTAAACTTAATCTTCGTCATCTTCATCTTTCCTCAGAACATCTAGGTGTTTTTCGTAAAGACGATTTAGACCTTATTCTCATGTTACATCAAAATGATAAACCTTGTCTAATCGCACGGACATGTGAAAAAATCGATCTATCTTTGAAGATTATAAACCGACTTGAAAGATCTTTCAGACCTCTGATGAGGATAGAATCTTTACCTTCTTCTTCTTCCGATTCATCATGGGCTTCAATAGAACCTACGGTTAATAGAAGATATTCGATCCAACCCCATGTGTCTCGAAACATCTTGATGGATGGAAGTCAAATGACGATATTACCTTTGTTGGAACCTGATGGTAGGGCGGATCATACGATTTCTATCATTTTCTTGGCTAGTGGGACTTATTCTTTCAGAGGGGCAGTAGAAGAGATCTTACCTGATGATGGGGAAGAGACAAAGGTTAGGTTTAGTCCCCTTTTGATCGTCAAAGTGGAAGAATAAAGTGAAGAAAGGACCTTTGATCAAGTATTTGGAATAGTCTTATAATCTTCTTTGATTTCTACTCTGCATGATAGCATGATATGATATGAAATCTATCACTTGAGATCTAATTTATACCTAAACACCTACACACCTGGAATAGCCGAACAACTGAGAATGTGATACCTGAACAGATGAAAAGATCAATGAGCCATGACAGTCGCTTTGTATCGTTCCAAACAACCTCGGAGATCGCCCCATCTCTGAGTCTTGTCGTTCGAATCGGGCACTGGCATCAGCGTTCACACGACCAACGCCAGAACAAAGTGGATCTTTTGGATACTTACAGAATGCACCTGAACGTTAGTGTAAGATTCGAACAAGGGGATGACGACATACCATTGTTAACGACCAACACTTTCATCTTTGGATGATACTTCAATCCAGTGAGAAGTTTAGGAGTGATAAGGAAGTATTGACCAGCGTCCGTGTTACATGTCACTTCGACGAGTTGATTATGGACGTTGCGTTCTGCTCTTTGGTCCATCCCCTATGATCGTCAGTGTGGTCCACTCGACCGTCCGATCCTGTAGCGACCGCGGAAAGAAGTTTCGGGGACTGAAGACGACTGGTCAAGGGAAAGAGAGAGAGGGTGGAAGTGAAACACTCACCTGGTTGATCTCATCCACCAATGAAAAAGGTGTCCGAGACATTTCAGAGAGACTCATGAGGTAAGTGACAGTCGCTAAAGAACGTTCCTGCGTGTCAGTCTGGTACTGCTTAACTGACTTTTCATAGCCATCTACCCCGTTCATGACACGGAGTGCTCCTTGACATCAGGCGGCTATCGGAAGATAAGGTGAGCAGGAGAGGGAAGAAAACACCAAACTCACTCCTCCTGATTGTCGCGAGCCCGTCAACAGTGATAATCCCTCTCCATCTCGGTAAGAGACCAAAATCTCGATACCCCACTGAGCGAAGTCGCCGTCTACCCTATTGATCCGTACCTCGCCCGAACATCCCACTCCTGCCTGTAAGTGATCCACTGGGAGCAGGCGTTACGACCGTACGACTTACGTTCGAAGGCTGCCGAGAACTTGTCACTGACAACTGATACAAGTTCAGTCAAGGCCGGATCGAATTGCGACTAGCACTTGTCAGTGTGATCCTCTTACGATGACTTTTCGGGACCGGCCCAGTATTACCACGACAAATGTGCGAATTATGCCTGTCGCAGATGGGGAATGTTGAGGAATGATAATCCACAATGGGAAGAAACTGACAAGAATTCTATTGATGTCCAAACGGAGTCGTTCCAATTCTTTCCCTTGTTTCTTCACCGAGTCATCTACTTGCGCAAGCTGACGATTAACCCATATCCTCCATACCGATTCGAAAACCGAACCTCTTTTTTCAACCGTTCGTATCTGGCCATGACACCAGGATTGATACCTTCATTAAGCTCCAGCTCGGCGCTGATAGCTGCCAGCTGGTCTTTGCATTCTTGCACTGAAGGACACATCTCGTCCTGTTATACTCAGCCGATCCTCTCGAATCAACTATCTAAATGAGACGAAGTGACTGACCTTGCATCGATCGGCAATTTCCTGGTTCATTTCCTTCGATTTGCCTTCGATGACATCCTTGACTCTGCCGACCTGTTCACTGACTTGCTTTGCGAGCTCAGCACTTTTCCTCGTCACTACTTGATCAGTTCTGAGACACCTGACAGTGGTCGCGAGCGGATTGCTTGCAACGTCATAACAGATGAGCTTACAGTCTTCGATTTGTGTCTGAAGGGAATCAGCGAGGGCATCTCCCTCGACGGCCTCATGCGCTATGGCTGTCTGGTCCCCCTGACGGACGACGTGCCTCAAATCGGCGACGACGAGCTGATCACAAGTATCAAGAATGTCTTCACACGCTTTCTGTAAAGTCAGCCTGGGTCTGCTGATAGTCAGGAGAACAGTACCAAGTATTTCTTCAAAGGTATCTTGCGCCTCAACACGGATTGGTGTTTTCGAGCTTTGAGATCCGCCCTTTGAACGTCCGCCGACGGTTCTTGCTCCAATTCGGCCAATTTACGTTGTGCAGTGTCTATTTCATCAGAAGAGCCGAAGGGTTCGACTTACTCAAATCATGATGAGCTTTCTCATACTTTTGACCGTTGTGCCGGATCTCTTTCATCTCTTCATCGATCTGGTTCTGTGATTTCAGCGTAGTACAACAATATCGTGACGATGTAATACTGTGGAGGACTATTTGTTATACCACTCACACTCGCATCATGGGCAGCTTTGACCGACTCCCGCGCCTGGCCTTCCTCTTTCCTCAACCGCTGTTGCGGTTCCTCTGCTTCGATTTGTGCCTTCTTAAGCGAGGCGATCTCCTCCACTACCCTCTTCACCGCTGCTGTGTCTACAGTTAAATTGAATGCTCTGGCCGGAGCAGGTTGGTAGTTCGAGAACTGGAAATCCCGACGGCCGTAGGAGGATTGGATCGCGCGCACTATGTCTGTTTTGGTAGCCCAACTCCGTATCCCTGCACGCGCGACAGCATTTGAATCGATCTCCGATCCGGGTCGTTGAGTTACGGCCTCCTGATTAGCGTCCGTCAAGAATTAGACTGGATGAACTTACGTGGCCGTAGAGATGACAGTTTTCATTTAAAAATGCGATTACCGCCGGATCAGCATCGACGTAGTCAATTGCCCATCCATCGAAGCCCAGTGCCGCCAGCTACGGAATCAGTCATGTTCACGTGTGAAAGCGAAACATACCTGATCAATGCTGCACGGACGTTGAGGGTTGACATTCTTGTCTGTGACTTCCAGGAAGACAAGTAAAGACCGACCTTGCCAGCTGAGTAATACTGATTTTTGCTATTTTTCCCAGCAGGTACGGGGTACCGTTCAGATCGAGCAGTCGGTTGTAATCCCTTTGACTCTGACAAATGAAGGTCTAGTAATCAATCAGGCGCATCATTTAATCCGACAGACTAACCTTCCGTTGGGCGAGACTCGTCCCAGCCTCAACTTGCCAGGCATGGGCTTGATTCCGTACGTTGACAGAGATCATCGGTGGTTTGGCTACGGGTGCCTCCAATTCGTGCCCATGTTTCTCCAACCAGTCAAGGGCGAAAGCAATAGAAGGATCAAGATCGCGTGCCATGTTTTCTCTTTGAATTTCAACATTCGAAAGCTCTTGCTGTCGTTTTGACAAGCTCTCAATCCGGTGACTTCTTTCGCTGACATCCTTCAGGACAGTCTGGCACTGGTCGTACAGCTTCTGGTGCTTATCCACGGCCACTCGAGCTTTGGCAACGAGATCACGCTGGATGGATTAGTCAGGGCAAATTTAGAAAACATATGAGAGCTCACCTTCTCGTGCTGCTTGGCTTGTAGCTGCTCCTCCAAATTGGCGCGAGGGGTAGACAAGATCGCCTGAGCGTCTCGTATCTTACCTCTCTGACGTTCTTTGTCATCCTCGTGGCGCTTGATGCGGGTTTTCAACCGTGCTAGCTCATCCTCGATTTGCTCTCCTGCTCGGACCTGAAAATAAGACAATTGTGTGACCGCGAAGAAACACGCCTACTTCTTTCTCGATCTCGTTTCCCCTACTTTTAAGAAATTGCTTCTCCTCTTTGAGGCGCTGGTCCAAACGTTGACTATTGACACCAGCCTTTTTCGTGAGATTCATGACGTGTCTGTCAAGATCAGCCCAGGACTCAGATAGCTGACTCACTCTTGTAAGTCTAACAGTGGCTGCCGTTTTGCGTTCAATTCTTTCATTTGCTGTCTCATACGCAAACGCTCGTCCCTGGTGTGCTGGTGTTGTTTGCGGACTTCCGTGTTCTGAGCCACGAGCAGAAGTACTTCCAGGACACCTCGCTGGTCTGCTTCAGCTCTTTCAACATATTTTGGCAATGAACCTACCTCAAATTCTTGATCCCGACGTTTCAGCAAATTTTCTACGTCGGGCTCCAGGGTATCGACCTGTCCTTTCAGGTTGTCCCTACGTATGACGAGCCCATCGTAAGTCTAACCGGTGAGCGGCCGTCCGACAGTCTAGGTGGTGGACCCACCTCTTCAACAGCCCTCCGCTCTTCTCCCTTGACACACAGATCTTTGTGCCATCTAGTCAACCTGGGATCACCGGCTGCTAGCATAGTCGCATGGAGAACCTCAATGGGCGCCATCTTGGCAAATTCGGCAACCTTGTCTTGAGGAAGAAAAGAGCTTCAATCAGTTGGTGCAATGCATATAATGAGTCCGACATACCATAGATTGTTGGCTTGGATCCCGCTGTTGGCCACAAGTTCTTGGACAGCTCTCTTCGTCGAATCCTCACCTGCGACATCAGATGAACAGTTTATCAGGAGAAGCAATGTCTCTCACGGTTCAACTTCCAAGTCGATTTTTCACTTTCTTTGGAAAACACACGTCCGATGATGGCGTTCGGCTCCCCACCCTTCCCCTTCAGTTCGATCTCTGTCTCGCATTCTTCGGAGCCTTGTTTGACGTAGGACCTCAACTCTTTTGCTCGTCCCATTACCTGAGCGTCAGCACGATGCAATCATGAATGTTCCCGCAGCATGGCCATGGGATGATGAGAGAAAACACGTACTTTAGGAGCAAAGCCTAACCCTATGGCAATACAGGCAGCGATTGAAGATTTTCCCGTCCCATTGGGCCCTAAGATCATGTTGAGATGAGGGCCTGGGCAAAATTCGACATGATCGTACGTCATGAAATTTCTCATTTTAATTCGGACAATACTCCCGGCTACATATCTATCCTTGTGAGCTTCTTCTCATTCCAATCATGAGTTTGGTAGAACTTACCCATCATCTCCTCGGTCGTAACTTCGCTTATAGCCCTCGCGCATGGGCCTCTTAACCTCTATCTCGCCGTCGTCGTCGTCCATCTCATGATCATCCTCCTCGTTTGTGTCGTGACTTGTATGCTCAATGTGCTTCTTTCGTCGATGACCTCGGCCCGCTTCGTCATTGTCCACTGAAATCGCTGGCGGGTCCGCCTCCATAGGAGAACTGGGTCGACTCTTCTTGAGCCGTGCGGATCGAGGACTCTCCTCCCCCTCAATGTCAGAAGATGGCTCTCTATTCTTTCTTTTGCTGTTCCCGTTAATCATTGTCCCCCGAGCTGACCCGCCCGGGGAAGACATGTCGGTGCAATTGGGAGTGAGGAGGAGAGAAGTGGGGCGTGGAGGAAAACCGTCTTCACGACGCGTGACTGTGTTCTCAACTTTGAGGCACGGAGCGGGATCAAACCCACGTGGCTTGCCCATCCCCACATCTCGACTCGGCTGCACCTTTCTCCTACGATGGTGAACCATACATGTCCTGGCTACAAGCGCCTATAACGAGCTTGGGGACGAAGCATCCATCTTGAGCTCTCTGATTTTGACCGTAGATACCCATGGCTTAGTATTGAGACCGATAGATCCAACCTGCAGTGCTCGTGGCTCTTTCCCCCAGCTCTCCCCTACGGCCCCTCCATCAACATGTCATCCGATAATCTCAAGAAGAATGGCGAGCCATCTACCTCCTCACAAACTCTCAGAACCCTCCCGTTTGAGACATTGCCTCCATCGATCCTGGACCCCATCCAGACCGACTACTTCGAGACCCTTGACCCAGCATTGATCAAGCAAGAGTTACACGATGTACTCGGGGCCAATGGATTACCTTACTGGAAAGCCATGAACGGTTACCTTCTGGGGCAGTTAGGTAGAGCGGAAGTTTTGGATATGATACGAGGCTTCTTGAAGGGGAAAGATTGTGAGTTTCTCGATATCATAATTGCGATCGAGGGGCAAACATTGTTCATTCAGAGACAACAAGCCATGAATCATACGGCATATGAAAACCCAGCACTGACTGAATAGTAACACTTCACAATCGTCTTCTCATGTCTCTTTTACAATCCGCTTCTGATCCTTCTTCATTGTCGCCAGGAGCTCTTTTGAGAAAGCGAAGAAGAGCAGGTGAACAAGACGGGTTCGACATGGATGACACTCATATCGAACCTTCCACTCGTGTACAGACTTGGTTGTCGGGTATCACAGCTCGTGACAGAGTACGTATACGACGTACTGTACTTGGGCAAGATAAGGAGAACGGTGTTAATGAGGATGGGGATGGGGATGGTGCCTCAACGAATGGTATATCGAAGAATAAACGTAATCCCTTTTCCCGTGAGTACTTCATTGTCTTTGCTGATTTATTCGACACTGATCAATGCAGAAGCTATTCTACCACGACTTGCGCCATCTCAACGTCTTCTTCCCTCCTCCATACAACTGTATCAACGTCTGTCCACACTTGCCCAAGCATCCGGCCTCACACTAGCTCCGGAAGGAGAACACGACATCGGCGAGTTCATGGCTGTCAGTATGGACGCTCATCTTTCCGACGTTTTACATTCCCTCGTACATCTCACAGGGAGAAACACACCCGGCACAATCCGTCTTGGTCGTAAACGTCGACGATCTCACTCCTCAGATGAGGTCACTCCTGAACCATTCGTGGATGGATATATCCCAAAACCCGACTTGTCGTCGTTGCAATCACTCTTCACTTTGGCTCCTGGTCTGCATCCTCAGGCTTCTCCGGCGTTGTACAAATTGTCAAGCTCTCTCGCGGAATCGCAGAAAGAGAATCAGGCGGGAGGGGTAGATGGAGTGTACACGGACAGGAGAACAGCAAGAAGGACAGACGGTATGAAGAGTCCTGATAGGTCTTTCTCGGGGAATCCACAGGATGCCAAAGTGGCTGAGCTGGCAGAGAAGGGTTTACTCAAGGTGGATAAGGCCGGCAGGCAGAGCGAGGCGGGGGAGGAAGGAGGAAAGAAGGCGAAGAAACACACGTTGCATTGGCTGTATGAGGATCCAGCATTGATACTCAAAGATGTCATGGGATGATGGAGAGCATATGCATCGATCGTGGTGAGACTTGTTCATCTTTCGTGTTGTACAACTTTTCCAGTTCGACGAGTTCTACTGTACGACGGATGCATGTGTGTACTCGCAAATACGTTACTCGTGGTCGTAGGCTATGAACCTCTCAATGAAGCGACGCTACCGGGCTTGATGCGGTAGGCGCCATTGATCGTTTCCATCGGACTTAAGGTAACGCCGAAACTCCGCTGAACCGCCACTTTCAACTTCCTCTCTTCAACCTTCACTTCTTCTCCGTTCGAGCCTTCAGTATACACCTCATACAACATGGTGAGTCCTCGTTAGCCCCATATAACTTGCCCATCATCATGTACCATCCTCCTCCTCTGATGTTGAAAACTCCACGGAGACGCAGAGTCAGATCCTTCTTAATCAATCGTCGCTGACAGTTTAGGAAGCCCAAGCAAAAGTCCCAGTCAAGCTTGCTCGTGTTATCAAGGTCAGTCGTTCGATAGCCCGTCTCTTCCAACATCTATCTCCTTCATAGCCTGATGTTCCATCCTGCACGATACAATCCTCACAGGATGGACTCCTGCGCGGTTGTCTCCCACGCGGTGTTGCGGCGTCCGGTGACTTCACGCGGATTTCTCCTATAGCCCACAGCCATTCACAAGGTCGATACTCCAACGGCGCCGGGCAGCTGGACTTTACGGGCCATGTCAAGTCCAGTCGCATTCTCTTTTCGGGCGACACGGATGGACTGATGGCCGGATGGATGGATGGACGGAAAGCAGTAACGAGGGAGGAAGTCGCGCTTTGTAGAACTGGAAGTCGAGTTTTATACGGACGGAAACTGACCTGTAGGTGCTCGGTCGTACCGGTTCCCGAGGTGGTGTGACACAAGTCCGTGTCGAATTCCTTGACGACGTCTCCCGATCTATCATTCGAAATGTCAAAGGTCCCGTGAGGCTGTATGACATCCTCGCTTTGCTCGAGAGTGAACGAGAGGCTCGGTGGGTTTCTCTACTTCTGCGCCGGAATTTCATCGTCCTCGTACATTCTTCTCTTCTCACGTATCTTTGAATTGGCTCTACCCTGTCTTTCCGTCTCGATCCACTTCCCGTCAAGTCGCCTCATCTCTACGAACGTAATCTTGTGCTGTACCCGGACGCTTCGCTGTCATCATGGTACATACGACGACATGATGCAAGAGATTTCTAGAGCGGGTCGAGACGTTTGCTAATCTGACAGTCGACTGCGTTGATATCACTCCATGTCAGCATCGGATTGACGTCGACAGGAGGACTCGTGGATGGGTGTTGAGAGAGGGTGCATGGTATGACTCGGCTCGCTACTTCGTCTTTCCCTTCAGAGCACATGCATCGTTTGTATTCATCACAACGAAATTTTCGCATCGTCACGCACGTCTAGTAAGCTGTCGAATTAAGACTAGCCTTGTCGGTATCAGTCATGCTTTATGTTGCCAATGTTTGATAGCTGTATAGCTGTAGTAGCTGAGTATTCGGTGTCCGGCAGAGACCCTTGCCTCCACCTGAGGTCTCCACCTAGCTTGACTTGTGTCATTAGCCCTTACATCCTTTCTATATCTAACAACTCGATCGCGAAGGTTTATTCTTCTTCGATCTCTGACCTCCTCCATCATCTGCTATGTCTAACGAAACTCCTGGTACCACGACACCTAAACCGGACATTGCAGAGCACAAGATAGCATGGTCCCTTCCTTCTCAACTGCTCCCTCGATCAGTCTCACCAGATTGTGAGTCCCTCTTCCTCTTCTCCTCTTTCCCTCTTCCCTCTTCCCTCTTACCTCTTACCTCTTCCTTCTTC
>NW_006711225.1:5706996-5959706 GCF_000271645.1 Tremella mesenterica DSM 1558
TATACCTGAGACCTACCAAGACTTTACCTCTTCCTCTTCCTCTTCCTCTCTCATCTCTGTCACAAAATCGAACCACCTCAATCGAACATTCCACCTCGGCAAATCCTACCATCATCGTACAACAAGATGCTATGATTTCCCATATTACCACGCAGGATAATCCCAGCGAAACGTCGAACGATATCCTCAGAGATGGGCTTTCAACTTCCACGATTCTCAATTCGACTTCAATCTCAACAAGTCTTGTAGGTGTTGAAAAGTTGATGACGGGGATCAACTCTCCACACTCTTCGGTCCCCGAGAAGGTCGACGGGGTATTTCCTCACAATTCGGATCCGCCCCTTGAGAGACCAACGGGGGAACAAAATGTCGAATGGATCACTTGGAAGTTCACACCAGAGGAAGAAAGTAGGAGAAGGGCGTATCTACCTTTAGCATGATGAAGTTGGTTTTGAAATGCTTCGACTTGAACGAGAAATCTTGTACTTTTCCAATCATTTTACACTTGAATGCAACGCCATGTACTCGTACTTACAAAAGTCTTCGTTAAGGACACGAGGTATCTGAGAGATGCAACGGACGGTGCGAAACGGCATCCAGAGGGCTACGCGACTGGAACTCATGTGTCACTGCATGTGAAGATATTCGAGTATATGCAACCTAGACATTCCACCTATTATAGCTAGAAGAGGATTGGGGAACAGAGATCAAACGGTCATCAAACGGTAACTCCATTCACCCGATCCTCTTCCTCCGCTTCGGCCAATTTCTGTCGGAAAAGCTTCTCCGCGTTGACCCACACAGGCGCTGTGACCCTGTCTGGAAGCTGCAGGAGACTGGGGAGGAGGTCGCGAGAGAACTGCTCGGAAGCTTCACGTGGGAGCTGAGGTCAGTAATTGTCCCATGTCCTGGTCGGGTAGGTAAATGCCTGGGTATTCGAGTAGGAGAGGCGAGAGAATGTGAAGGGTCTGGTGATAGGATTGATAAAGGGGAGAAAGACTCACCAGAGTAGGAAGGTGATCGATGGAGACAACGGTACATCGTTTGCCAATACCAACATCAACCTCGACAGTTGGTTCGGGGAAGGTAGTGTTGATCGAGTAAATCGGAATGGGGTTGTGAGGGTTAGTAGTACTGTTGTTCAGCATTGATCCCTCCATTATCTCCCTATTTTCTACATTCCGGTGGGATGAAAAGATACTCACTCGCAAGAAACATCTACCACGACAGACAACCTTCTCTTCTCCCCGGCCTCAGCCATGAATTCCTTAGTGATGAACTTGGGAATTGGCGAAGATAGATATATGCAATTGACAAATACGTCGACTTCATGTCAGTTTGTCCATGTTCAGTGATTGACCAACTTACCATCAAGTATCTCAGTAAAGGGTCCACCTTTGGCAGTTTCTGCCATATCCCACTTGATGATATTCTCCCTTATCCATCAGTTTAAGCTATATATTAGATGATTTGACTTACTCTGCCAAACCTGCCTTCCTAAAAAGATCAACAGCACCACTTCCACATCTTCCCAGAGCTCCAATGACCAAAACCTTGACCGACTTCGGTCCCCCTTCTGTACCTTCCAAAGCTTGTCTAACATGGGCGATCATAGCTTCTTCATTCTGATAAGGCTTCAAAGGGCTCAATCTCCCCTCACCACCTTGTTGTTGTTGTGCCGCATAAGCTAAAGCACCAGCTGCGGCACCTGCAAAACCCGCATGAAAGCCGAATGCAGCCACACGTCGTCTAGTTTTGGGATCCTCGAGGAATTCGAGGTCGTATAGGAGTCCGTTACCTTGACGGAAACGACGTAAAACGTCAGTCCATCCAGCTTGACGTTTGTAGCAATGGGCAAATTGGATATGAGTGTGAGGAAGTGGGTCACTTCATGTTCAGCATTCAACGACGCACGGGGAAGAAAGGACTTACGAGGATAGTGGGAGCTCCTTGAGACCGATGATGGGTACTTCGAGTGGAGCACTCGGCCATTCGTTGTTGGGTACCATCTCACATCCTACACTGATTTGTCAGAAGTCGTTCAACTAGAGTATTGTGTGATTTTGACGGGATGATCATCAAGAATAACGTTGATGATAGTTGATGATAGTTGAAAAGGTTTAGGTGACTCACGCTTCGAATTCTGCATCATCAAAAATTCTCTGAGGGTCTCTTTCCACATAAACGTGGAAGTTGTTCTCGATAAGCTCCTTGGCAGTAGTAGGAGTCAGAGCCGAACGATGTTCAAACGGTTTCTTCTCACAACGAAGCCAGATAGGCTGACGGGGTTGAGTTTCTGAAGATGTGCCTGCAGCTGAGGACGGGTTCAAGGGTGTTTGCGAAGACATTATGCTGATTGTTTGCGAGATGTCAAATGGTAGATATGTGTGTTGAGAAGCAAGATAAGAGGAAGAAAGACTAAGGGGGTGCTTTTGGACGTCTTCGACTTGAAAGAAAGGAGGTGAAAATCGTCGTTGGACTCGAAATTTGTTGTGAAACCCGGCTGAGACCGATCAAGGTGGGTCAATGATCAAAGGGTAGGGGATGGAATGATGACGTGGAGTTTCCCCATCTCAAATGTTCTTGAAAGGATCTTTCAACCAGTCGACATTTAAACCCCCCTCCTTATCTCTTCAAAGCCCTCTTATCTCATACGTTCACTCTCAGATATTAGCAGAATGAGTGAGAAAGAAACTGAAATGGTTCATACCGACTCTGCTGCTTCTGCCTCCGAAGCGACCCCTGATGGTGCTGTCGCTCCCACCAAGGGAGAGCTCAAAAGACGACAGAAGGAAGCTGAGAAGGCTCAGAAAGCTGAAGCTCGGAAAGCGAAGGAGGAAGAAGAGAAAAAGAAGAGGGAAGCGTTGGCGGCACAGGATTTCGCGAGTCAGAATTATGGGAAATTGCCTTTGCATCAGAGTCAAGAGAGGACTGGTAAGTGGTATTTTGCCCCTACCTAAGCCTTTTCCGACTGTCTTCCATGGACAGCAATCCAAAGTAGGGAGTGGAATATGATCACGGATGAATGTCTAGATAAATTGTACTGATCACATAGGTCAAAAACGAGTCAAGTTCTCAGAGTTAGACCAGTCTTTCGTCGGCCAACGTGTTATATTCCGAGCCAGAGTTCATAACATGCGTCCTCAAGGTTAGTGAAAAGACAAAGGAGCTCATCCTTGAGAAGAGTATGTCAGTGCTGATGTCCTCAAGGTGCAAAGATTGTATTTTTGACTTTCCGACAACAGATGTATACTTTACAAGGTGTACTGGTTGTCACTGGAGAAAATTCTGAACATGCGGTTTCCAAGCAGATGTTGAAGTTTTCTCAATTGATACCGGTGTGTATCTCCGCCGACCATACCCTTTGAACCCCTCAGCGCTTCAGCTACTCTGCTTACTGTCCAGTCCGAATCCCTCGTCGTGATCGAAGGTGTTATCAAAGCCGCTGAAGTCAAATCGTGTTCCATCACAGACCTCGAGATCAGTATTCAGAAGGTGAGTCTACAGTACAGTTTTCATTAAACATGTCGCCCTTGTTCGTATTTCAGTTGCGAAAGAAAGACGTACTTGGAAATTCACTGACGACCAGCTCTTCGCCGCTGTCGAAGTCACCGTGCCGGATCTTCCTTTCTCCATAGACGATGCCTCCCGACCAGAATCGGACTTCGCAAGGGTCAGATAAACCTTCTTTTTCGTGACCCAGGCTGACGGGGTAGATGGAAACGGAAGATGTTCAATTCTCCCGAGTGTCTTTACCGACCCGACTAGACAACAGAGTCATGGATCTTCGAGTTAGTCGTATCTCTTTATCCACCCATACAATGCACTCCTTCAGGAGGATAAAGGATGCTGATAAAATAGACCCCGACCAACCAGGCTATCTTCAGAATCCAGTCGGGTATCTGTCAGATGTTCCGCGATCACCTAAACTCTCAGGGTTTCATTGAGATACATTCTCCTAAGCTCCAAGGCGCTGCTACGGAGAGCGGAGCTAGTGTCTTCAAAGTACAATATTTCAATGGTCAGCTGTTTCAAGTTATATGATCACGCGAAAGCAGCTGACAATGAGGCATTGCTTTTTTGGCTCAAAGTCCTCAATTGGCAAAACAAATGTGTATCGCTGGAGATATGGAGCGTGTATACGAGATTGCGCCTGGTCAGTATTGGAACTCTCTAGCATGTCCTGTATGCGAGGGGAATGCTGTTGGATCACACGTTGACATCTAGTTTTCCGTGCAGAAGATTCCAACACTCATAGACACATGACGGAATTCGTTGGACTGGATCTCGAAATGGCCATCGAGGAACATTATCACGAGGTTGTTGACGTGCTCGACTCTCTCTTTTTGACCATCTTCAAAGGTCTCAAAGAGAAGTACTCGAGGGAAATCGAAACAATCAAGAAACAGTTCCCATGTGACGATTTTGTGTTTTTGGACAAGACTCTCAGACTACCATTCAGTGAAGGAATGAAGATGTTGAAGGAAGCTGGAGCTAAGGATGGAGAGGGAAATCCCATCGGCGAGATGGACGATATGAGGTGAGTGGTTCTCTTGATATTTCTTAACATCAAATCACTCCACACGCCCATTTTATCCTTCCACACAGGTCATCAGTGGACTGTGGACTCTGTTACAATTCTTTCATGGAGCATGTAATTGAGAATGACAATGATCACCTGTAAGGAATCGTTATGATGTCAGCAAGCTGACCGTTAGTACCGAGAACGAAAAACTTCTAGGTCGTTTAGTCCGAGAAAAATATCAAACAGACTATTTCATTCTTGACAAATTCCCTTTATCCATCCGACCATTTTACACCATGCCCGATCCCACCGACCCATCTGTGTCCAACTCGTACGACTTTTTCATGCGTGGTGAAGAAATCCTTTCTGGTGCACAACGTATTCACGATCCCACTTTCCTAACTGAACGTATGAAAGTAGCGGGTATCGATCCCGCTACCATGCAGGGGTATCTGGATGCTTTCAGACTGGGTGCTCCACCTCATGGTGGTGGTGGTATAGGATTAGAGAGGGTGCTCATGTTGTATTTGAAATTGGGGAATATAAGAAGGGCAAGTTTGTTCCCTCGTGATCCGAAGAGGTTGACACCGTGAGGGTCGTTCAAATCATCAATATTGTTGGTATCTACTTATCTCCTCTGAGATTTCAAGACTACAGAACTCTTACGCGAGGATACTTTATGAGAAGGGGACTGAGTTATTTCTCAGAATTATCAATGCATGTCATGTCCATATCAATTTGCATTGCTGGGGCTCCAGAATTTTTCATTATAAGAAACTGCGGTGCCCCACCGTTCAACGTCGAATTTAAGCTGGTACAGAGAGTACTTAGTCCTAAGTTGAGCAAGTGGAATGTCCTCTTGACCGACATCGCTTGACGACATGATGCACCTACTCATTCTGATCAATCTGGCGTGAGCTTGTTCCCTTTTACCATTCAAAGTTCTGAGCAGAAGTATATCCATTTCGAAGCTCACTTTCAGGCTCATCCCCATCCATGCTCACCTCATTCAATTCCCTTCCACCTCCATCGGGCCGTCAATGATGGAAGGACCTTATCATCCTCGGGTAGATTACGCAGCTCTCGAGTATAAAACATATGAGGTAGCACCACCGGAAGGAATGGAACTGAAGATCTTGCATGAAAGTGGACAACCGGGGGACAAAGTCAATTTGATGTTTTTCTCAGATGGATGTAAGTTTTTCCTTCTCTTCCTCACATATTTAAGTCCTGATGTTCTGAATACATCGTATGTATCCTCTGTATCTTCATTCACTACCCTTACCATTTGAATCTGTCACTATGACTCTCTCTTCATCTGATTTCTATGTGAAGCATCTGGAAAGGTAAGTTACTAGAGGGAAGCCAGTGGTTGGTGACAGACTTTACTCTAATGGTTGTCAGGGATCCCGCGTCGGAAGGTCCAGAAGGGGGAGGACGGATGTCTGTGATTGAGGTCAGAGATAGGAGACGAGAGACGCTAATCTTAGATATCATAGAGGAAAAGAAAAAATTCTTCCAAGATGCTCTTGAACTCAGCGATGTGATAGTCGCCAAGAATGGAAGTATGGCACATGTTTCACATTTACTCAACGTATATGCTGTATTCGTTCCTTCTTCACATGTGAGGATCGCTCTATGTCCTCTTTTCTTTCATCATATTCTCCCTTCTGAGATCCTGCCAGCAATCTCCATTTATGCCCAGGAATACATATTATTCTTAAGCCGATCTGAATGCTGTCACCCATCGAGTCTAAGAACTTTTCAGGAGCTCGCAATCGGTGTGAAAATGTCAGTCTGACACACAGTCGGGATTAGGACACGATCATCCATTACCTCATAGTCCTTTCGGTCTCTATCGACCAGGTCCAGAGCTTCGGGCGGTATATGTTGGACATGCCGCTCGTGCTAGGACGGCGTGTAAGTTTTGGAGAGATGGAAAGAAGGCGGGGTGTGATAATGCTATCCTTCTCGGTGAGATTTTTCCTATGAACCTTTTCATTTTCGTCCCTACAATCTATCGTAATTATCTGAAAATGTTCTCTATATCTTTCCCCAATATCTTCCTCATGTGGCATGACTGTCGTCAAAGTGGAGTCTGACCACCAGGTAATGATCCCCTTTATGGAGGTCTTGGTGGGGAGTTCACGTGAGTTTCGACTGGTCTCCGGATATCCACCCTTAGCTGAAAATGAGTGTTATCACAGCGTCCAAATTGAACGGCGGTCTGGTTCTCCAGCATGAACTAGGTCATTCTCTTATTCCTGTTGGAGAGGAATACGAAGGAGGTGAGTGTACGAGTTTGCAACTCAAGAATGATCTTACGCTGAACCTTAGGCTACGTATACTGCGGTGTCAATTCCGATTCACCGAAAAATCTGCATCATCTGAAATGGGCAGATATGCTAACAACACCGGACGATGTGAGGATAGAAGATGCCCGCGTGCCTCTGCAAGCGTACCCGTAAGTAGTGTTATCTTACTTCCCTCTTCATCCACTGGCCATGTGACAGAAACATCTAGAGACAAAGCTCACCCTCAGATGGCACGATCTGTCATCTTCACCATACACCATCTCCTTCACTTCATCTTCCACCCCATTACATCCCTATCCATCTGCTTTTCTGCGTCTCTCACTTTCCTCCATACCCCAGGCCTCTCATGTCAATCTGACCCTCAATGAACAATCTATCGATCTGACTGCTGGTTTCCCTCCGTTATGGGAAGGATCCAAAGATCGTCGATGGGTAGAATTACCCATTTTTCCGTTGTCAGAAGAATCGTACATTCTACAAGTGGCTCTTACGGACGAAGGGCGGGATGAACCAACAGGGAAAGGAGGAAAGATGTTGACATCTGTCGAAATAATCGAGTATGGTCGTGGATTTCGGCACGAGCTCGGCTTTGTAGGGGCCTTTCCGACGTATTCCATTGACGGTCGGATGAGTCTGAGACCGGTTAGTCAATGCGTGGTCATGATAGTCTTGATCTGACGTCTTAGACGAATGAAGATTGCGTCATGAGAAGGGTCAATGAACAACGTGAGTCCGTTTCTTTTGTTCGAGTGCGATGTCTCCTGATTATGGTATGAGGCGTCAGTCGCTTATTGAATGTGCTTTGGCAGCCAGTGTGCATGGCTGATAGAGGGTTCTTGCTTTAGTTTGCCTCACCTCAGTAACCTAGTCACCAGCTTGAGCGCATGAAACTAACGTCTAGACTTCTGCCCGATATGCAGTAAAGGTCTCCAAATAAACCTAGAAAAAATCATACAGGCCAAAAGAAGACACGTCCCTTACGAGATTATCAAACGTACCTTATTGCGATGTCGGTGATGCGCGTTATCTCGAACGGTCAACGGTTCAACAGTCTCGACGGATCTTGATTATCGTATTCCAAAGTCAAAAGCTTGCTATGCATGAAGAACCGCAACGACGTCGTTCTCGACCAAAACTTACGATCCCATGTCGTCATTCCGGACGCGTGTGGCGTTGAGAGGCCGTGGTGGATGATACTCGGAAGTCGCAGCCGGTCAGGAAAGTTTCCGACCAAGAGCCGGAATGAACCACCCGATCTACCCTTCGGCCTTTTGGCCCCGGCCCCTTCTTCCCTCGTCCGGAAATCACCATTCGAAATCTGGTCCTTCAATCGTCTTCCATGCATAGCTCGACACGACTCTTGGATCTACGGCTAGTTTACGCAAGGTACGATAGTCGGTACTCTGGGCCGAACGGCGGCTTCATCAATCCTTTCTGGGTTGTGGTCCATGAAAAACCTATTTGGTCGCGTGGACATTAGAGCTTTTGGATCGCGTCAAAGTGTATGCATCATCAAGCTCGGAGTGGGTTCCGACGATTTTGGGTGGAGGTAGAATTGACAACCTTTTGACTTTCTTTCTCACTCTTGTTCTTCTATTTCATTCTCTCTGTAAATGCTTCTCACACAAAAGCGACCATTGTAGACGAATCACTCCTCATTCGTCTTTTGGTCCTGTTCACCTCAGTGATCCCTCATTCCTCGAGGGATTTGTAGTGATAAGAGATATAGGACGATCTTTACAGTGTATACAATTTTCTTTTTGGACAGCCTGATTCATAATCGTACTCTCTGAACCGACAGAAAAGTCTTGATTCACATTCCTACAATGTCACAACCACAATCTTCCACACCTACTGCCTCATCCTCCACTCTCGTCCCTCATCCCACCACTGTCCCTTCTCAAAATGCAACCACTTCCACTTCCATACCCATCGTCCCTGATCTCCCAAAGAGTGAACCTCCAGATTCGGATACTCAATCATCATCATCGAAAGAGATCAAAGAAGCCGATTTACCTTCTGCTCCAAAAGGCAAGAAAGAATTAGAAATCCAAGATCAATCGACGAGAATGCCATTGCGAAAGTTATTCAAGATTTACTTTGGGATAGGAATAGCATTGATGCTTTCTTTCATTGATCAAACTGGTGTGTCGACTGCTGCACCTGTCATCGGGACTGCTTTGGGTGGATCAAGTTCTATTACTTGGGTAGGAACATCATTTTTCGTAGCCAAGTGAGTGTTCTGTTCTTCGTCATTCGATCATATGTCATCTTAACATTCACGAAAATGAGGTCAGATACCACGGAGACAGGGAGTCGATTCACTTTGTAGTGATGTAAGGCTGGTTTGGGTCTACGTCTAAGATGAGTAGGATACTGGTAGGGTTGAGTTACCACGAGCGAAGAGAAAGAGGGACAGAATGTGACAATGATTAACCATCAGCTGTGCCATGCACCTCGTTTACGGTCGTCTATCCGACATTTTCGGGCGGAAAACAATGTTGCAAGTCGCCGTTTTCTTTCTCGCTTTCGGTAACCTGCTGTGTGGGTTCGCCAAGACGCCGGTGCAGTTGTACATCTTCCGTGCGATCAGCGGTATGGGTGGCGGTGGTGTCAACGGAATCGCTATGACTATCGTGAGTTACGGTCTGTGATTTGATGTGGTCAACCATTCCATACTTTTTCCTGTGCGATTCACAAACTTCAACACGGTGTTCCAGTGTTCTGTTCAGATGTTCAATACCACTGTCTTCCTCATCTTTCCCATCCGTCAGTACGAGAATCAGGCAAATACTGTATGGTCAAAAGCTGAAACTCTAGGTCTCTGACATTGTCCCTCTCAAAGATCGAGGAAAATACCAAGGTCTTATCTCTGCCGCATGTACCGGTGGATCAGCAATCGGACCTTTCATCGGTGGTGGTCTTGCGTCCTCCGGCCATTGGCGTTGGCTATTCTGGATCACGACCATCTTCGGTACTTTGTGTATCATCATGGATCATTTCGTTCTCCCTCTCAAACCTGTCCATGGAGATATCAGAACTAAACTCAAGCAAATTGATTACCTCGGTATCTTTTTGAGTGCCGCAGGAACTGTCCTCTTGCTCGTTCCCATTTCCGGTGGAGGGTCAACTTTTGCATGGGATAGCGCAGCTGTCATTGGATTGTTGGTTTCTGGTGGAGTTTGTATGATCGGATTCTTCCTGACACAATGGAAATTTGCTGCTTTACCTATTCTTCCTCGTGAGTCATTCTGAGTTTCATAATCCCCTTGTTTTCCCATTCACTTCCCTTCAAATACTATGCCTTGTCCTACGTCTCTCTGTCGCAGTATTTACATTCACACGTCACGCATGTGGTCTATCTGCCTTATCGTTGATTAGTTGTGTATGGCCGATTGAATGATTCACTAACCCTCAGTGCGTCTCTTCAATGATAAAACAGTCACTGTGGTCATGATTCAATCCTTTTTCATCGGTATGATCTACTACGGCAACATTTTCTACGTTCCTATTTACCTTCAATACGTCAAAGGGTACTCATCCCTCGTCTCTGGTGCATGGATTTTGGTCACCACACTTCCCAACACTGTCTGGGGTATTTGGAGTGGTTTTTACATTAGTAGGACGAACCATTACAAACGGATTATCGTGAGTGAAGCTCTCTGAATCTGCAAACACTACCACGTCCCCCAATAGCCAATTCCTATAAGAAAACCGGTCGTACTTGTCAGTGGCGTCGTTCGATCGGTATTACTGTTCACGGAAGGGCAGTGGACTGTTGGTCGGACCAGACACGAGTGACGTTTGAAAGTACCTTCCGGGACACAGCTGACTACCTAGGTTATTGGTGCTCTTCTTTGGACCTTAGGTCTAGGACTCCAGATCTTGTGGAAAGAAAGCACTCACATTGCTGTTGTTCTCGTCATCCTTTTGATCAACGGATTCGGAGTTGGTTGGTCACTCCAGACGAGTGAGTTATCCATCGTGATCTTGGTTGTGGGGAAGAAGAGAGTGGTAGATGATTGGTTCACCCTGCTGACTAATCAGCTATGGTTGCGGCTTTAGCAACAACGCCTGCACCGGATCGTGCGGTCGTCACTGCTGCTCGTAATTTCTTCCGTACCATGGGTGGTGCTTTTGGACTTGCCAGTGAGTTTAAAGTCGTTCTTGTGTTGATTACGAAAATTCCATTTTCTACTCTCCATTCTATCACTCTCATTTCCACTTACTATCTGTCTTGTTTCCCCTTGAAGATACATGTATCATTTGTATAAAATCATCACTTGTGTCCAAAGGAGTGCGCAGGAGTAAGGTGGTATTAGAAACGAGTAAAAAGAAAGGAAAAAGATATTCAAACTTACATCCAGTCTCAAACGCAATTTACAACAACATTGTCTCTTCCAACTTACCTTCATGGTTATCACCATCAGATCGTGAAGCCGTCATTTCATCCGCTCTCGACGGTCTTAAAAGATTAAACGATTCTCAACAAACAGCTGTCAAAGCGACTTTCATGAAAGGTCTAAGAACCGATTTCATCTTCTTCACTGCCGTAGCTGCCATCTGTATAGTATTATCATTCATGGTAGATGAGGTAACTTTCCGTAAAGATTCACCTGCATTAGTAGCGGAAAAAGAAAGGTATAAACGTGAAATGGCAGCAAAAGCCGAAGCTGGACAAGCAGGATTGATCGATAATGATACCGTTGAACCTATTCATATACATAAACATGGACCTGGACATGTTCATGGACATAGAGATGCGGATGAGGTTGGGATTGAAAAAGAAGAGGTTTTACCTGGTGAAGAAATCGTTGATTTGGCTGGAGGTGATATAGTTGATGATGCTAGTTCTCATGAGAGTAGTTTTACGGATGTTGATGAGAAAGAAGGTTTGGAAGAAGATTTAAAGGAAAAGAAACATAGATGATATATATAACATTTGATACCTTTTTTTCTTTTTCCCACTCTCTAGTCCTTTTTTTCACCTTCTTCATTCTTTATCCTAAACTCTGGTTCAAGTGATTAACCCTTCTTTATTATTATCCATCCTTCTTACTCATACAACAATCATCATCATCCTTCTTTTCGTTATCCTCAAGTTGGATCTGGAATCTTAGGAAATAGTCGATCAGGAATGGGAAGAAATACGACAATGTGGACGAGTATGTGATTTTTCGTGATTATTTGATCTTCGTGACTTTTGATTTTAGGACATGGGGAAATGAAACATTTAGTGATACGTGATGAGTCCTAGAAATACTTTCTCAAAGGTTTATTGCAAAACATCAATGCATCATGCATCATCTTCCTTCTATCTCTTTTTCTTTTTCACTTGATCTTTCTAATCCCTCATCACTTGCATCCCGACATATCTCCTCCAAGGCAGCTGCGATAGTAGGTGGGAAAACAAACGCACTCATGCTTTTCCCAAAATGAAAGCAAATCTTCGTGATACCGTTCTCACAAGTCTCCTTTGCTTCAGCGAGACGAATCCGCACCAGGGTGATGGCGGAAGGTTGTGCGTAGCCTAAAAGTGAAGTTTGAGTAACTAACTCCGTTTCGAAAGTCTGCAGAGATGCTCGGAAACGGACGAGAGCTTCGAGGATAGAAGGTAAGACTTGTTGGATGAGACCGTATGTATCTTCGGAAGTCGAAGCGATTGATAGGTTAGTGAAGACTGTGATTAGCAATCATCGTTCTGTATGCGTCGGTTTCATCACGGGAGATGAGCGGTCAAGTCATCTCCGCCCTGAGCAGATTATCACTGAAAGGTGAAAGTGACATGAAAAGTGGTAGGGGAAAGTGTAGCAGAGTTGGAATTCCAAAACTCACCATCCACTAATCTTTTCAAAACCACCGGTTCTGGTAAAGCTATCTCCACTCTTCTCCTAGCCCATTCCTTTCCACCCCAAGAATACAAACCCTCCCATAATCCCTTCGCTTCACCTACTACGGCCCTTCCTACCGGAACATCCTCAATTTTACCTATCACTTCCCTCTCTAAACCCTCTATCCTCTCTACGGCTTTTTGTCCCACCTGCTTACCCAATGCTTGAGCTCTTAAGACTGGTTCAGGAGGTGTGGATCTGATAGGTCCGTCAAGTACGCTCTTCAAAGCGGACTGTAATACCGATTTTTGTTTTGGAGCAGGTCGGAATATATCTCCCGATTTCAGTGAGATAGAATGAGAATCTTGGGTCGGTGCTTTGACCACAGGGGTGATAGACCGCGTGGGTAAACCACGCGATGAGAGAAGTGAATATTGTTTACCCAAGAGTAAAAGGAGTTCTTGTATGAGATCCAACGTCAGAGAATCTTTCGATGTCATCTCTTGAAAAATCGCTTGTCGACGTGAAGGTATAGAGGATATTCGGACAAGTTCCATAAGGGTGAAATGCTACTCGTCAGCTACGAAACGATCGAAACGATAAAGCTCACGAGATAATAAGGGTTTTGAGACTTCAATGCGGTGAGAAGATATCGGTCTGCTCCCAGAGGACTCTTTCGGGTGAAAGTGTCAAAGTCGAGAGGCTATGTTTCAGCCCATACAACATTTATTTATGTATGAGATAGACTGACCTGGTTCACGTACGCCGGTAGAGCAGCCATGGGAATTTTGACAATCACAAGTGTCATCAATTCCAGTAAGATCAGATGGACAGCGAGGGATAGCCCGATAGTATTCTTAGAGCTTTTGGCAAAGTTTCCGACGAATGAACTATCATCAGCGACGCTGGGTTGTTTTGTAGGACGTGGTGCTCACCGAAGAGGAATGACCCATCCTACGATCGAAGTCCACACGGTTCTTCTCAAAGCTTTATATGTAAAGGTGTATATGAGTGGCCAGAGAAATGCCAACGTTACGCTGTTCCATTTTGTCTTGAAGAAGCGCTCAAGTGAAATTTGAGAGAATAGAGTGGTTTTGACAGCACGACTAAATGGAATCTAAGCGTCAGCTTCCCATGACCAGTCCATCTGTTACATCACATACCCGTCTGTTGGGCCAAACAGCTCTGAATCGATCTTGAAGTAGATCCCGTACGCCAAGACCTAAGAGAAAAGCACAATGTCCCAGGAGTAAAAATACGGGTCGTTCGTTGACATGCCAAGGATGACGTCTGATATCAGACTTTATTCCGACTTCGTAATCATGATACTCACTGAGTGCGAGACCAAGGACCGAGATTGGCTGATGGTCGATAGATAGATATTAAAACACAATACGATATCGTCCAACTTATTCCAGAGATGACATTAGCGATGAGAGGTTGGGAGGTTTGGGATGTGAAGCTGAAGAGAAATAGGGATGGAAGGAATGCTTTTGCTTGTGTTTTTGGGGGATCTATGTATGAGCAATAATCGGAGCTGTGGGTTTGAGGTAAGAGTGATGTGTTCGGAATGGACAGTTGGGACTGACGAATGATGAGTCTTCTTCGTGCACTTAGTACTGGATAAACGCCAAGACAGAAAGCGGCTGAAGCGGTGAAAAGGCATAAGGGAAGGGAAGAGATTCTCAGACCTAAAGATCAGCTATGACGGACGAGTCCCCGGTACTAGCCGTTCACAATTCTATATCCCGCCCCTCTATCCTTAGGAAGAGTAACTACAAACGTAGAGGATATGCCTGCTTCATATGAGGTCATCACCGAGGTATGAACAAGATAGCGAAGTTCACCGAGTGAAAACGAGAGACAGGTTAAGGAATAGACTGAAGACACAGAAATTACGACTCACCAGAAAGAACGAGTATCGTTATGGAAAAGATAAGATTGGACCATATAGCAGCTCTAATGTTCAAAGCTAACCATCTTCTCGCCAGAAATTTCTTCCTTGTTAAAAATACTCTAAATGTCGATATTGACTCACTCGATAATGCGCTTCTATTCTTGTCATTGGCTGATGATCAGCTTCTGTCGCTCGGACATCCTCAGCTTTTGTCGTTCACATGAATATATCTTCTAGAACATAGTCTTAATCCAGAATGTAAGAAGTAGCAAGTTCAGGATGGTGACAAGTGAAAATTCCATGTGGGGTGGTAGGGTGGAGGGAGGAATGTATACTGAATTCAGTCTTTTGAGGGAAAATGACTTACCGAAACCTCTCTCGTTTTAGAGTCATTGTGAACCTTTATGAGACTGTTCATCCCTTTGTTCACTTCCTTCTTACTAATCACTGATTAGCAGAAGAACTTCTCAACCAAACACCTGAGAGACCAATACTTGTAAGTGTCAAAATCAAGAACGAAGACGCGACGAATTCTTTCAGTTGATTTAACTTCAATCAATCGAGGTGAATGTGGCATGTGGCACATTCCCTTCCTCCCCATGCCATACACTATGCACTATGACCATGGGGAACTATGGCATACATATTCAACCGATGCTGATGAGATGACGATATCTCAAGATACCTCAACAACAGCCTGAATACCTCTAACACACTAACGATCCGTCATACCCGGATAAACCGGTTAACCCTCCTTCAATCGACCGGACAGGGTGTTCCACAATTCCCATGAGAAAAGAAGGACCATTTCACACTTCCATTCAACCCCATGATGCATGACAAGTATATAAAGGATCATACATTTTGATACATATGTATTCTCCTACCACTCCTTAGCCTTCCAAGTTCTACCATTGTGGCCCCACAATCATTTCAGGGTATATAAACCATTGTCTGTCCTCCGAGATAGTTGGTCTTCTTCGTATTTTCATAACTTGACAATCTCAACTCGATCTTTGATACTTGACAGATTAGGATCCTATATACCTTTGTCACCTTGAGGAGCTAATTAGGCTACAGAGAAGAAGAGAAAGAAGAAGAAGAAGTAAGAGAAGAGATAAAGATGATAACTTTCGCACCTCAGACTTTCACCGTTCGTAAACTTATTTCAATCTTCCGTCAGAGGTAAGTTCGTTCAATCCACCTTCAATCTTACATCTTTTCAATCCCTCATATTTGTCGGATCATCGACTCCTGATATTCTGAGTCACCTGATCACTCACATACCCCCTCCCCCCCAACCCCTCTTATCTCTTTTTGCATAGGCACTACCAATGGATTTTCCCAACAATTGCGATTTTCTCCAACATCGGATTCAAGAATTCACCCCTACGTTGAAGATGTAATATGTGCTGATACGATACAAGCGGACCTGCACCGGGACTCTCAAGTGGACATACTATATCTTCTAGGACTAACCAACCCCTTCTACCACAAACCATCCGAACTCACGTTCATCCACCTCAATGGTCAGAATCAACACTCAGATGTAAGATTGAAAAAGCTCGTTTGTTTCGATTACAAGAACAAGCACATGGTACTTATCAATTAGGAATGATTTGATCATTATCTTCTTCTCTAATCAAACACCCGTTCTTCCCACATGACCCACATGAGTTGTGAGAAATTGTACCATTATGGATAAAACCACAAGTGAGATGTAACGATAGCAAATATGTAAAATGTATTCATTATGCAGATTGTTGTATTGATCTGATCTACGCTCACTGATTGAAGCCAAAGTGAGAAGACAGGATGATGAAAAAGATGAATCACGAATTCTTCAACTGCCCATCTTTCAACAAACTTTCTTTCTCCCCTAGTACTCTAGGACCATCTCCCACTCTAGTTTTGATCAAACTTTTCACCGCACCCTTTCCCCAAGAAGCCATCACTCTTTCATCAAACTTCTCCAACACCTTCTTCCCCTCTTGTTCCAATTCCACCTCCACAATATTTTCTTGAGGGAACCAACGTCTCACACTCTTTTCCACCAATCCCATCCATTTTTCCAGAGCATAAATCACCGCATTAGGTCCCGCGTCAAACGTATAAGCCGCTATCCTACCATAACCCAACTCTCCAGAGACCCGATTGAGTTCTTCGACCATGGCGATGATCGATCGTGAGACGTCATTCATATAAAAGATAGGAGGAGAAGTATCGAGACATACAGCATGAAATGAATTACTATCCGTCATTGTGATTTGTGCGAAAGAATCAAAGTTTCTTTCTTTGATAGCATGTGAAATAGCTGTCATTCTTTCGGGTACGATTGTCAAGCGATGTTGGAGTAAAGTCGAAGTTTCGACAGTACGTTGCATACCTGATGTTGAAGAAGTACCTTTTTTGGCATCTGATACTACGCAGATGAGAGCGCACATTTCTGGCCAATGATCACGAGGGGCTATCTCTTCCGCGATAGAGTCAGATCCATCTGGTTGAGTACCTTCGCGCCAGGCGACGTAGCCGCCGAAAAGAGAACGACATGCTGATCCTGAGCCTTGACGAGCGACGAGAGATAATTGGCCGAGGGATTGAGGGAGAGAGTAGAGTGTAGCGAGAGAGAAGACGAGAGCTGCAAGACCCGAGGCGGAGGATGCAAGACCGGCAGCTGTGGGGAAATTGTTATGAGAAGCGACACGAAGGGGGTATGTTGAGAGCTGGGTATTAGTATCTTAACCATAGGCTTGAAACACCCAGTCTCGCCCAAAGAACTATTCACAAAAGAGTTACTTTATACCAAACTGTACCTTCCCTCAAAATGACGAGCATAGTGGAGGAGCAAGCTGAGGAGAAGGTGAAAAATGCCGTGAGAGAAGAACAAAAAGTTGAACTCACAGGTTCCAACCCCTTATCCTTTTCCAAATCCCTCCTCCAACCTCTCAAAACCTCAATACAAGTCGCAGTCCTACCTCCAAATTTC
Organism: Tremella mesenterica DSM 1558; assembly: GCF_000271645.1. Taxonomy (NCBI): domain Eukaryota; kingdom Fungi; phylum Basidiomycota; class Tremellomycetes; order Tremellales; family Tremellaceae; genus Tremella; species Tremella mesenterica. The sequence continues at coordinate 5,724,551 of NW_006711225.1, forward strand.
ACCACCTCTTCTTTCCCATTCAACCACAATTTATCTCCCGGAGAGAAAATAGGGTCGCATTGCGCAGTGGTAGTAGATCGAAGATCGTCTTGGTTCAGGTGATGGAAAGGGAGGAGTTGGTAGGTAGTATGAGGGATGTATCGCGTTTCCCCCAGTATCTGATGTCAGTGGTGAATCATAATGACAAGAGAGCATACGGCTCGGCCTCATACTCTGGATGTTGGAATATACACTCCGGTCGCAGGTGTGTTTGTGGGACGCTGGGGGGAGGCGGGGCGAGGAAGCATAGTTCTGGAGGTTGGAAAGAGTCCGAAGGAACCGGAAGACTATGAGCCGATCGAGGGGGACAGAAAGGAAGACGATGGAGGAGGTGAAGACTTACTTGATACATGCTATATTGACCGGTGCAGAGATAGTAGCTTGGTGTGCCATCTCGAGTGATAGTGCTTGGGGAAGGAAGAAGGAGTTTAGAGGGAGGGAGGGAGGAATGGGGAGGAAAAGGGTAAAACGTGGTTGAAATCAATCGAACGATGGTCGTGCCTGACATTGACACGCTCCGTGCTGCAAGTTTTTTGGTAGATGTGGGTATACAACGAAACGTCCTAGATCTATATACTCTAGATGTTAAGATCTCCTTACTCTCCACACTAGATCATTCATACCACCGGGCAAACCGATGTCATCTCAGACCCTAACCCCTACGGGTACCCTCGTGCTCGCCAGGAAGACCCAACTCATGCTGCACCCTTCTCACCTCTTCAACATTGCCCGTGTACTGTTTGTCAGATATAGACACACCATCGTGAATGATATGAGACGAGTCTGGGTAGTGTCGTACTGATATAAGGACTCCTATCTTAACAGCAGGAGAAGAAAAGGAAAAGTCAGATCGACTCACCTTCCCCTTATCGTCTGACAACTTGACACAATCAAGTCCATTGATCTCACTAAGTTTAATGACAATGTTGAGGGGTTTGGACACTTGACTCGGGTCTGAAGCTTTCATGAAATCGTTTGTCAAGGAGGTGCCTATGCCAAAAGCAGCTGAATGTCAGCATTCTAGCTTCACTCCGGCATCCTCGCGCCCCTTTTCATTACCACCGATGTTGAGGAAAGAAAATACACCCACCTGACATTCCAATCTCATCACACACCTTCTGAAGAGCGATGGCCTTCTCCACATCTAAGCCATCACTAAACACCACCCTCTTTCCCTTTGCTACCACACCTCCATTATCCACACCGGCCAATTTCTCCACCTCTGCGTACGCTTGCTTAGCCTCGCCAGCAAAGGTAAAAGGATCTCCAGAATCTTGTCTCAGTGCACCCCACCGCAAGGCACGAGAAGGGGACGCAATGAAATCGACAAAGAAGGCTTGAGCGGTGAATGTGTCTGTGAGCATGGTCAATGGCGCGGGCTCGGGCACATCTCTTGGGTAGACTGATAGTTAGCTGGGTGTCAACGAGGAGATCGACATAGGACCTACCCTCTTCCCACATGTCCATAGCCCGACCATTGGCACCTTTGTAACCAAAGATGGCCCCAATCGCCATGATCCATTCGTGAGCTATTGTCCCAGAAGGCTTTACGCCATACTTGAGTGCCAGATAGACCTTGCAATCAGCTATGTCTTGAAGTTTGAGAGAAATGCCCACGTTACTGGTACCTGCCAAGGCCCCACCTGTCTTCCCTAAAGCCGCATGCTCCCTAGTGCCCTCGATCAGACCACGTATCACCAAATCATGCACGTGAAAACTTCGTCTGCGTCGAGTACCAAATTCGGAGAAGACCAAGGGTGTAATGGGGGTAGGTGGCGATAGCATGTCTAGAGCTTTCCGCTTTGCCTTATCTTGAAACTCAGTTTCAGGGATCTCAGAGTCGAACCAACTCACCTTGTACCCCTTCGAGATTCCAGTCAGTATCGACAAACTTGAAGTATCCTTCGCTCACTGATGTCAGTTCCAGCTCTTGCCCGCCCATATCAGACCATCTACGCGCATTAGAACCCAATAATTGGGAACGAAACGCCCAAAGGAAGACTGACCGATGGACATGATCGGCACTTCGTATAATATACACACCCTCCACAATCCCCTGATGACGCACTCAATTTTACCCCATTTCCCATCCGGCGTCTCGGGGTGGAAGGTGAGCACAACTTCTTCTTGGGGATTCAACCGGAGAGATGTGAGAAAGTCGAGGTATGTGTCGGGAAAATATGGGCAAGCAGCAGAGAGGGCAGAGCGTTCGGCGGGGGTGAGGGAGACGGTGGACAGTTCTATCTCGTCAGCATTCCACCACTCTGAACGTCATAACGATCCATAGAGAGATGAAGTGGAGAGTCATACGTCTATAGAAGAGTCAAAGGGGCACACACTATTCACATGTTCCAGGATCCAATTGAAACATTCTCGACTGAACAGCATGGCAGGGTTTCGATTCGTGAAGCGAAAAACGACGACGGCATCGGGGAAATGATGCAAAACAGCATTTTGCATAGTCAACTGATCGTCAGCATCTTAAAATCGATACCTGACAGGTTCGCGAGTTAGTGAAGAAGACGAAGGCCGCACTGACCTTGTACAAGTCGGTGTCGAGGATGCTGAGGGGTAGTTCAGCTATCTGAGGGGCCAGCTGGAATGTGTCGGACATGGCGGACTACGTGGATTACTTATTAGTGGAGATGAGGAGTATTGAGTGTCTTGTTTGATGTTGAGAGAGTGTGTGTGTGTGTGTGTGAGAGAGAGAGAGAGAGTGGGAGTCTGTGTGGATATAAGTAGACAGCTACACAGGGTTCGAAGGCTGGGAAGGCGGTCGAGTTTGGCTGGTATGAAGGGAGGTGGGGTCCACAGATAAAGTGAAAGGGGAAGACTCAAGCCTTCGCAAGGACCATCCACAAAGGTCACAGCAAAGGCAAAACACTGGGAATACAGGGGGAGCGTGTGGAGAGTGAATTACAGTACTGTATAGAGAGAGAGACACTGATACGAGGGTAAGTCAGTGGTGAGAGTGGGATCAATCAGCCACGTGCCAGGCACCGATCCATACTGACAATTTATTCGATCCCCAATTTTGACACCCAAAACCCTCCCCTCTCGCCTGCCAAAAGTCGGACATGCTCAATCCCTCTATCATACTTGGTTGTTTTCTACTCCACCCACCAAAGGTCAGACGTGTCTCCCTATTCCAGACCCCTTTCCTCTTGCTCCTTATGAGGTAGGAAAAGCACTGCACTCGATGCATCGTAAAAGATAGGTCAGTCAAATATCTATACACAAAGGATCACACTGACCTTCTCAGCCTCACTCCACATCTCATCCCTTCCCTTCCCTATATGCTCGCCTCATCGGCGCGGCAGACCTGCCGAGTCCTGACGAGTCAAGCCGTACGATCATCCTGGAATCTCTGCCTTCCAGCTGAATCCTCACGCCAGGCTTTACTCCGAGCTGTGACTCCAACACACAACCCTGGTTCGTCCTCGTCCACCCGGGAGTCTGTCGGACAACGGAGAAGGGCATCTGGTAAAGCTTCAGCCGCTAGAAAACGATTTGCAACAGCTGCGGCGATAGCTTTGAATGGTACTTCTGCTACAGAGGAAGAGCCCGAAACACCAATCAGATCATTGACTTGGGGAAGAAGATCACGCCATTTGATAAGGAGTGAGGATGACCAAATCTTGCAATCACCTGATCGACCCATACCTAGCAACACGGGCGACGATGATTTTCCTTCGTTCAACTCATCGGAATGGGACGAAGATACCACGACTCCATCACTTCCCGATCCTATGCCACCAGATCTTTCGGTAGATCATCCGTTCAGTCATATCGAAATTTTTCGCGCACGTCTTATCTCCCAACCCCTAGCATCTTTACTTTATCTGTGTAAATTCCCTTCCAGCGAAATATCTCAAATCCGTCCTTTAGATCTGGTCGACTTGCTCACTCATCTCAGCTCAAACTTTCTCAACGATCCAAAAATGTTAGCTGAGACCTCTTGGGCACAGGTCAGATTCGCCCTGCAACGAGTTCTCGAAATGATAAAGTCATTCGTCTTATCTTCAAGCTCAACCGATCCTGAAGAGCTTGCTCAACTTCATATCTGCCTTTTCGACACTTGTATGACTCTGGGATCCCAATCAGTCGCCTTCAAGACGTATGAACATGCTGTCAAACTCGTCACAATGAACTACTCGACGGTACGACTGGACGCCTATGCTCGGGTTTTGTTGGACCATGGACGATGGAGGATCTCAACGAAGATTCTGAGTACATTCTTGACACCAAGAGAGTTCATCACACCTTTCATGTTACAGATCCGGATGCTTGCACATCTTGGTTTGTCAGAGCCTCAGATCGCGCTTCGAGAATACGACCAACATGTCATGTTGAATCTGGATCCGACAAAGATGAGTATGGTCTATCGTCTGACGGCTCATCTTAAAGTTGGGAATGTGCTAGAAGCGAGGAAAGCGTTAGCTGAGATGCAAGAGGATGGCGAATTGGATGATTCGACGAAACAATTGGCCATTGTACATGGGTACAAGAGTTTGGGTCTTGGTGATAAAATGGAACGAACCATCCTGCAAGATCTCCAAACGGGTGGGCTGAAGCCAGAAGCAGCATTTCTGAATGCTCTAGTCAAGATTCGTCTGGATTCTCGAGATATTGATGGTGCGCAAGAACTCTTGAAAAGGTTTGACCTCGATTATCCCCCTTCACTTGTTTCCACAGAGGGGACGGTGACGCCATCCGCGGAGACTGTGAGGATAGCGTTCAGAGTGTATACCCGGAACGCAGATGCTGCTCGACTAAAGGAAGTTTGGGATTGGGTATCATCTCGACGTGAAGTAAGAGTGGTAGATGATACTCTAATCTCTTTCTTGATCACTGGAATGGGTCGAGCTCACCTCGTTGATGAAGCGGAGAAAATGATGATGGCTTCTCTCCATGAGAATGCTTCTCAATCAGATTCACTCACATGGTATATACCTCCAGGGGTTCGACCCGGTATAATGAGTTTCAACTCACTTATCTCCGTCCTCTCCTCTGCATATGGTTATGAAGGTTTTGAACGAAGCACCAATCTCCTACGACAATCAGGTATAAAACCTGATCAACATACTCTTGGTCTTTTAATCAAATTCGCCAAAGATTCGCTCAGTCATCAACCTGCTTCTCTAGCATCTCTTCTAACTTCTTTACTTGAACGTAATCCTCATATCCGACCTTCACCGTCACATCTAGATCTCTTATTGGCCGACGCTGTCCAACTAGCTGCTCGAACTTTTCAAACTTCTCGTAAACCTCTCAACGCTCCTTATCCCTTTCGACCATTTCCAGACCCTATCAACTCCAACCAACCCCAAGGAGGTCTAGCAACCGTTGATCCATTCTCACGTGCAGTCAGACGAATCACACATTCTCTTCTCAATCGAGGTATAAGATCAACGTCCGCCACATTAGCCACAAGACTTCGATTCGACGCTTTGACATTATCCGCTTCCGGAGAATTCCCTTCCACCCGAACCGTCTGGGCATCACTTTTAGCCAGAGGATTCAGACCTGCTCGTCCACATTTTTTCGCATTGTTAAGAGGATATGCAGATGCGGGAGCTTTAGAACAAGCTGAAGATACACTACTTCTCGCTCGTCAAACAGGTATAAAAATCGATGGATGGTTTTTACTCCCTTTATTGGAATCTTATCGTCGGGAGGGGAATGTGAGAAAAGTAACAGAACTTTGTCAATCTATCAAAAGATTAGATCCTTCTATCAAATTATCATCTTTCGCTGCGGCAGGAATGATTCAAGTTTTTCAAGATTCGGGAAAATACGAATCGGCCGCAAATGTGGCTAAAGAAGAAATGATACCTCTATTGGATAAATTATCAGAAGGGGAAAAGATGAATTGTTTGATACATGTTTTCAGAGCTTTAGCTGGGGATGGTGAATATGTTAGAGCTATGGAAGTCGTTTGGGAATATGGACATGAAAAGGGGTTATCACATGATGTTAGATCTAAAGTCCGACTTTTGAAACATTATTTAACAAAACGTTTATCGTGGGAGAAAGAACGAAGTAAATCCATTCCGGTGGATCATGGACAAAAGAGCGATAAAGATTTGGATGAAGGAGGGAGGGAAAAAAGGTTGGAAAAGATGGAAGAAAGTAAAAAAGCTTTGAAGATGATAAAAGATATTTTGAAGAAAGATGATCAGATAAGACAGAGTGGGAAACCTAGGAAGAAATCTTTAAAGAGTAAGAATGTCAGAGAACGGTTGGTCAAACTTTTGAGTAGAGGGGGAGAAGGTACGAAGGCTTGGAAAAAGAGACAGGACAGAAAGGTTTTACAGCGATATAGAGCTGCTGACAGACGTCTGGTGAAAGATAATGGTGTTGCGTTGGGAGAAGGAGAGAATAAAGGGGAAACCTCATTGAACAGTGGATCAGCGGATGAAGGGGGTAGGGATAAATTGAAGGTGCAATGAAATTGGTTCATCTTAATGGTAGATGACTCAATAAGGTGAGAGGGATGAATGGGACAGAAAGGGGATCATAGGGAAACGATACAATGTCACAAGCATAGCATTGGCATTTGATGCACTATTTTTTGCATTCATCCCATTTATACATTTTTATCTTATTTCTGATTTCATCACATGAGATTAATTCCTGATGCTGGTATTTTATTCGTATAACACGATCACTATATGTTACACAAGGATATCTCCTCAACTGGCATTTCAGAGTACGAGTATTCGTCCTCTTAGGTCAAACCTGCATTCTTCATTCCGTTCGTCATCGTTTTCGTTTTCGTTTAGTGAACATTTCTTATGATACGACGTATGTCTTCATGGTTGTGAAGGAGGTTTTGTAGATGCTCTAATGGGTCTGATTCTACCGCTATCGTCCGCTTGCCAATGTACATCTCTATTCATGAGTCACGCTTTCCCTTTCATCTCTTATGCACATCTTTTTTCTTCCATGACATATCTACTATCCACCATTCACCAAATCGCCGATATCAATCCTTGTGTAACTTAAGACAAAAAACCAACTCGGAAGGAATCTCAGATGAAAGCAAGAAAAATGAGAGAGAACTTGTATATATAAGAAAGCAGATTGACTCACTTTAATTGACTTCTAGAAATCTTACGTTTATGTCTTACATCTCCAACTCCAGGAGTCACCAAACCTAAAGGTATTCTCTCTCTTTCTTTTTCTCTTTCTCTTTCTTTTTCCTTTTCTTTCCCAAGAGTTACAAGAACACCTTCACTTGTAGTCCTCCTCATAGAACTTGAACTTATGATTCTCGAAACCATAACATTACCTGATTTTTCCCTTTCTCTTCTACCCGTTCCTAATCCCAAAGCAGAGATTTCATCATCCGCTTCTTGTCTTTCTTCTTTACTACAAGGTTTAGGTTTAGTAGAACCGAATAATAATCCAGGTCCGATCTCTTTAGCTAATTCTCGAACGAGGATAGCTTCGTCTTGTTTGGCCAATTTATCGATAATGTCTACGAGTTTGAACCGAGCTACGACTGTGGCGGAGTCGGGATGAGCGTCACATGTCACTCGAGTGAGTCGGAGGAGGTTGAGTTTTATTACTGCTTTTGTTGTCTTTTCGAGGGATTCGGCTAGACGAGTGAAGAAAGTCGGCGTGGATATTGATGTGGTTACTGAGACTGAAAGACGGAGGATCTTCAGGAATCTGATTATGAGCTGGGGAACGCTTGTGATTCGGCAGAGCAACAGTAGGACAAAAGAGGAGGAGGGTAAAGTTGAAATGGATAGTGGACAGGAGTGAGACACAACTTAACAAAAGAGGATGAGAGTAGAGTCAGGGTTGATTATATTTGGCAGAGAAACGTACGGGTCCAAGATGCCTTCGAAAGAAACACCGGAAGATTCAACAAAACACTTGACAAGACTTTCCGAAGGACCTTTCTCAAGAAGAACATCTTCAACGCGTGCAGTTTCATCTTGCATCCTAAGACGTCAGCTGCATATATTCGAATGAGGCACGCAACTGACCAATTGAGGATGGCATCCAGAGCGGAAACTCGCCAATACTGATCTTCAAGGAGGTTCAAATATACTATCTGTCAGCATCACTCCATGATATCACAACGTCTGCTTCGATTCCTCAGATGTTTTGATAGGGAGGACCCCGACTTGAACAGGAGAAGTATCATCCATATGAATGACGAGGAAGGGACAAAAGAAGAGACTTTACGCACACTTCATCCCATCATACTGCCATAATAACCTTCTTGACACTTTACCCGCATTTGCTAAATCACACAGAATAGGTAAAGCGAATTGTTTCAAGGGCGACTTGTTCTGTATGACCCTTCTGAGCAGTGGGATGATACCTGACGACGCTGCCTCTTCTTGTCGAGCTTTGGACAGACGGCACATGCTGAAGATGGTTTGGAAGATATGTGAGCAAATCTCCTGATAGAGTCAGCCTCCATATCGATCAAAGCCTGTACAATGCCTTCATGATACATCGTGTTCTCCTGCTGTTACACGGAGACATGATGTGGAATGTTCGGTTCGATGAAGGATCAGGATAGCTGAAGAGACTCAGGAGTAGTCGAAAGTGATTAGAAGAACCGGTCAAGACTCACATTGCTATGCAACCCCTTCATGTTCTTCCCCAAAATGTTCACCAAAACTTCCATAGCGTTAGAATTCTGCAAGACTTCAATAAGCTGAGGACTGGTCGAAAGATGTTTTATGGCTTTGACGGCTACGACGAGCAGAGTGCGTGGAAGGATAGCGCATGCTTTCAGCAAACCTAAACCTCAGCGTCATGCACTCATACAGCAAGGCACACAGTCGTGATTGGTAGAGAGGACAAAAACCCCATGGGCTATGCACTGCACAAGGTATTGACCGTGTGGATATCGGAAGCACAGATTGGTCTGTGAAGAAAAACAGTAGACGTACGGATCAATACAGTCCTATTGGCAAACGCATCCCTAACTCTTCCATCCGCTTGAGCAACTTGACAAAACATTAACAACACGGCGATAGCTCTCGCACCGCTCTCCCCTCCAGAGCCAGCTGCGGCATCAGGAGTCTCCTCTGCCAAATTCTCATCATTGAGAATGCTGAGAAGAGCCGACGATAGCGGATCGAGGATGCCCTCACGGACGAACATTCGACAAAAGTCGTTCCTTGGTGTTGGAGATTGAAGTTCGAAGACGCTACCGATTCCTTCGAGTGAGGACAGTATCAGGGTTCGATTGAGTGAATAGTCTTCGTCGAGTAGCTCAACGAGTATGCGTAGGCCTCGGCAGCTGAGTGTCAGCGACCTGAATTACCGACTTGCGGCACATTCCAACAAACTTGCTTGAGTGATGTGCTGAAGATACGGGGAGTATGTTCTACGTGAGTCATGCAGGGGATGAGTTAAGGAAGGCAAAGACTTACGAGATGAACATTTGTAGAGTAAGAGGAGACCGAGTTAATTGTTGGATGAACATACATGCCTCAAGACGAGTCTCCAACGAATGCTTCTTGCTAGTGTACGGCTAGGCTCATCAGTCAAGGAGTCAAGTACTAGATGAGGAATTAGGACTTACAATGATTACCGGGATACCCCCCACCAAGCAGAAACTCTCCAATGTCTCCACTTCATCGCTGACGACAGTATTGACGATTTTCAACACTCGAACAGCCACATCTCTGGTGAGACGGCCCTCGAGTACTTCTAGCAGTCTTGTTTGTCAGTCTTGGTTCAGTCATGACGCAGATAATGATGAAAGTCCTCAAAAATCGCTGCGACGGGGATAAGGATCCGATCATAAGTGAGACTTACGCAAGCATACCATGTGTACTGACGAAGTGCGTTTCCAGTCCCAACTCGGCTGGAGTGTTTTCTAGAAGTGCCAGCTGCGATCAGTCCTGGCACAATATTGTCACAACACATTATCCGGAAGTCCGTCGATGATACAGAGAACATCATCTTGACAAGGATCAAGAGACTGTCCGGAGTGGTCAAGAGTTGGGGATCAAGATGCACGACGACCCACCAACTCATCACACGCGTCTTTCAGCTCAGTGGGCGGCGTCTGTGGAACCAAAACATCCACTATTTTGTTCACTTGCGCACATAATGTTGCCCTCTTATCTCTGAGCAAATTGGCTTCCAGATCTTCCGCATCAAAATCGTCATCAAACTCTGCGAAAGGATCTGTTTCCTCATCGCCCTCCGCCAACCAAGAGCGGTTCGACCTCTTGGTGAGTTGCAGACTCTGAGTGCCTGTCTTTGTTCCTGTTCGTCAGCACAACTTCTCAGTAGCTTGCAACCCATCAGTGAACGGACGTTGCCGATGAAGAGAGACTAACCAATGGTACTGGTCCCCATTTGAGAATCGAAAATGTCCGAATAATCTTCTTCCCCCTCTTCTGAATACTTCAACAATTCCGCTTGACTCTCCGGATCGACTTTGGTCCTCAAACTATTCGAGCGACTTCCAGGAGGAGTCCAGTTGGGTAGTTTGGGACTTCCCTTCGGACTGCCCAGAAGCCCAGAAGACGGCGAAATTCTATCTTTCTTCTCTTCTCCCTCCACGGGAGTCATTGATACGGGTCTAGATGGAGTCGATAGACTTCGCTTGGGAGCAGCAGGCATGGGACTAAGGGTTTTCAATCGTCTCAGGTCATCAGGATGCATCAAGCCTTTCCGGGCTTTGTGCTTTAGTTTCAGATTGGCGAGTTTTTGTGAAAGTGCCTGCTCGGTTTCGTCCAATACAAGGTCGGAGTAGTCGTCCACCAACTTTGTGGGACTGGATACCGCTCGAGGTGGGAAGAGAAGAGGAGATTTGGAGCGAGGGCCGAATCGTGGGAGGCTTGTTGGGGACGGGGACGCTTTGAGGGTCTTTTGATTGGCGTCCTCACTAGCGGTAGATTCTTCGCGTTTGTCTGTGAATCAGCCGGACCAAATACCGTTTCAAACGCTCCGAGAGCAGAAGAAAGAGGAGTACCTGACTGCGTATGATTGAGAAGAACTTGCAGGGAGGAATAAGGAGAGAATACTTACGATTGAGCTTTGTGAGTGAGATGTCGGAAGCGAAATCATCGTCCCAAGTTTCCCCTCCAGATTCCTTGGCCCTGGTAAGAACATCATTAACGTGAAAATTCTTGCTAATCAGACCTGGTTGAGGATGCGCTGGTGAGTTCGCAGCTGATGTCGATGGTTGTGCCGCCAACGAATCAGCTGACGACCTCGATGGAAGTCCGAGGGCAAAAAGTGCGGCCACAGATTGTTTCCCATCAAGTCGGCCAAGAGGTTGAACCAAGCTATTCTTCCTCGGTGCACCCTTTGTCGGTCCGGGTACTCTCCGCATGGTCCCCAAAGCTTTTGGCGAGGCTCATCGTCAGCTCAAGTACAGATTGAAAGAGAAAACCGACCATTTAGCGCTTCATTCCATTCTTGCACACGGATCACTGCATCGTCATACTTGGTCGACGGTTTCTTCGCCTTCAGAGTCTCCATGTCTTTCAGATTTGGTCCTGATGTCGAAGGGGTCGATCGCTTCACAGTGGGGAGCTGACGAACAGCGGAGGTGGTCGAAGTTTGACCGACAGTTGGGTATGAGGCTGGCGGAGGGGGTGGAAGGGTCGGTGGTGAACTTGGCTCCGCTCTTCTGGCAGACATCATCCATGGATGTCTCAATAGCTTTTTGGCGGTTACACGGAGGTTGGAGTCTTTCTGAAAACAATGATACAGAAAGTCTTTGACGATCTGAATTGGTCAGTTGCAACTTCAGATTCCGTCTACCAATATTTCAGACCACAGATAGGATGAAGAATGAATATGAGGAGAGAAGAAGGAACTCACTGGACTAGCTCCCTCTGGAACCTTCATACTCTCATCCTGTACTATCCTCCATAACGCTTGCATAGGTGCCAACTCTCCATGAGGTGGTTTCCCTTCCAAAAGTTCCACTACCACACATCCTACGCTCCAAATATCACTAGCAGTCGTAGCTCCACTTTGCTCAATAACCTCCGGTGCCATCCAATAAGGACTTCCCACCACTTCATTATCGTTTGCTCCTAATCCCGGTCCCTGAGCTCTACTGCTCACTCCAAAATCCGCAAGCTTGACACTCCCATCCTTGTTGGTAAGAATATTAGCACCTTTGATATCTCGATGTACCACACCTTGTTCGTGTAGATAAATGAGACCTTCAAGAACTTGAGATATGTAAACGGCTACAAGAGATTCTGGAAATTTTCCGAATTTCTTCAAGATCGATTGAAGAGAACCATTCTCGCAATATTCTAACACTATGAACAAGTTTTCTTTATCTCGAGCGAACCCTTTGTATTTGACGATATTGGGGTGATTCAAGTTTTTGAGTAAATCGATCTCTGACATGATATCGGGTAAAGAGGAAGGTGGTAGGGAAAGGAGAGATATAGACTTTATCGCTACCGTCTCCCCTGTGAGAAAATTGAGAGCACGGTAGACATTGCCAGATGCTCCTCGACCTAGAAGGTCGCCTAGTTGGTAATTGGATAGAGCGACAGCGGCGGCCATGGCTCATGATGTGTTTGGGGGGGTGGAATGTGATGCAGGACGGGTGTGGGAGTTATGGGAGAGCTTTCTTTCGACGATCACTTCTTTGTGATACACTTCAGAGTCACCAGACGTCAATTTTGGAGCTACGATCTGGGCAGAGGAGGCCCTGTGCTATCAAACGATGGGAGGCGAATGGCATGGATGGGACAGAGGTCCGGGAAGATCTCTTGACGCGACGGGACCACGTGGCTTAATTGGGGATCACTTAAGTTTACTACACAATGTCTCCATCCCTCCTTCTCTTCTCCCACTTCAAGTACTTTACCTCACATTCAACATCATGGTTCGCTCACGTAAGTTTGCTGCCTACCTTTCTTATCACCTTAGACGATGGGATATATGTATAACTAAACTTTTAGATGCAAAAAACAATACCACTCAAGCCAATCTCACATACTACGAACGATCCCTTCTTCGAGCTCCCAATGCCGCCCGTCGTATAGGTGCCAACTCTTTCAAACCTCTCGACGCCTGTAATCTTTGTCTCTCCACCGCCATATCACCCGTAGCATGTGGGAAAGGTCATTTGTATTGTCGGGAATGTGCTATAGCCGATTTGCTCACTCAAAAAGCATCCATCGAAACTCAGAAAAGGGATATGGAACGATGGGAGGAGAACGAAGCTCGTGAACGAGAGACAGCTCGACTTCGAGCGAGAGAACGTGTGGTAGCTGATTTCGAACGTGGCATGGGTTTAGCTGGTCCCAGTGGTAGAACGACTACAGATATTCGAGGGTCGGAAGTAAGGTCGGTGGGGGAAGGGAGAAAAACTATGGAAGAGTTAACTAAAGAAGCTGAGGAAAGAGCTATGAAGATGATTGAGAATGAACAGGCAGAAATCAGGAAAGCGAAATTAGCAGCTTTCTGGTTACCTAGTTTAGCACCGGAAGCCAAGTTGGGACCGATCAAAGATATAAAATTACAAACTCTATGTCAGGTAGGAGGAAAGGGACATGGACATCCTTTTTCGTAAGTCACATTCACTCTGCCCCTCCGACTTTAAGTATCATCATCTAATTCACTGTTCGATTGATTCGTAACTCTATAACAGAGTCCATGCAAGTATAGGGGGGATGGGTTAAAGCTGAACGTCAAAAGTCGAAAAACCCTCTTACCAGTCATCTTGACCTATCCCGTGAAATCCACCACACCTACATGTCCATCATGTACTAAAGAATTATCCAACGCTGTCCCTTGCATCCTCCTCTCTTCCCGCGCAACTTCCGGAACCGACCCTCTGGATGAACCTCGATCCAAGAAGTCAAAGAAAGGGAAAGAGGAATTTTCCTGTGGTCACGTGGTGTGTAAGACATGTGCGGATACGATTGTCAGACCCCAAGGACGGTGTTGTGTGTGTGAGGCTGAGATCAGTGAGGAGGGGATGATACCTCTGGGAAAAGAGGGTGAGTTTTGTGTGCTGTTCCTTCCACGTCCCCTCCATCCATGTCTTCTCACACTTTGTTGCGCGTGGGGTGAAGAGGCAGTAATGAAGATGGAGCGGAAATGTCGAGCTGATTACAAGGAACTGGCTTTGCAGCTGCGGGAGGGGCGGAGGTCAAAAGAAATACGATCGTTTTCCGTGTGTAGCAATGTATGAGTAGACCTAAGTAATTGTTTGCCGACATTTTCAATATCGTCTTGTCTCTCAGAAGTTGATCATGGGGGACGTACTCCACGAGCCCGCTTACGTCCCATGAATAGCTTTCATCAATGTACATTGGAATGAGTTTGAAAGTACAACAAGAGATATTGTCCCGACATAGAGATGCCGACGGATTCACTTCAATCCTCTCCAAACAATACCAGCTAACAAAGAGCATGTCCCCGTGAACACATAGAACACCCTTCCTTCTCCTTCTCTCCCGCTGAGGGGATCATGTGGGTCGGAAGGATAAGATAAGGCGTCACGAAGGGGCAAAAAGAGGAGGGCAATGAGAAAGTTACTTGTCCAGCTTAAAGATTGACTGAGGGAGGATAGTGCGGGGATGGCAGAAGAGGGTACGAGCTCTGATACGAGCAGAAAGGGAATAGGACCGAGGCCTACGGAGAAGGCCGTCTGAAGATTAGCATGACATTCATACCCTACGTGGCCTCTTCACATGGGGCGAGAGTCTCCATGGAGTGGCCAACCGGAGGGTAAAGCTGGTGGACCAGACGGAGTCGAGAGGACTCACGATGAAGGCGATGATGGCGGTACCTGAGAGAAGCTGATGATGGCTGTTTAAACCAACCGCAAGCAACGCACTCATACTGCCCATGCTTATGACTGAGAGTAATAGGAGATTCTTCCTTCCCCACCGCTGTCATGTCAGTCTATGTCCACAAACTAAGCTGTCGTATTCTTTCATACAAGAACATCCAGAAAGAATATAAAAAGATTTGGAGGGCGTACGGTCAGGACTCACATCAACCAAGAATATAGCAGGAAGCGTCATGACCACATTCACCAATGTTATTCCGATTCCCAATAATCCCGCTGAAGCCGGTAACAAAGGCTTCAAGACTGGTGTAGAGTAGAACATGACTGCATTCACCCCTGAGAACTGTTGGAGGGACATGATACTTCCTACCAGTAACGTCGGTCCTCTGAGCGTAGGGTTGGAAAGGAGTTCTTTGACGGACAGTTGTCGGGTAGAAGGTTCGGACGTTGGGGTTTCCGAGGGAGCGGGCGATAAGAGGGGTGAAGATTCTACTGTGGTCAGTGGAGTATAAATGATAGAAAATGGGGGGTAACATACCTTGCTCGGTCTCTGTGGCTATCTCGGGGTCTGGTTGAGGTGCGGGATGATCTACAACGGCTTTTGTGGACTGATGTGGGATGGTAAGACGGGTGAATAAGATCTGGAAAATGGCCACCAGACCGGAGAGAGAGACTACGTATCGCCAGTTACCGGGTGTGTCTCCTTTCTGCGTGATGAGCTCTTTTCTATTGAGAGGAAGTCTCTCAAACGTCGAGAGGTGTAAGACTGGACAAGAAATGAGAAGGATGAAAAGCAAGGATGGGAAAGGAGAAGGGGGAGGTTTAGGTGTTATTATTACTCACTTCCCCGGTAAATATGTATCCTGCAATTTGAGCAGAGAACAAACCTAAGACTATCCCCATTTGGTGAAGTGAACCAATCTGACCACTCCGAGCTGATAGTTGAGGATATGTCCGACAGAGTTTATTGAGGAATGGAGGCACTAGACAAACGGCGACACCGGATGCGACACCAGTTATGAATCTGATCTCAGTTTTTTCTTCTTCGATCCTCATATCTCATCTTCATGGATTTCTCCAAATCAATATTCGAGCATGAATAACTTATCAAGCTAATTATCAAAGTGTAGACAAGAGGAGAGAATATAGGATTGAACATACCTCCCTATACCAAGTATGACCCAATGAGGTGCCAAAGCCATACCTACACTCCCTACCAGATTCATCCAACCAGTCAAAATGATACCTCCTCTTAGTCCCTGCCTTCTAACCACAATCGCACTACCCAAAGACCCAACAAGACCTCCAATAGAGAAAAGAGCAGTGACTAGACTATATCGTTCGCTCGTCAGTGACAAACATAGTGGTAGACGGGAAGGAGGGGGGAAAGCTGAGGGGAGACATGTGAGTGATTCAACTGGAAAATTGAGTTCGGAGAGATGATACCCGTCTATTGGTCAGCATTATGTACTACCTCGATAAATCATGATCAGAAGACCATGATGGGATGAGGGACAGAGATAAAACTGACAATACCATGACGACCTAGCCTGTCAGCTTGACGCCCGGGGGAAAGAGAAGGCTAAAACGCACACACAGGCCCATGCCACCGAGTAAAGAGCAGCTCGGTCAGACATGGTGACTATCTAATCGAGCTCCACCCACACACTGACTGGAAATCAAGTATCCGTAGTGCTTCCCTTGTTGTATATGGTTGTAAACTTCAAAGTCGTCGTCCGTCATGGTTCACACCATCAGAGCCGGGAGTGGCGCAGTGGCAGGAGCGAATGTTTACGTAACGTGGTTCTTGATCTTATCTGTCCCGGTAACTGCGCATATGCGGTCAAAAGATAAGGGCTTGCTTGGAGCCATTATTTTGGGGTACAGTACTCTACTCAGAATACTGTGACGCCGCAGACAGTACAGTCTACCTATTTCAAACATTCAATCAAGCCATGAGAATAATAACAACACTTCTTCGGTGTGGTGTCCAATAACCCGATCCATGTCCGCACGGAACGAAATCATCTATCATGTCGCGCGAGAGACAGGAGGTAGTCAATCCTGGTGCGGGGACGTTCTACGTTTACGGACAGCTATTTTCCATGACTTCTGGTCTAGATAGCTTGACTTCTCCTGGTACGAGCCATCATAACCTCCCGGAGACATGGGAAGATGTGAAAGATGTACGTCCATTTCCCCGTCTCATCACTCAACAGACACGGAGGAAAGTGCTGATGGTGGAAGAGAACAGAAGAGGTTGTAGTAACTTCTTCACCTGACTGGTTGCTTGAATCCGGTATTGGAGAATATACTTTTGTTCCATCTTCTTCTGGTGGAATATTGGGAAAAGGAAAATTCAGTACTGTCTATAAAGTCTTATCTTCCAATGGACAAAACGTGAGCCTTCTCTCCTTCTTGTCATTCAAGAGCTCAACACCATTTTCGGGTTTACGGTGTCGGTGTATTGTAGTTTTGAGCTGATTTCAGTATGCACTCAAACATACACCTTTACATCCCCATCATCCCCTCATAGCGGCTCGACTCCTACGTGAACCTACTTTACTAGGTCAACTCCCTCCTCATCCTTGTCTTATCGGAGTAGAAAGTTGGATCAGAACGCCTACTCATTTTTACCTGCTCGAGGAATTTCCTGTTGGATATGTAGCTCTGAATGAACATCCACCACTTTTAAAACCTTCACGTGCGGCGTATATATTGGATCAATTGGTCAGTGTTGTCAGGGATTGTCTTCATGAGAAAGGGAGAGTTTGTCATCGAGATTTGAAAGGTGAGAATGTTTTGGTGAATCCATCCAATGGGGATATTGTCATTCTTGGTAAGTTTACCTTCTTCTCATTATGTCCATCTCGTGTCTTTACCCCTCCAGGGTTCCGCACCAATACATCCGTGTTATGAGTCGTATGGAAAAATGTGCGCTATGGGAATTAGAACGAGTCAAGTTTAGCGGGAGAGTTCTAATGGATAGACCTTGGATTAGCCACACATTTCACAAAGAATGAACCAAAGTTGACTACATGTTGTGGAAGTCCAGCATTTCATAGTCCGGAAATTGTCAATGCTCTCAATCATCCACCGGGGGTAGTGACATATTTCGGGTGAGTCTTCTCATCCGCCTCACCTTTCTTCCCACTTTGACTCGCCCCCCACCCCCACCCATTTCCCCTCCCGGCCCCTTTGGTTCATTACCGCTTTCATCCCCCATCCTCAAAAGGGAAAAGGATCCCTATGAGAAGCTGTTCCATAAGAACTCTGATTGAAGGTTCTGACACTAAAACCAGACCCGAGATTGATATCTGGTGTATAGCTCTCACCATTCTATCTTCCCTTCTTCAAACCCGTTTTCCCATTGGAACCTCACACAAATCTCTTTCCGTGATGAACCATCGTATCAAAGACCGACTCCGAGAATTAGACCATATATATCCCCCTTCATCTCCATGGCAAATCTTACCTCCTCATGTGATAACTTCACTCTCCGACACTCAAAGAGAATTCGAAATATCTGAATGGAGACGTGTACGTTCCGCTCTGGAAGATTTCTTATCGATCGATTCGAAATTACGAATGAAGGCTTTTGAAAGGTACGACGTTGGCTTTGTAGTCCAAGAAAAGATTAGGGAGTTCGAATGGAAAAAGAAGGATGGATCATTTAAAGAGATTAGTTTTTTACCTTCTTCACCTAAATATTCTCTTTCTCTTCCATTCATTCCATCCACAGTCAAAGTCAAAGATGTAAAGGATGCACCGGTCAAGGAGAAAGTACACCATTTTCATTGGGGATGGCATCATTCACCAGACGATACGGAAAGAGATGGGAAAGACGAAAAAGAGGGGAAGGAAGATATGTCAAAAGAAGAACCATTGATACTTGTAAATGAAGAAAACCATTCTGAAAAACGTATTTTAGGTTATATCAAATACCTATTCAGATCATCTGGAATACTCTATCATACCCTTCCTACATCTTCTCTATCAAATCCGATCTTACAATTAGTATTACCGCTTCCCAAAACTCCTCTTCCATCATTACCCTCACCATCTCCTAATCTCCCGTCGACAGATTCAAGGGGACCGAATTGGATATCTTCTTTATCCCATTTATGGTCAAACAATCATTCAAGACGTGCTATATCCGTACCACCTAAATCAACACGTCTGTCTCAACCTCTCCCAAATCAATATAGTAATTCAAAAGCTCGATACCAAACGAAAGAAGAAGATTTATCTTCACTTATCAATGTCCCAAATAGAAATGATGTTTTGAGTAAGAACATGGGGATCAGAAGTGTAAGTAAAGAAAGATGGTTAAAATGTTGGTTACGTTTTGATTTTTTAAATTTTCAATCAATTTCTAAAAGACGTACTCAATCACGTCCTAGGATATCAAGATTATCTACTGTTCAAACTTTCACTTCCATAGATGAAACTACAGAAGGACAATTACCATCTACTTCGACGTCAAGTTCCAATACGAGTAGAGCGTCTTCGACATCACGTGCTGAATCCGGAACGAAAAGTCGGGTTGTTTTGACTTTATCAGATCCGAGGGGTTATATAACTTTGAGAAATGTCGTAAATGTCACCCCGGTCTCATCTGGGAGGAAGGAGGATGGAGTGGGGTTGTTGGAATTGGGTAGAGAAGGAAGACCATTGATGAGAAGTACGAAGAGTGAGAGATACATGTCTCCATTGAGAGTGACAGAATCAAGAAGAAGTGAAGCATCTTTGACCCCCTTGCTCGTCTCGGCTTCTATGGAGAAGAACATGTCGACTTTGGAGGTTTCTTCACCTACCGCCAGAAATGTACAGCGGGGAAGACCAAGGAGTCGTTGGAGTGGGGAAGAAGGCAAGGGCGAAGATAGCAGTTCGGGAATTGGTGGCGGGGGAATTGCCCCTGAAACAAGTGGGCCTGCAGTCGAAACAGAAGGAGGCGGTATTAGTGGTCACGTTATTACGGAGGAAGAGAGAAGAGTCAGAGAGAAAGATGAGAGTCCAAACATTAGAGGAAGAGGAGGGTTGTTTGATAGTTTGTTTTGGTCAAGAGCAGGAAGATCCGTCAGCGTTCCCCCTATTCCCTCCCCGAATTAGCCCAACGAGTATATCAGTGTGTCAGTGTGTAAGTGTGTCGGCGTGTCAGTGTGTCAGTGTGTCAGCGTATCAGAGTGTCAGTGTATGAGTGCACGGGTGTACGATGTACCACTGTACCAATGTAGCTAGAAATCAGTAAGGACATCAGCAAATATGCATAATATGCCCAAAGCAAAAAAACACGCCCACACAACGGATCTAAATTGTACTATTGTTAAGATTACAGATGATGAAGATTGACGGGGGTGATGAAATGCACGAGACTCAAAAGGTCTGATCCACCATACGGCTTTTCACAAGCCAAAGCTCGCAAAGTCAAGGAGGGGGAAAGAAGGGAAAGGTGAAAGAAAGAACGAGGAAGAGAATCAATGATATCCGTTCATACCCTCCCAGCCAAGCTTTTCCGGGGTGGCACATTGAAACAGTCGGACGGTACCTGCGGGATCACCACCGGTAGCGGCAAAGACCATTTCGGTCTGAAATGTCAGCTACGAGTTCAAAAGCCGACTGATAGTAACTTCATGCTCCTAACCTGCGGAATCTCAGGTAGCACAGTCACGAGGATCAAAAAGGTGATAAAGGTATAGAAAAGGGATATAAAGATGGTAGAGGGTAAAGACAAAACATACAGGATGAAACATTAACGAAGTGGCCGATGGCATGAAACTGGCATTACGTGGGGCGTAAGGAGAGAGTGGAATCCCAATGGTCGAAAGGATCTTCCGTTCTTCGGGCTCTGAGAACCCTTGGACAACGATTTTCTGTCGAGTTGCATGACCAGCTGGTGCTGAGGATCTGTACAATAAGCCCGTTATTTCTGTCACGCTTGATCAAATCAGGTAGCAAGGTTTCTCAAGCTCAAGAGTGAGGATGAAGGAAAGACTCGTCAACGCACGTGGCAAATACTGGGACGTTGGTATGGACTGCCAAAGCTTGTAGACCCGTAGGTTGAGCAGAAACTTCGTATAGAGGTGCCTCGGGACTCCGAACGTCCCATATCCGAACATCGCCGTTCATGCTGACCATTAGCATTTCTACCCAATCTCAAGTCAGCCCCCCCGGGTTCCAATGCAAATGGTCGCCGTGTCAAGTAGGGGAGTCAGGGACAGTGAGAAAGCCAAATGAACGTAATCATCTCATACTCAGCCATCACCAGCGCATTAGCCCTCGAGATAAAGAAGGGGTCGAGGAAGCTGAAGTACCACAACCTACCTTCCAGTCACCAACTGCTTTTGTGCTCCACGTTGCAAATGGACACTTTGTATCCAAGTCTGATGATTCCTCCATGTCCTCAACACTACCTCTTTCGCATCCATGACACGTTTATCAAACAACCTCACTACTCCATCTCCAAACCCAGCAACGAAGATATTACAATCCAATTCGTCTGACGCTATAGCAGTCAGATTGGCTCCTGCCTGGGTAGCGATATCCCTCAGATGACGCTCGACAGTGGCATCCCATAGACGGACCACGCGCATATCACCACCGACTAAGAGATGACCTGTAGGTTGTTCCCACGCTGTAAGAAGCCCGGAGGAATGACCAGCTGGATGAAGCTCAGATACTGCGCGGAAGGAAGAAGCAAGCCATAGTTCTGAGAGGTTTTCGTAGTTTCTCCAAATACGAATCGCACCTTCAGCTACCAGTGTTAGCTGAGTACTCGTCTGTTTGCGCTTATCGTCCATAACCGAAGGCATTTGCCAGCTCTCACTCATAGTCGAGCACCACGCATGACAGATGAAGTTAATCCAAGATGAATGACGGGGTGGAAAATATAAATGAAGTTGTGAAGATGAAAAGTGTCACTCACTCGATGCAGTGAGAAGTAAAGAAGACGCCGTCTCATTGATAAAATGCAAACTTGAGATACTGCTTCCTGGCACATTCAAGTTCCTGAATTTTGATAATCTCCGACGTTCTTTCCAATCCCAAATGCTGCACGTTAAATCTCGACATGCCATGTCCTGAAAAGTGAACTTACCAAATATTGTCCGTGTCGTCGGTCACGGCGATGATAGGGTCGTAAGAGTGGAAACGTAATTGCAGAGGCCAGCTGTCATTTGCGAGTGTACCTGCGTCATTGTCCCAAGAATGATATGCTGGTTGTAAGTAAGTTGACTTTTTCTACTTCTTCAAACAATTAGGATGGGCGATGATACAGGTAAATAAGGAAACACTCACGAGCATAAGTCTCCGCAGTTCTACACTTTAAGACCAACTCTTGATTCCTTTGATGTCTCCAAGCTTGAGCATTCCACTCTTTACTCCCCTGATCATCCGCCTCCGCTTTTCTCATCTGAGGTTCTTTGAAGTAATCCATAGCCTCATCATACAATCTACTTCTGAGTGGTAACACATCATCCTTAACTTCCTTAGCTACCATCCCTAAACCAAGATCGTTTGGTCTTGGCAAGCCATTATTGCTGACACGTCCCATGTTGTCTCCACCTGCTTGAGTACCTCTGAGTCTACGTATACTCAGACGTTCCATATCCTCATCTGTCAAAGCTTCCAGAACAGCAAGTGCCGAGACTGGTGTTCTGGAAAGACCCAATTTGCGCATTTGAGCAGAGAGATGATGTATTTGATGTTCCTCTCTATCGGGTAGGATTCGTTCGTGAGATGCATCAGGATATGGGGATCGATACGAGTCTATACCTGGAGCATTGTGTACTGGCTCGGGATCGGACAAAGGTGGAGAAGCGGGAGGAGTGTCTGTTGTCCAGCCGGTTATGGTAGCGAGAGAACGTAGGGCGGTGACCATGGAGGCATTGCGTTTGATAGAGTTTGATGAACCCTCAGTGTTCGTCCGTGTTATAGCTTGTGGCTTTTCCAGTCGATGTGGCAGTCGAGGAGCAGGTTTTGAGAAACGAAGAATTGCCGAGTTTTCTACTCGACAGAAAGCGGAGTCGAGGAGCAGAGCAACGATGTAGTCTACAACTGTTGATGCCATGGAGGCTACGGTGGTGTCGGGATCTACCGAGAGGTCCAGTAACGTCTCAAAGATGACTTTGAAGTTGCTCATGAGATACATTGGATCAAGGGTGCGTCGAGAAGATCGTTGCTGCGCTTCTTGATTCCGACGTGCGACACGTTCGACCCATTCTTTGACAGCATCCGAAACGACGTCCTTACCGTGATCACCCTCGAGGGTGGCTTCTTGCTCGTAATATGTCCATGCAGCAGCCACCATCCACCCTCTCCATTCTCGGACGACACAAGAGATGAGAACAACCAGCTCTTTCCGCACTATCGGGGCTGCGTCCTCCTTGACTTGATTCAAGCAGGCAAAAGTCAGGGCTGCCTCAATCTCCAATTGTGTACCTTCGTCGATACCGAGTTGCGCGCCTGTACCACCTCCACCTTTACCATCTATCTCGAGCGGAGCGGCGGATGCACCCATCAGTGTTCCGATCGCATACAGCGCGGCCGCTCGGACTTCAGGAGCGTTGCTGTGCAGAGTAGTCATAATTTCGTCTTGACGTGGTTTGCTGAAGAGAAACATCGCCTTGGCTTCGTCGTTGTCCGCCCACATCTGCGCAAGGCAAAGTAAACACCACGTCTTCAATAACCAGTCTTCCTCTCCCAATTGGGCGATACAGCTGTCAAACACGTTGATCGACAAACAGGCCTGCTGACCGGCACGGAAATTTCGACACATGATGGATAGGATGAACGCGCACATCGCCCGATGTTCTTTGGCATGGGGGATGATGAGGCCGCTGTGTATACTGGGAGCGAGTACTTGAGCGAAGTAGCTGAAACTCTGATCTCGAAGAAGGTCAATTTGACATGTTCTGTCGACGGCTAGGATGCGAGCCCATATGAAGATGAGGACTGGTTTCAGTTCGGGGGCGGGGGATTGTAGGAGCTTGGAGACGTAGGGGAAAATGCCGATGGACAACGACAATGAGACAGCCCACGGACCGAGATCGACAAATTGGGACAAAAGTATGAGAGCGCGCAGCCGGTGAGCTTGAGATAGAAGGACCTGCAGAACGATTGGGAGTTGTTCAGGCGGTTGACGATGTGACGATTGGGGCTGAAGGGTGATGTTGCTTCGTACATTCCCACCATGCTGCAACCAGATTTCGAAAGCTTGAAGATGTTGAGCAAAGAACGACGAAGGGATGTATGGGTTGTGCATTGGAGCAGAGGTCGGCGCTTGTCCAGATTCTCGAGCAGCTTCTAATTCCAAGAGATGTGGTAATTGAGCCAGACACTCGTCAACCGCCAGATCCCATGAATGCCATAAATGATGGTTGTGGGTTGATGGTATCTCGGGGATAGACATGGGAGTACAATGATAGGCTGACATAATCCTTTGCGCCAACAGAAAGTTCCTGAAAAGGGCAGCGACTAATAAATCTTGTCGGAATAGCTTGTTGAATACCTCTCGAGGAAAAGATGTCCAGGCAATGGTGTCCGTAACGGCGGTAAATATCCAATTGAGTTCCCCAAGTGGTGTACGACGATCCTTCAAATCACCTGGGATGGAGTTGAGCAGTTCAAGAGTGACTTTGGATCGAGGATCATCCTTGGAAGAGTTAATGTTTCGTTTCAGAGGATCTTGTAGGACGAAAAACCGCAAAGCTATCTCGATAGGCGAAGTGAGACATGAAGTGAAAAGATCGGCAGGTAGTTCTGGTGACATGGGGAGATTCTGAGTGGCCGTACAAGCTGCAAGATGTATAGCTTCGGAATAAGCTGTGGAAGGCACTTCGGCATTGCCTTGTCGGGCTTCATGATCTTTTCTCTCGGCCTGTTTGCTGAAGTTTGTCAAAATGTTACCGGCGCCTGAACATTCCCAAATATATATACAAGGACTGCGATCAGCGCACCTCTTTGCAGATGCCGCTAGTCTTAACAATATTGACTTACCTTCCCAACCAGTCCTGGAGGTCATACAAGCTGACAGGGATATATTGCGTATAATCTGTAAAATTCAGCTTCGGTCCTTAGGGAAAGGTGACCCTACTGACTTTTGTTGAAGACCCAGATTTCCCCCGAGTTTGTCGGCTTGGGAACTCCGTGACCATTATAGTAGAATACCGTCCTTTCGTCCCTCGCTATCTTCCTCAGACCCACACATTGCTTTTTCGTTTCTTCTATTGACGGGTCCAGAAACTGGACTTGTCAGTTGACACAAATTAAGGCCAACTCACATATTTGTATTTTACTTTTGGGCTAAGAGTATCAAATTGTGATGCAAGGTCTGTCTCCGTCAGGATATCATCATTGTAAGGCCCAAATGAACTCATGAAGGCAGAATACCATTGGAGGAGGATCCGAAGAAGAGGAGAAGGGCCGAGAGATGCAGATGGACCCAACTCACTTCTGCCTATAGCCTCTATAGCTTTGGAAGAAGGCAAAGCCGTCGGATCCGTCCAACATTCAAGTTTAGCACATGGATTGGTCTTGACTATATCCGGAGGGTCCACACCTATATTGAGACAAATGAATAAACCAGCATTGACCGTTTTCAATCTTGTCTTCAACCTCCATTGTGTTCCTAACCGTCAGTTTCCTCTTTCTCGGCACTCTTGGACAGAGTTCTGATTACGAACCATAGTCTTCCTCATCATCTGACAGCTTTGGTCTTTTGTGTTGCTTCGAGGTCCAGTACTGCTGTACCAAACCATCATCGAGACCCTCGTCATACTCGTCACCATCCATATCGGTGAGATCGTAATCGGGGTGGTCATGGTAAGGATGGACGTGCGAAGAAGAGGCTTGATCTCTTGGATCTGAAGCCATTTTTGGTAGTATGGGTGAGCGTAGGGATGACCGCTATGGGGACATTGAGAAGGTAATTGAGGATGACGAAAGTACGAAGAGTGGGTGACATGGTGAGGGGGGATAGAGGGCAGGATGGGGAGAGGATAGGCACGCGGTTCCTGATTAGAGAGCTATCAGCTCTGAGCGACTAGGCTTGCATAGCCTACTGAACTGACCAGCTTCGGGCTCAGTCTACCATATTGTCACATTCCCGGTCAAACTATATAGTCAACGAGAATAGCCTGTAAGGCAAGTTAAACCATGTCGGACGATGATAACGAATACATGATGACGGTACGTCTGGACAATTTCGTTATGCAACAAGATTCAAAGGTCCTGGCTGATATTTTGCAGGATGCGGTAGAGGATGCGGATGAGGTTAGTTAATACTTCGCTGTTACAGCTCTCCAACGCACGCTCGAACAATCTTCAACATTCAGACAAAGACAATGTGAGGTGTTTGACGAAACTTATGTCAGGACTACGAATTTGACTATGATGATGATGACGATGGTATGGCTGATGAGGCGGACGATGTGGAGAATCAATACTATAAAGCCAAGTGTGAGCTCTTGTCTTTGTTGGCAACGAAACTGGCTGACTCATGCAGCTCTGAAAGAGGACAACGCGGAAGGTGCTCTAAAAGCTTTCAGAACTATTGTGAATGATCAATCCGAGAAGGGAGAATGGTGAGTGAATGCATGCTTATCTCATTCCATTCCTTCCCTTCTAGTCTCATATCGACCTGTTTTGTAGGACTTTCAGACTTTCAGGTGGTTCGTACAGAGGTAGGTGAGAGGCTGATTCAATAGGGGTTTCAAGGCTTTGAAACAAATGACAAAAATGAATTATC
The DNA here is from genome assembly GCF_000271645.1 of Tremella mesenterica DSM 1558. Lineage (NCBI taxonomy): Eukaryota > Fungi > Basidiomycota > Tremellomycetes > Tremellales > Tremellaceae > Tremella > Tremella mesenterica. The sequence continues at coordinate 5,751,103 of NW_006711225.1, forward strand.
TTCACCTTAATCGACCTGAAGAAGCCCTAAAGACATACCGCGAATTATTATCGTACACCAAAGTGCCTCAATTCTGCCTTCACCAGTATATCTCGCTGATTTGTAGAGCAACGTCACTAGGAATTACGCGGAGAAGTCTATCAATAATATCCTTGACTACGTAGGTGGAGAGGGGAAACATGCTGCCATATCGCCTCAAGTGCCCTTGGACACATTAGAAGAGTTCTATGAGGCAACACGGATAGCGTGTGATGAAGCGAAGAATGAGGTGAGCCATATCGTCCAAACTCGTGACAGGTCTGATTTGAATCAGAGACTATCAACCAAGTCAAATCTGAAGTTGGCAAAGTTATGGTTGGATCGGAAAGAATATGATCGTTTACAACCTGTAAGCTCGGAGTTTATCGAGAGTGTTGCAGTTGTCTGACGAATAGATCTTGAGGCAATTACATGATGCCTGTATGCCCGCTGCCGGTACCAGCTCAGAAGATCAGACCAAAGGATCGCTTTGTGGGTACAAAATGACTCGATGATCACATGACTGATGAGAAGTGCTGGAACTATATGCCATAGAAATTCAGATGTACAGTGATTTGAAGGAATCACGCAAGCTCAAGGTGGGTTCTGATGGATTACGAATGGAAACGAGCTGAAGTAGCTAGGAAATCTATTCCGCCTCGATGAAGGTCAAGAATGCCATCCCGCATCCTAGAATCATGGGCGTCATCAGAGAGTGTGGCGGGAAGATGTGGATGATGGAAAGTGAGTGTTCATATGAAATTGTGTTACCTTGGCATGGGGTTATAAGAGACAGTATGTGAGACGGCACGCTGATTTTTGCAGAAGCATGGGACAAGGCGTCGACAGATTTGTTCGAGTCTTTTCGACAATACGACGAGTCCGGCTCACCTCAACGTATACAAGTCCTAAAATACCTAGTTCTCACTTATATGCTGATGGGGAGTGAGATCAACCCGTTTGATTCACAGGAAACGAAACCGTACGTCCTCGTCATTCACTCACCGGTCCTTCGCAGCGAATCTGGGTCAATTGCTAGACGTCCTCAGGCTTCTGACAGATTAGGAGGAATGATGCTGATGGCAGATATCGAAATGATCCCCAAATTACCGCTATGACATCCCTCGTTTCAGCTTACCAAGCCCGCGATGTTCAAGCGGCTGAACGTATCCTCAAAGCCAACAGAGCGACGATTACTAGTGACCCTTTTATCAGGCAATTCATCGACGAACTTCTCAAATCACTGAGAACGCAATACATAATTGATCTCATTAAACCGTATACGAGGATGGAGCTTGAGTATTTGAGCAAAGTGAGTGTTTTCTGGGATAACATGATGGTGACTGATGACAAAGGTGTTGAACGTTACCAAAGAAGAGGCGGAAGCTTTGGTGGTGGGGTTGGTTTTGGATGGACGGATAAAAGGGAAGATTGATCAAGTGAATGGGTTATTGATATTGGATCGATTGTGGGTGACATCTCTTCTTGTTCTCTGTGACTCTCACTACTTTCACTCGTACCCGTACCGACGAGCTTGAGACGTCAGCATAGGATGTCATGTGGCTTGTCATGCCGGGTAGTCCACGGTGAAAGATCAATATGTTTATGTATAGCGGTGCAGCAGAGAGAGATCGATATAAAGCTTTAGATCACCTGGCATCCTCGCTCCAGACATTGTCAAATAAACTCATTTCGGAGAATGTTGTAAGAAGAGGGCAATACGAGATGGGAGTGATTGGTTAGTCTGGTGTGTCGGAGGAAGGAGACAATGTTGTATAGAGTAGCATGCACATGACATATCTACGCATTCGACTTTCTCACTGGCCCACTGGCATGACTTGGGAGAGTTGTCGTATGATAAATGTCACTCGCATACTACAGGATACAGCCAACCAGACGTGATGCTCGTATTGAAAGACGTCAAGACCCACCAAGTATGAGAGGAGTATGACGCACCTGACTGATGGGGATGGGGGATTTGGGGACGCATCGACGTCATGTCGATCACCGATCACCCACAACCTATGACGTCCTTTCAAAACTGCTTGACTTGCCACCCAAACCTCAATACTTTCAATCACTTTATCCCCCCATCCCCCATTTATTCTTCCTCAAACCACTTACATCCACTCTTGTACATCTTGCACACATATCTTTATCTTAAGACTTATTCCTATATCATTCCAAGTGAGAAAAGAAAGTAAAATGACAACTGGGAAGAATCAAAATCGTCAATTGGGAGGATACAAAGCGTGAGTTTCCGATGTTCCTGGCCGTCCTGGGGAAATTGATGGATCGCTGAGCAATAGGACTTTACATAATCCTCATGTGAGTTCTCTTCACCGTGTCCTCCAAGCTTCTCAAAGGTTTCTGACCGTTGAAAGACAGTCAGGGGGCGGGTCTCCCCAGATATCAGCGGAAGACGACGAGCTTGGAAAGAAGGAGTAGAGAAAGAAGGAAAGAATTTAACATCCCCCCGGGGATAGCCTATGAGACCTTTTGCGAAATTCAACAATGGGGGGAACAGGTGTGAGGTGTTGGAAATGACGTATTAGACGCGGATGATGGAGAAGAAGAGGGGGTTCCGGGGAGACAACATAAAACCAATGCTGATTACTTAGACAGGTGATCCGGCAAAAGATAAAGCTGAAGATAAACTTGAATCACATGGTGTGATAGTCGAAAAAAGACCGGATCATCATCATCCGCATGCCCATCATTTGAGGTCGGATGATAAACCCAAGTTTCCCGCGGAGGGAGAGTCTGAAGGTGAGGAAGATAAGAAGAGGGAGGATGAGGCAAAAGAGAGAAGGGTATTGGGGGGATATAAGGCGTGAGTGATTTTTTTTAATTTACCCTTTATCTTTTCTATCCTGTTTCTATCTTTTCCATCCTGGTCATACCTTTTTGTCCTGTATCTAACCTCACGTAATCCCTTGCGGCTAGGTCACTTCCCAAATGACTTTTACCGAGCTTGATACGGTCATGTCTTCCATTGCTTTCCTATCGTCACTGCGTGATTTGACCCAATCCAAAATTGCAGAGTACGGAGGAGGGATACCTGGCGTCTCTTTCAATCTACTTGTTTTCGGGGACTTTGTTGCACGTCCCATCCAGACGGCTGACATCTACCCTTTTCATGTACCCACATAATGATTCAGATACTGACAGTCAGGACATTGAGCAACCCCCACGCATCCCCCAAAGCGAAAGAACACGCCGCTCAAGTTCTCGCCCAACGTGGATAGTCTGATCGTTTGATTGTGCCATCTTGTATCATCCTCTAATCATATTAATATTTCTTGTGTATATGTACTTTGTCTGTCTTGTTGTCTAGGTCACTCGTAATCTGAATACCCTCATACGGTCAAGATGTGACGCACAGACGTATGCCACTGTCACGTTCCTGACTTTTTGCTTGCTTGCTTGCCGAATGCCGATAGCCGATTGCGGGGTGGACGTGCGTTCGGGATGACTGTGCGGCCATGCGGCCTACGGTCATCTCGGCCTGCGGCTTTGTCATACAAACCGACATGCATCTATAACGGCATCTCATCACTTGGTTCGACTGTCCATATCACATGTCTTCATCTTGACCTGTAGTAATATATAATCCATCTTCTATCATATCATTGGTCTGTCCCACATACCGGTAAAAGTACGTAGTATAGCCGAAGCCGGAAATAAAGCGGAACTCAAAAATTAAGACAAGAAAAAGGATAGAGTCAAGTCTTGAGCCGGTCGATCAGGTCCCGTTTTCACCCACTTACTGGAGTTCGGCACTTGTTGTTGTTTGTCACTTTTACATCCACTCGGTATCATATTATCTACATCTCGAGAAGTGGTCGTTCAGAGGCGTGGGAAGTATGGGGGCGTTCGATTCTCTCAGAGGTGATCAATTACAAGAAGGGTGTAAGTTTCTTCATTTTCTCTCTTTACTCAAACTCCCTCTTCTCCTTCTCCCCTTTCTTCCTCTCTTTTCTTCTCGTCCACCCCTTCCTGGCACTTATCTCTCATACTCCCGACCCACTGAAAAGACTATGGATCACCTCGGCTTCTTTACGCATCATCTGAAGTACATCATGGACACCTCCCCACAGTAGGTGGGGTATGGGCCAATGGCAAGATAGATATCTCATCGATGACGTATGCTCATTTTCAAAGGGTTAGGAAAACATACATCCACAATAGATTGGTGTGAATTGAATTATTCTGTCACTCCATACGTTGCTGAATTCGTCAATACGTTAACTAACCTTCCTACTGTTTTATTGGGTTTATACGGTGCTTGGGTGGCTTATAATGGAGGTTTAAAGAATAGATATTTGGCATGTTATTTGGGTTTGTCGTTGATAGGTTTGGGAAGTTTTGGTTTTCATATGAGTCTAAGATGGGAGTGGCAATTGATGGATGAGTTACCTATGGTGAGTTGAGGTGGTTCCTATCTTCTTCCTATCGTGAAGGAACCATTTTATCTCACCATTTGTAGATTGGGATTTCTGAGGGCGTTTTTACTTCTTGATCTGATCTGATCCTGTGTCTTAGAATGTCTCGCTCTTCCGTCATACTCTGTCTTTATACCCGCCCTTCATCTTTGTTTCCTGTTGATATGACTGCAGACCTTGTATGGAATTGTGCTAGGATGGGTGAAAGAGGTCGAATGAGGATAACGTGTAAAGGAAACAACTCGTGGACAAACCTGACACCCAGATATACGTAGTGTCCTACGCTGCGTATTTATCATTAGACACACTCCCTTCTTTCAAACCACGATTCGGGTTATGGGGACCTCTGTTCATGCTCGCTTGGGACTTCTTTGTTACTTTTTCCTAGTAAGTGGTTTATTCTTCACTCTTGTCTCCTTCCGCCGCACTACCTCCCTTTCTATCCATCTTCATAAATTCTCTTTCACTCCCTCTTGTCCACCTTCACGTCAATAGACTTCGAACCAGGTGTCAACTCTCAACACAGCACTACCCTTCACATCACTTCATACATTTCGTTTCAAACTATCCGTTTATTCCTGCCAAGTTGTTGGATGTCGTAAACATCATGTGAAGATTTTCATCCTCACAATCCAGTATTTACCTTCCAAATCCCATCTATCACGAAATAGCATTCGCATCCATACTCTTCACTACTCTTTTCCGTTCCGTCTCACTCATTCGACGTTTACCTTCTGATCACCATACCAGACCTTTTGTCACACGAACGATGCTTGTCGGTTCGGCCGTTTTCGCTTTGGGGTTTGGGGTGTGGAATGTGGATAACATATTTTGTGTGCAGTTGAGGAAGATTAGAGGGTATATGGGTGTATATGGTTTTTTGTTAGAAGGTGGGTTTCATTTTCTGGACGAATTTCTCCATTTGCCAGGTCGTTCTTCTTCTTGTCTTTTCTGACTCTTTTATCCCTCATGACCTTCCATTCCCTCTTGTTTTCTGTCTCATCCCTATTACCTCACGTGTACGAAGTGAGAAGTGAGAAGTGCGAATCACTTTCCAGCTGTAGGAGTTTCACGGTGGACGGACGTGGCTTTGGCATAAAGCCAAACGGGCAATACGGATGGGCCTTATCTGCGCCATACGACCCGCTACTCTTTCTTCATAGTTTTGTAACGGCCACTTCACAAGGAAAGAGCGACTATTGATTTTGTTGGTTGAAAGTGATACCGGAGGGACCTGTGTAGTTGGGAAAATACGGACATGGTAGAGATTTGATAAAAAGTTAACGAATAGGTCATGGATGGTGGCATATCCTTACTGGTTATGGAGCGTTCTTAATATTCTCCGCTACTATCCGTACGTCCAAATCTTCTACCTTCGTCTTCTCCTCATCATTCGGCAAATGCCAATCTGAATCCTTCCTCTTGCGAATACAAACACTTCCTCCTTACGATCTTACGTCATCTTTTTCGTCGTCAGATGCACACTCCCCTTCATCCCTCATCCTTCTTCTCTCTCCTGCCCACACTGATTGTGACCACATGTGACGATTGTCCCAACGAAAGGTAAACATGTCAAAACGGGGATGTCCCATATCAAATATACCCTTCTGTCTCTCGCTCTTTGGTGGTTCATAGTTGAGATCTGCCATGATTTATCCTCGATCCAAAATTCTATGATGGACGTGTATATGAAACACGAGCCCATCAATGAATTCTCGCTTACTCCTCAGTACTTCATCTATCTATCAAAGTCTCCCCTGACGCATATGCCTTCAACCCCAATCATTGGTTCCCCGTCCCTATCTCTGACCAGACATACACACCCCGCACCACTTCTTCCACCCCCACATCTGAGTCGAAAGTAGAGAATACGCACAGAAGAGAACTTCGGAGTAACAAGCATAACGTTCAAGTGAACGGCGTTCATTGAGTCATCACGAAGTGAGAACATCTAAGAAGATCGTCAAGAACATTTGTCGGATACACAATTACAATGCATATTTTCCTTCTTGTTATTATGGCTACATTGTGAATTCCATTTCTTACTGATCATTTTTCACCCTTGACTTTGCACACTGATATCGACAGAAACCGCTGTCATCGCTACACTATATAAATCTTCTTCATTGATATAAGCGTGCCTGTTGGTGTGATCTTAGGGTCATGTTCGAAGTGCTATAGTGTCATACCCTCGATACAACCGGTTTGGGCACTCCCCCGTAAGAATTACGATGAAGCTCCCGCATAGTTTCTTCCGAGTCCTGTCTTGGAGCTGTATTTTCCAGTTGGCCTGTAGAGCTTTTCGAATCTTCCCATTCGGATCTGCGGGATGAAAAGTCCTGTTTGTCAGCACGATGTCGGATATTACACTATTCTACCCGCACAAGAAGCACACTTTGAGGTGATATCGACTTGAGAGCAGTTGATAGTATTCAAAAGAAATCATATACAGTCGAAAACGTCAATGGAGAATGGTTCCAATGGCACAATCATGTCTCTAGTGAATGATGACATGGGTAAAAGAAAACAAACCACTCACTTCAGGTTTCCATTCCGCACTATGCCACGCCTTGAGCCCAGGAGTTCCGTACATGACATTCACGTGCTCCAAAGAAAGACCGGACGATTCGTACAAGAACAGATAGACGAATAGAGCGCCGAAAAGATTACAACCAGCGAAGATAAACCCATAAGCTAAGTTGATCGAAGAGACAATGAAAGGGGTGAAGAATGCAAGAAGGAAATTCTGTTATGTCAGCCTCCTTCCGACGATTCGATCACCCAGCGAACGGTTTCGTTTCGACTGCAAAGATTGAATGAGGCATGCGGATTAGAGAGGAAGTGGGATGCCCGTACTCACCCATGTCCAGTTCGACGCCACGGCCAATCCTGCTTGCTTCTGTCGAGTTCGGGTAGGGAAGGTTTCCCCAGTCAAAATCCAGATCCCTGGCGCCCATGTGCTGGCATACCCGAGGATGAACATACACGCAGCTGCGATCAAGAAGCTACCCGTGGCTTTCGTGTTTGTATCCTGTGTCACCCCCACAGCCGCAAACGCAAATAGCCAAGCGCTCTGCCATAATGCCCCGACAATAAGGGGCCACCTCCGTCCAAATCGCTCCATCACGTAAATTCCAAGGAAAGTACAGATGAAGTTGACGGCCCCAAGTATTATCTGCGTCACAAAGCTGTCCTGGAGCCCTACAGATATGAAAATAGATGAACCGAAGTAAAAGAAAGCGTTGGCGCCCGTCACTACCAATGAGCACAGCTCTCGGAGAGTTCATCATATGCAGGACCTACGCTGTTGTAAAGCCTGCAACATCATCAGGAGGTAGGTTCGGTAGGCCAATTTGGGTATTCCCCTTTTTCCAACGAAACACTCGAGCCATGTACCTTTACCTGAGGCTTCGTCCTTCTTGATATCTGTGGCGATCTCGTTGAAGGCATATTGTACGTGGTTGGAGTCGGCAGCAACCCCACGGACTCGGGCAAGAGACTTGCGAGCGTCGTTGTACATGCCACGTTGGATCAGCCATCGAGGGGATTCGGGCATGAAGAGGATACCGATACCGAGGATCAGAGCCCATATCCAGCCGAGACCGATGACGGTGCGCCATGCCCCGCCATGAGACTTGATGGGACGAGCAGCGATGGAGAAGCAGTAGGCGGTGAGGATACCGAAGGTGATCTGGATAGGTCAGGGGGCTGAACATGTTGAGGGATGTCGCTTACCTGTAGCTGATAGAATGCCACTAGTGAACCTCGTATCTCCTTTGGACCAGTCTCAGAGACAAAGACTGGGACGGCGGACGAGAGAGCACCTACACCCCTGAATGTAAGCGGTGGAAGTCGACGAAGATGAAGGGGAGTTGGAAGGTGATCGAAAAAGTAGGCATGCTGTGGGGATCTGCCCGATAGGATAGGCTCGCCATGATACAATCGCAGGAATTCACACTGGCCAGGCTGGCGAAATGCGCGACAAGAAGAATCAACAACTACTATAAAGCAGGCCAAGAGGGAGAAACTTGTTCGAGATGAGGAAACTGGAATGGGTGTGAGAGGCAAGTAACGACTTACCATCCGGCAATGAACCGACCCATCATGATTTGTACCCAAGACGAAAAAGCCTATCATCAGCTCGTTTACCCATCTTTGGCACCCGAGCCTCACCGTAATCTGTATCAAGACCCCTACGGAGAAGATCACACAAAAGGCACTCATGGCTCTTCTTCTACCCGTCCAATTAGAGATATAACTTCCTGCCAAACCACCTATATGTCAGGAGCGTTTTGAGGTCAAGTAAATACAAGCTTACCGATGAGAGTACCAATGGAAAGCATACCAACGATAAGTCCTTCTCGAACGTTACTGAATGCGTATGTACCATCAGGACCTTGTTGTCCGAAGCGTTGTAAAAAGTCGGGTATAAGGAGAATATCAGATATTTGACCGGTATCGTATCCGCTGTCGGTCAGTCACCGAGGTAAGACAGAGAAAGGGAGGAGGGGAAATCAATGAGATGAGGAATTGAAACAGGTTAGTGATGAGATGGGAGGGCAAAGTGATGAAACTTACAAAATGAACCCTCCCATCGAGGCCAAGATAGCCAAAGCGACAGAAGTCCAACCTATCGGCTTGACATATCAGCCTTTCGTCTCTCCCCTGTAAGTGAATAACATACTGCCCCATAGACAGTGAATCCCATCTTGTCTAGAGACGAACGAAAGTTAGTTAATCAAGCAGTTATATCGTTATATCGTGTGAATGTGTCGTGGAAGGTGTGAAAGATAAAGTCTTTGATGCGAGTCAAAGTGTAGAAATGGTAGACGAGGGCTCCACATCTTCTCGTCCTGCCGACTGCCGAGCACAGTATGAGTAGCGAGTACAGTAGCGAGTAGGAGGAGATGACGTCTTACGAGTCACATGTGATCACTTGCTGGGTTCTCTCGTTTGTGATCGGCAATGTGATGTCAACGATGTCACCAACCACTAACCGGGACCGGTTACACAACTGCCAACAGAGCCGGATAAATATTGCTGGGCACAATTGTCAGACTGAATGTCAACACTGATTGACACCTCGCGAGATGACATGTCCCGTGCATACTTGTACCCGCCATAGAAGCAAGAACGGTACCGGATCGGTTTGGCTAGGAAACCGTATCGTCATGTACATATGTTGTTTGCCAGTAGTGGACAAGCGTTTGAGATGTTTTCACCTACACACAAGGAAACGGTAAAGCAGATGGAATGCATTGTAATCGGATTAATTATGATTTTTAATTGGTTTAAACTCTAACGAATAGGGGATGTAGTATAATGGCTAGTACACGGACTTCGCATTCACGTCTGTCTGTAATCGGCGTTCGATTCGCCGCATCTCCATTTTTGCGTCTTGGCCCTCCGTTAGATTAAAGTGCCCAAAACCTTTCCGGGGTTTGAGCTTGGGTGTCAGGCAACATTGCACATATTTAAGTGGTATAGTTAGCAGTGACATGCCTCCTGTCAGCCTGCTCACGACGGTCACTTTGCGCATTCGGGTACATCCGTTCGGGTACATCGCAGTCAAATAACTTTTGGTAGCACTATGTGCCATTGAGGTTGGATAAACGACTTGATACTGGTTCACAGCCACAGCACACGGGTCCAAGAGCCAACGCTCAGTATCGCGAAGGCCTACGGTTCAGCTCTGAATCTTTTGTGAAATGACAGAAACATACCTCTCTTCATATCGCGCAGGCCTATCGTCGATTCGGGCAGGCCGATCATCACGCGGAGGTCTGTCATCAAACCTAGGTCGTTCGTCGCGACGGTCATACGTGTCTCGACTATAATACCTGTCAATTGCCGTCAATGCCTCCTGCCCTCAACCGGATTATGTGACTTCTTCCTCTGGAGAGGAACGGGTCGGAGTCAACGATAGAAACCATGACTCACCGGTCATCGCGTCTACGGTCATCGTACCCATCCCTTTCACGATAATCACGACGTTCACGATAATCGTCACGACGACGGTCGTCATACCGTCTATCGTCATAACGACGGTCGTCGGCTGAAGATCAGATTGAGGATATTATATGCTAAGCGTAGATACCTACGACGAACGTAACGCTGATCATCGGCTCGAGGAACATATGGCCTTTCTGATATATTAACAGTTGGTTCTCAGTCGATGATCATGCGATGACAAACCTTCACGGCCATATGAGCCGGGGTAACGATAACGGTCTCCGCCAGGACGCGTCACGCGATCTCCCTTGACACCTTGGTATTGTCCGGGAGTGGGAGTACGAGCGCGACCACGGCGAGCCTGAATCGTCAGCGATCGGATCACCACATCCAAGTTTGTAGAGATAAAGGAACGGGATGGAACTGACGTGTGACACTGTGATGGTCTTGCCTTCGAGCATGGTACCGCTCAACTGATCGATGCAAGCTTGAGCATCGTCGTTGTTTTCCATTTTGACGAAACCAAAACCACGAGTCTCTTCTGTACGATGTGAGCCACGAAGCTTGTTGGAATCACCAAGTCGAGCAAGGAGGGCGACAACTCACGAGTGTGGGGGTCCATCATGATCTGTGCCTTGTAGACCTTTTGACATCAATCTTGTTTCTCTGTAACATGAAGAAATGACTTGCTTTGCCAACTTTGCCAAAGAAATCTTCGAGGATACCAATATCCACGCCACGGGCCAAGCCACTCACGTGCAAGTTGTTACCGGTATTGAGGGGTACTGCTTCTTCCCTGTTGCGTCAGTTCGGCACATCCGCAATAATCAGGGCAGTTTGACGCCTGACAGCATGACCGTACAAGGAGATCATCGTATGGAAATGAATTATCGGAAGAAATGACGAGGAACACTCGAAAGACACACCGAGGAGCCCCATTTCCATTCCTAGCTGGAGACCTGGAACGATCCCTCCTGACCTCACGATCATCTTCTCTCCTCTGGGGTGATGCATCTCGATCGGCTGTACCGTTCTGCCATACTTTGGTGTCAGTCGTAATCGCATACCGAAAGGGGTATCGTCAGTCGAAAAAACCGGATGGGGCCGGCCTGGGGTGTTTTGAGACACGCGGGCCGGAGTTAGACGGATACACGTCGCACCGAACTGTCTGAAGCGAAGCGTGAAGACGCAAGTCGACAAGATAACCCGGACAATAGGCGACAGTAAAAGAGGGACAAGATTTAATGATGATAAGCCGTATCGAAGACCATGCGCGTTGTGAGAGATGCGGAAATGAGGGACCCAGTGAAGAGATGGAGAAAACTTTCAAACGCGTGCCGTGGAGAGATACTTCAGTGGGAATCGTAAACTCGAGCTGAAAGCCGGGCCGATAGTGCTCGAGAGATGCTGAGAAGCGAGAACGAAGAAAGAGAGGAGGAAATTGGATAGGCGGATTGAGACATACCGTCGTTGGGGTCGGACATGATTGAGTTGTGTTACTGTAGACAGATGGAAAGACCAGTGTGGGGGTTCAAGTGGAACAGTATCGGACGGAGAGACTCGGCGTTAATGTATCCGCTGATAATGTGGCGGAAATTCTGGGATCGAAGGAGTGGACTTTAGACGCGACGATCGACAAACACTTTTGCAAATGACATGACCACCAGCTTAACAGTGAGTTCTATGATCCCTTTCAACTGAGCACATCTCTAGTCTCTCTGGGATGATAAAGCAGGAAAAGATGATTTTCTTGCTGTATGCTGCATCATGCGTCATCCTCTTCACTGAACAGCGCTGAGTCGGAGGACGCACGTTTCACCTCTATTCACTTCACCTCACCTCATCTTCGTTCTCTCTTCTTCGACCCAGATCCAGAAACAGGATGGGCGGTCATGCCAGGGTACGACGAACCTCTTCCTATTCCCCCACATCTTGAACCTCCACGATTAGACGCAGATGAGACGTTACCTTCTGCACTTCATCCGAGTTATCCTTTTGGTCGTCCTGTCAGCGTGTCGAAACCTACACGACATGGAGTGGGGAATTTACTGGATACTGTAAAGGAGAAGGGAGAAAAGTTAGGGGTGAGTATGGTACAGACTGGACTTGGAAGGGAGAAGTGGGATGAGCTGGGATTGGATGAGGTTGTTGAGAGTCAGGTCAGGAAGGAAGTTCCGCCTGGAATGGCTGTGAGTTTCCATATCAAGAGCCCCTTTTCCTCTTTGTCCACCTCTCTGAGCTAGAAGTATTGCGAAAATAGAATGATGTCAAGTGAGACTCTTTCAAACGAAAGAATGAGTTATAAATGGGTAGGTCTGAAAGATGTCGTTGACAACAGGGTGCAAAACGTCCCCCTTCTCCTCCCTCACCAGCACTCCGACCTTCCGCTCTTCCTCCACCTCGCTCTATCCATCTGGAACATCTTTACGCTCGTCAACGCCAAGCAACTCCGCAAGCACCTGCTGATCCATTCGATGCTCCAGTCCCTAATGAGACTTATACAGAGGAAGGGGCCGAGGCAGCAGAGGGGGAGATGGAAGGTGTTGAAGAGCAAGAACAAGAGCCAGATCAGGGAGAATAAACACTGCAATTTGTCTAGTCATATTTGTATGTATACATCTGTCTCGAAACAGTCTGGGTGTTCAGGTGAATCGTGCATGTTATGTAAGCTACTTGGGATAGTAGCTATTGTAGGTACCCGGAAACGACCTCCTGGGCAGACTCTACTCGGCGAGCGGAGATTGTATGGTTGAGCGCTAGACTCCATGCGATACTCGAATTCGCTCGCTGGACAGGTGCCTGGAGGGGAGATGGAGGCGTAAGAGAGGGAAGACGGGAATCGTAATATCCTGCAAGACGGAGATGTTCCACTCGGCGAGCTACGAGTTAGTGAATATCACTATATGTCGTCTTCTCATTTCTCTTCTTGATCCTTCTTACCCAAATCCATAGAATTATGAGTGCTGTCAGCCCCTACAACAATCGAAAGGGTAATCGCTACGTAGGTGAGGCTTTACTGAAAACTACGTAAGATACATTCCAGCTGGAAGAGGAAGAGTCACGACGAAGCACGACAAAAACTTACCTTCAGCAGGCTCCATACCCTTGGCCCAATCATTCTTCTCCGCATCCTTCGAAACTCTCCTCACAGGACTGATCAAACTCGTCTTCCCAAACAACTCGAAAAACCTTTGTTCTTCAGTCAGAATCAACTTTTTCTCGCCCACCACGTCTGGAGTGCTCTTCTGTTCACTGCCGGTCTGTCGTCGAGGTTTGTTTTCTCGTCCGGTCCATTCTCTCTTCTCTCGTTTCTTTCCTTGATTCCCCACTTTCTCTGCTCCTCGTCGTCGCTCCTGTTTCTGGTCCTTACCCTGCTCAAGTTTGGTCGAAGATGGTGTATCCCCAGATATGATGTCCATACTCACACGTCCCTCCCCAAGATTCATCTTCCGACCCCCTCGTTTTGACCTCGAACGATCAAGGTTTTTATCCCCTTCATCAATCTCCCTCCCATCCTCGGATTGACCACTATCCCTTAAGGATACTCCTTTCGATGGTCCTTCTCCGTCTATCAGATTGTCAGACTGTACCTTCTGCATCGACTTCTTGATATCCGATCTCCTTCTTCGTCCATCGTTCTCACTCTTCATCATATTCTCCGCCTTGGCGTCATGGGAAGGTCCAACACGATTCAAATTTCTTCCCGAAGATCTCGTCGAATGTCTGAGGTCCAAGCGAGCGCCTCGCGAAACTTGGAGAGGTTGATATGAGCTTAAATCTGGTAGTAATCGTTGACGTCCTTCTGCAGATGGGAGATCGATCAGATCGGCGCTTGAGGATGAAGGGGTGTCGGCTGAGGGCAGATTCGCAGCAGTTGGAGAAGGAACAGGTGTGGGTGTAGACTCTTGGTAGATTGATGGGGAGGAATGCAGTTTCCGGGGTTGTCTGACGAGTACTGTCTGAAATCTCCTAAGAGAGCTGACCTGGGCGATAGGACGCATGTTAGGCTTTGCAGTATGCGCAATAAGTTGAAGATCTCACCGTCAAGTCTTTTCCGTTCGTTTCCACCTTTAAGTTAGCAATCAGTGATTTCGGGATAAAATGAAACAAATTCATGAATATCTTTGGTTCTCAGCCAAAGTTAAAGTCTCACCACTCAACTTTGGTGCATCTCCACAAACCCACTTCCACTCGGCTCAAGATGTCGACAGAAGACTATGACGGTCAGTACAACACCTCGTTTCCTTATGATTCAGCTGACAGAGGAAAGAGTTCGGGAATTATATCGGTGCAGACCTCGGGTCAGACGAGGACGACGATGAACTCGACTTTGAACCTTCTGCCCCGGCAGCTGCGTCCGTACCGGGGCCATCGACAGGAGCTGGGTATGCTCCTCTAGAGGGTTTGGACGAGGATGAGCCGATGGATGAGGATGGTGGGATGGAGATGACTTTGCATGGTGTGGATGGTGAGTAATTTGGTCGACCTTTTTCTCATGCTTCTCGAAATGTTCAGCTCGTCAGCACTGAGACGCGCTCAAGAGGAGTTTGATGATTTTCTGGACCATACGATAGGGGTATACAAGTGTATATTGGTTTTGCAAGGCTCCTGGGTGACAAATTGGCCCGCGGTCGAGATCAGGTGAAAGGTGAACGCCTGCAACTTGCGAGTGAATACCCAGACGGGGTTGTGCTGGGAGGTCACTGATGGTCGTTCAAATGCTGATTTTCGAGGTACGGCAGGAAACCAAGTCATCCTACACGAAGACAAAAAATACTATGCCACAGCGGAAGAGACGTACGGTCCGGACGTTGAGACCATGGTTCAAGAGGAAGATCTGCAACCATTGACAGAACCTATCGTGGCGCCTATCAAAATACGGAGTTTTACCGTTCAAGAAAAAGGACTTCCTACGACTCGTTTTGACAAAAGGTGAGTTGCTAGTAAATTTAAAGCGAAAAGCTGAGAGAAAAGTTTCATGATAGATCTCATGAATTACCCTTCTATGATACGTAATGTCACGGTGGCTGGACATATACATCATGGCAAGACTTCTCTTCTGGATATGCTAGTTTTTGAAACTCATCAACTTACATGGGACGTCGATACACCTGTAAGCTCTCGTTCTAGACCGTTGACTGATTTGGCTGATGTCAAAGACACGTTATACTGACACCCATACACTGGCCCGACAAAGAGGCATATCTATTCGTTCCGCTCCCATGTCACTCGTTCTCCAAGATTCTCGGGGCAAATCATCTTTGATAAATATTATCGACACACCCGGTCATGTCAATTTCGTCGATGAGATAGGGTCTGTGGCACGGTTGGTAGATGGGGTTGTGTTGGTGGTGGATGTGGTGGAAGGAGTGATGCACGGCACGGAACAGGTCATTAGACATGCTTTGCAGGAGAAATTGAAGATGGTTTTGGTGGTGAATAAGATGGATAGATTGATATTGGAATTGAGATTACCACCGTCAGAAGCCTTCTTCAAGATAAAACATACCATAGAGGAGGTGAACTCGATGATAGCGTGGGTTTCTCCCTTGTACTCTGATTCCCCTCTCTTCTCCCGTCCCCCCGGCTCCCGGGGATTTCTCTGTTGGGATCTTTATGATCGATACGTCGTCGCCCCTCTTCCATTCTCACACACCTTGTTTGTGTACCCCTCACTCTTCTCACACTCGTGTTGACAAAGGTAATTTTGTGATTCTGTCCTTAGCTGATTTCCTCAGCTCAATAGATCCCGACCCTTCCCTCCGCCTCTCACCCGAACGAGGTAACGTCGCATTCGCCTCCACTCAAATGGCTTGGTGTTTCACACTTCGGACATTTGCCTCGATGTACGCAGACACGTTCGGGTCTTTCAATGTGGATGATTTTGCCATGCGGTTGTGGGGTAACATCTACTTCGATCCTGAAAGACGCAAATTCACGAGAAAACCTGCCGACGTGGAAAGCAAGAGATCATTCGTGCATTTCATCCTGGAGCCATTATACAAGTTGTACACTCAGGTGCGTTCTCCCATCACTACATGTCAAGTCTCACCTTGGCTTTCAAATCCATCAGACCATGCTGCATCTTGTGGAAGCTTGAGTGTAATGCGAGCCTCGCTGACTCTCAGGTTCTCTCAGAAGATGCCGAAACACTCAAAGAAACCCTCGCCGACCTTCGTATCACACTCCGACCATCAGCATACAAGATGGATGTTCGACCTTTACTTAAAGTCGTTCTTGAGGCTTTCTTCGGTCCATCGACAGGACTTGTTGATATGATCACCCGTTTCCTTCCTTCTCCCGTGGACAGTGCTGAAGATAAGGTGCGTCAGCTGTAACATGATGTGCATAGCGAGGCTGATGATAAAGATTCGACATACATATACCGGACCTATGGGTACCGATATCGCCGACTCTATGATCAAATGTGATCCTCAAGGTCCCACCGTGATCCACGTCACCAAACTGTATCACACTTCCGATGCTCAAGAATTCCGCGCCTTTGGTCGAGTGATGAGCGGTACCATCCGTCGCGGTCAAACGGTCAAAGTCCTAGGAGAAAGCTACAGTCTGGAAGATGAAGAAGATATGGTTTCTGCTACTGTTGACGCGTTGGCATTAGACGAATCAAGATACACCGTCGATATCGATTCCGCTCCTGCCGGTTCATTAGTTTTGATATCAGGTGTGGATGCTTCCATTACGAAAACAGCAACGATCGTATCTCCTTCCATAGAAGACGATTTGTATATATTCAGACCTATAAAACACATCACTCAATCAGTATTAAAAGTTGCCGTGGAACCTATATCACCTTCCGAATTACCAAAGATGTTAGATGGGTTGAGAAAGGTCAACAAGGCTTATCCGTTAGTAGTGACTAAAGTGGAAGAATCAGGGGAACATGTTATATTAGGGACGGGAGAGTTATATCTGGATTGTGTGCTACATGATCTGAGGAAATTATTTAGTGAAATCGAGATCAAGGTTTCGGATCCAGTCACCAAATTCTGCGAGACGGTAGTGGAGACTAGTGCGTTGAAATGTTATGCGGAGACGCCTAATAAGAAGTGAGTGTACTATTTGTTACATGTCCTTTCTTTCGTAGCCTAAGTCTTACTCTCCCTGTCATCGTGTCATCAGGCGGTTACCCATGCCTCTCGAGGAAAGCGGCGTGCGATTGTGACACAAATGATGGTCGGAAGTTATGCTTGACTATCATTTGTGACAGCTGGTCATTCAGTGGAGAGAAGCTGATGGGAAGAAACAAAATCACAATGATATCAGAACCATTAGAAACAGGTATAGCCAATGACATAGAATCTGGTAAAGTCACAATGCGTATGTCTAACAAAGAACGTGGCAAGTTCTTTGAATCGAATTATCAATGGGATCTGTTGGCATCACGAAATATTTGGGCATTCGGACCAGAAGATAATGGTCCGAACGTATTGATAAATGATACTTTGCCTTCGGAGGTGAGTCTCGGTTTCCATTCCTCTCGTGTCGAATGACCAATTTCTTCTTCCATCAATATGGCCTTTTTTTCTGCCTGAATAAGCATTTGCTTCCCAGGGTGTTCAAAAATTATCTCATATATGAATACATCTCTATGGGGAAATCTTCGCATGAGCTAATTCATAGGTCGACACGAGACTGTTAAGTAGTGTACGAGAAAGTGTCAAGCAAGGTTTTCAATGGGGAACGAGAGAAGGACCTTTGTGTGATGAACGTCAGTCCTTCCCCCCCCTCTCTCTTCTCTTCTCTATCGTCAAATCATTACTACCTCTAACCCACCACATTTCCTTCTCTCCTGTGTCTCTCTTTTCCACTTGGGAGACTAATGACATAACCCCAAAGTACAAGTTAGCAACACGAACTTACAACCCCCGCTGATCTATAGCCATCCGCGGGGTAAAATTCCGTATTCTCGACGCCACCCTCGCACCCGAACCTATATATCGAGGTGGTGGTCAAATAATCCCAACAGCTCGTCGCGTTTGTTATTCTTCTTTTCTTCTAGCAACTCCTCGATTACTCGAACCAGTTTATTACGTCGAAGTTCAAGCTCCTGCAGATTGCGTAGCAGCAGTTTATACCGTTTTATCACGTCGAAGAGGTCATGTCACTCGTGATATGCCAAAACCTGGATCACCATTATATACTGTCAAAGCTTCGATACCTGTTTTAGACGCTAATGGTTTCGAAACGGATTTACGTACGGCAACTATGGGACAAGCATTTTGTCAAATGTCTTTTGATCATTGGCAAGTGGTACCTGGTGATCCGACAGATACAAGTATACAATTAAGACCTTTGGAACCTGCTACAGGACAGAGTTTAGCTAGGGATTTGATGTTGAAAACTAGGAGAAGAAAAGGTTTGAGTGATAGTATTGCCGTTAGCAAGTATTTGGAAGATGAGGTGGGTTCGAGTTTTCCTATTGCATTCATCAATTCATTCAGTCTCATCGTCATCCGAGACAATTCCTCTAGTATACTCATCCATGTTTCCCCTCGGTCGTATGTCTCCAGACGTAGAGCGATGGACAGTTGCTAGGAGAGGTCTCAGGAGCTTGGGACACAGGCGTGCTGACATTCAGACAATCATCGCTATCAGCGCTTCGGGTAATGCCGATTTACTAGGATAGTTTGGCCCAAATTATGCATAGCATATCCGTTTGCATTGATTATGCTACATGCTTCTTCTCTTCCACAGCTCGGTTCATGGCACTTTGAAGTGTCCTAGAAGTATCCCATTCAATCCACGTGGTCGCCATGTCCCAAGCGAGTTTTGCCGTAGTGTTTGGCAACTTTGACCATGGACCGGGGATGGAACCTTTAGTTGGATGTTGCAAGTGGAAGAATGGGCCGAGTTTGGAAGAGATGGTATTAAAAGACTGATATCAGCACTGATATTTCGGTATTCGATCCTATATTGAATCACGACAAAAGATGGGCAGATCGGTAAGCGCGAATGATAGTTGAGGGAGCGGTACTTACTTCTTGAGAGAAGAGCGATTCCTCTGATTGACTCCCTTGACCCTTCAAGCCCATCTCAAGCAGAAACGTCACTATTCCCCTTGTGGCAATATCATCCTTCGTCCCCAGTTCCCATAAAACCTTGGGAAGACTTTCTACCCACGTTCTCATCAATGGCCTGAGAGGGGAGTCCAGTGGGAAGTAAAATGGAAGTATGGGATAAGGTGGTTCGTGTACTTTCGTAAGATGGAATAAGAAGTTATCACCTTTAGTCCGAATAGGACTGGATGATGATACCCTTTGTAAATGTTTTAGAAGGGCTGTACCGACAAGATTGGGGATATCGGAAGAAGTGGGAGGAAGGATGAGAAGGGACCAGATTATAGGAAGTAAGGAAGAATATGATGAAGGTGTGAGAAGGGGTTGAAGGAGGTCTTGTCGAGGTGCCTATGACTTAGCTCCACTCAAGAAGGATTTCAACAGGAAGAAACTATGTAGATTGAGAAGGATGAATGGGGAAGTGCACTTACAAGACAATCAATCACCCATTCGGCGACTTCGTCCAGCGCTTCAGATCTCCCTTTTCGTATTTGTTTTGTCATTGTATTCCAAGCCTCTTCCACGGCTTCTTTCCGTCCTTCACCTTCACGTCTTCCTTTCAGACGTAGAAGAGGAGGTTTGGGTGCTAATAACATCACCAACGACGCGTATGTTAGAGATAATTGGAAATGCGCGTCATTGTCTTTAGTCGTGCCGGAATGAAAAGGTTTGAAAGGGAAATAAGGAGTCATTCGTTTGATGAAGTCTATCACGCCCTCTGTGACTTTTAACGGAGCAGGGGAGTTGTGTGAGAAGATAGCTCGAGCGAGTACGTGGGTCATTGAGGCGGATACGAGACATAGGTCAAGAGATTGTTCGAGACTTCCCACAGGCGTAAGGGAGGTGGTGGAAGGTGAGAATGCTTGAGGGGCAGCTTCGAGAAAAGTGGTTTGTAACAGAGGTTGAACTTGGATGTATAAAGCCTAGAAGTAAGCTCGATGCTCGAGCACAAAGAGATGAGCTCTTGGCATGGGAGCAAGTGTAGAATGAAGAGTTCAACTAGATTACTCACAGAAAGTGACGATACCACGGCAACGTCATCAGAAGGAACGTCCATTGCCATACGACCGAGCTCCCACTCTGACGCTGGTACGACGTCCAAACACCAAACACATGTCCCAGCGATATGTCCCACCTCGCCCAGATGGAACAAGGGGAAATCCCCTATGGCCTTTTCCTTGCCTTTCCGGCTTCGCAATGGCTCATCAAGCCACGCAGAAGATATATTCCCTATCTCATTCGAGTCATGAGGTGTGAGAGCTTTCTGAACGAAAGACAAAAGAGTTCTAAGGGTGACCAATTTGGCACCAGGGGTTAATCGGATGGAACTGTTAGATCCCGTTTCTCCCCCCAGACCAGCGGCAAGTCGAAGACCTTCGAGTACATTGGTCCCTGAGCTTGAAAAAGGCCACGAGCCGATAACATGTGATGGGATGTGGTCCAGAAGAAGTGAAACGAGTTGACAGCCTGTGATACGGATTTCAGGGAAGATATGAGAGAGAGCTGATGAGGTCTGAAGAAGAAGCAAGGGAAGATGAGGAGAGAGAGTTTCCTAATCGTCAACCTTTTCGGCTCTCTACATCTTTAGTAAAATTTGATAGTGAGGAAGTGTGAGAGGGAAACGAGTGAACTCACTTCAGGAATCAGAGGCAGATACCAAGCAAATAATCCTAAAAGTGTTTTTCGTACAGCAGTGTCCTGTCACATGAGTTTCCTTCTTACTATAGGGACACATCTGTACTAACCTCATCCGAGATCACCACTCCAAGACCTCTTAGGATTTTTCCAACTTCCCGCGTAGGCTCTGATACCAGAAGATCTTTGATACTTGCCAATGAATCTTTCCTCACTCCGGCATTGGGGTGTCGCAGTCGAGCGAGAACGTCGTCGAGCCCTAGTCCTAAGGATGTACGAGGCTCGTCAGAATCTCCATCGACGAGCGCACGTGATATCGAGGCCTGTCCAGGGAGTGCGATAGCTTCTCGTTAGCGCTACTCAGACATCTACGAAGGTACGCACATCTCGCTTTAAATGAAGTGTCTGTAGCATTGGTAGGTTGTTTCTTTCCCTTGCCGAGCTTGAACTTTGCTTTCTACGGTGGGGTCAGCGAGAAGTCAATGACAGCCACGGGTACGTACTGTGAAGTCGGCAGCTTTCTCACGCTTTCTCTTTGCAGATTTGGGCATGTTCAAAGTGAAAGAAGAGGGACAATGATCAGGTAGTATATCTTTGTAAACTTTGAACTGTCGGACATGACAAGGAAAGTGGATTTCGATGCCGCTGCTGGTGCTTGTGGCATGTGGCACCGACGGGTATTCATTCCTGTACATGCACGGACTCTACGCGTACATGATGCTCAATTGACTATCAAAGATGGTGGACGCTTGTCAGCATTCTTCTTGCAATGGCAAGATCATTGAGGTATTCATGAGAATGTTAGTCATAACCCCTGCCTCTTTGTCAGCCTCATGCATCCTCATGCATGCACCTCTCTACATCAAGTGATTCCCAGTGTTCCGCCTCCCTTCTTCAAGGTAGGGCTTATGCCAGTCAATTTGGCGCATCCGATGAAGTTGCTACCTTCTGGAGCCTTGCATTGAGCTCTTCCATGACTTCTTGAAGCACTACAGAGGATGCTTCTCTACATGATTGGCGTACCTTTGCGAGAGAAGACTCAACCAAAGTGCCAACAGAGGTTTGAATTGAGGGTCCTGCCTTCATTTCACTTATGAAATTGAAGAATGTTTCCTGGGTTGCTTGTTTTGACAGGTCAAATACACTCTGATGGAAGTGTGGCAGTAGTATTGTTGACATTGCTCTCATTTCTTCCTCAACAATCACCCGCTTGTCCTGTGTGAGGTTCACAGCTGCTTCATTGACCCTGCTTAGGGCCGCTGACAAGCCTGGTGGAATCGTCTCACTTCCTTGTTGTGCATTCCCAAGAGAGAAACTTAGGTTTGTAGTGTCGGAGTGGACTATGAGTGAGCAGGGTGTAGGTTGGTCAGCACGTGATCTATTGTTGAACAACATTATCCCCAAACATAGAGTTCCCAGGGCAGTGACAATTTCAAGCTGGCTTTCAGTCATGTTAGTGGATGATTTGAATGTCAAGTTGTTGAACAGATTTTGATGGGTTATGGAAAGGTATTTATAATTTCAAGTTTTTGCCACCCATTCACAATGATGTCATCACACTACCCTCTCCCTTTTGCCTCTAGCACAAAGGGTTTGACATAGCTTTTCTGGTTATCCGCCTTGATCGGACGACGGGAAGGAGCCGCGCGAGCCTCTAGAAATCGGTACGTGAAATTCATGATGTCATCTTCACGTTTTTCTCACAGTCTAATAACTCTGATTTCGTCTAAATTCTGCACAGGTCGCTTGGTAACCGTTTTAGGACTCGGCTACCCGGCCACTCGGTGTACAGTAGGTCTCTTCACTTGATCCGACCGCTCGACGTCCGATCAGCTCGTATCGAACTAGAAATCCTGAAAGCGGACGGATCATCATGTCTGGACCGTCCGTCATGCGATCCATCGTAACCCTCTCAATCTTACCCCCCCCCGTCCGATGCTTCCCGAAAGAAACCATGCATCCTAAGTAGCATACTTTGGCTTGAAACTCAACATTGGCCAGATCTTGAAAGCTTCAGGATCTGAAGGTTTCGGTTTTGGTTTTCTTTTTCCACAACATGCTTCCCAACATGTACCCTTTCCGCCTTTCTTTCGATAGTCGTAGTATCTCCACCAGAAGTAGAGCAAGACCTGAAAGTGAGCTTTCCCCATATTCTCAATCTTGCTATGAAGTCTCCAATCCTCCCCATCTCTCCCCTTCCTCTTCGGCAACACATCCGTTCTACAATCGTATCATGATCTCCAACGACGAAGTGTCCTATCAATGGGTCGAGGTCTTTATAGAGGGTGAATGATTTTAATGGGAGAGAGAGGAGGGAAGAGGGAAGAACAAAGGATATTGAGGATTCGAAATACGACTTACAAGTCCCACCAAAGCTCCAATGATCCCACCGGCTATAGCACCAGGATTCGTAGCTCCTCCTCCATTCCCCACCGTCTGTCCTTGATTAGGAAACACACCAGATGGATTAATCCCAGTTGTCGTCGCCGTACCACTCCCACTCCCACTCCCACTCCCACTTCCACTCGATACGCTCACGAAATAATCCAAAGCGAGGAACAATCCATCAACCTGGTTTGTGATTTCCACTTGGTGCATTTCCTCCGATAAATGCGTGATGAAGAATAAAAGAGTGTCATAGGTGTTCATGGATGAACAAGCATTGTAAGTGCCAATTTGGTTGGAGTCGATGGTGATGGAGAATACGGAAAAGTCTGAGCCTGTGGGACCGAAGATATATAATGCAGAGCCTGGAAGTGAGCTTGATCGCGCTTCCTGTCCATTCTGAATCCATTACACCTCTTGATGAGGCGACTGAGACATGTAGTCTGAGATGGTTGAGATGTACTGAGCGAAGATGGGGTGCAGATGAGGCAGATTGGATGGCGAATATGATGACGATCCTTATGATGACCTACCTGAAAAAGGAAAAGAAGCGCTGGCGCCTTTGGAAGATGTATAGCTGACTGTATTCTGATAAAATTGTCCTTGGCTGATAGCCGGGAGAGTGGAGCTGGATGAAGTGGTTGATTGCCATTCGGAATATTGAACGAGAGAACTTGAATCATCAAGTGTAGAGTTGATTCCTGTTCTATCTCGTCAGTTCATGTATGGTACATCATATGAAACACAACATCAGAGAGCAAGAAAAGGAAGTGAACATCTCTGGTGTAGGACGACTTTCATGTGGATAATGATATAGAGGCATCGGTGTAAGTAAGACAGAAAAGAATTGACGGTGTGGGAAAGGGGTAGGAGTGAGGGATTAGTGTCAATTGATTCGTCTACTTACCCAGAAGAAACAACAGCAGTACTCAATATCGCTCCCATCAATTCGAACGGTTGTCCTCCTCCATTCCCCTGTGTAGCTTCTAATCTAGAGGAATGACTAGCCCAAGTAGTTTGTAACATTCCATTCGAGTTGGTACTGAGACTTCCATCCAAACCTACTTGTACCGTCCATGTTGCTGGAGAAGTGAAAATCCATTGAATCGAGGTGACTGTTGTCAGCTTGATGTGACATGTGGCACAAAATGAAACATCAATTCCTCCACCATTCTAATTCCTCTTACGACGTCACCGTTACTACCAAATGAGTTGATACAGGCTTACCAACGCATAAGATGGATATGTGTAGTGAGGATAAAGATAAGAAGAGAGACTCACAAAAGACAGCATCAATCTCCACACCATAAGTCACGCCACCATCCATACATTGACTCCCACCTCCTTGAGAAATCACCCAACCTCCTTCATTATTCCTTCCTGGAGAATATGAAAGTAAAGGTGAAGCAGCACCTATATAAACCAAAATCTGTTCTGTTGTTGTTGTTGTCGTCATTCTCTCTTTCTCCTATCACTTTCACGTTTACTTCCTCTATCTCCTCTTTTCCCTTCCTCTATCACCTTATTTCCTTTCCTCTTTACGACTTTCCCCAACTCGTACACTCCTCACTCGAATCCCGTTTCGGATTACCGACACACGTCTACTCTACTGTTGTTTTGAAACTCGAGAGAGGGACCTCGTTTCATATACCGAGTCTGTTATCAATAGCACTGAATGACGTGACGTGAAGTTGACGATAAACGAAACGATGGTGTTATCTTTCGGTCCAGGCCTTGAACAGATCTGACAAAAATAAAAGCTGTGTCCAACACACTGATTTGTTCACCCTTCTTTTTTGTGACTTGTTGGGAAAAAAACTCTCGTTTGTCAAGATTGATCCCTTGAGAAAATCCTGTCCCTCACTCCTCCTGACGTGTCTCACACGGTATGTAGACGTATCACACCAACTTTGTAAACGTTTGAACTCCCTTACCGCACTCGTTTGTCTTCAATAAACAAATGTATCACCGTCACCGTCAAACATTGTCCGGTTTAACAAAGTACCCGAGGTCGGTCGTCCTAAACACGTCACATAGTAAAATGGACAAAGGGGATAGAATCGAATTGAGGAGGAATGAAAGGAAGGGAGAAGATGTGACGCGAGGGCGAAAGAGGAGAGAAAGGGTGGAATTCTCCAGTAAGATATAATATGAAAGGATGGTATAAGATGACTGGGGACCCCGGGTTTGTGTGGATTGCCAGAGGAAGGGGATATAAAGAGGGAGGAAGAGGATGAGAACGACAATAACCGACATTTGACAATTTTGAGAATTTTTTTCCAACTTCAACAAAGACTTATTGAATTGATTTTGAGAAGCGAGTGACATAACATATGTGAGTGTAGGCTACGAGATAGTCATCTTTGATTCATATAATATCCTCTATGTCAGATCTGGCTCGAGATGGCGATCACTTTGCGTGGGAAAGATGAGAGTAGGATCGGCTGTGGCAAGGAGGAATGAGTGGCAAAGATGGACGAAAGTCATGAGCAACTTGTGAAGGGTAAGATGAATTGGAGACCGTGTGAGAGTTAAGAAGAGTAGTGAGATGACGAGAAAAGCGAAGTGAGAAGAAAGATCGACTGACTCACAGAATGTACGTCGCCGCCAACCCACTATTACTCAGCTCAGCTTACGCTGCTTATCCCTCGTATTGGGGATCATACAACCGTTGGGGACGATACGGTTATGGACCAGGCTACGGTCTCGGTTGGGGTTCCAGTTGGTATAATCCCTACATGATGGGATATTGGTAATTGAGGTCTCATCGATATCGCATGATTCCACGATCACAAG
Source organism: Tremella mesenterica DSM 1558 (assembly GCF_000271645.1). NCBI lineage: Eukaryota > Fungi > Basidiomycota > Tremellomycetes > Tremellales > Tremellaceae > Tremella > Tremella mesenterica. The sequence goes on from NW_006711225.1 coordinate 5,777,414, forward strand.
AACTTACTAATGATGAAGATTTGTGAGGGGAAAGGGGGGGTTTGTCTGTGAATATGACTCGATGTCAATTTGAAGGATCGGGAGTAATGCCGTTGAGTAATTGAAGGTTTTGAAGGGATGAGAAGCGATTGAGGGGAAAGAGGGAAAGAAGTCAAAAATTGTTAAAACATTGTATTATTATTTTGTAACAAGTCAGTTGTCTCGGATGTATCTACATATCAATTCATCACTTTTTTCTGACGTCAGTATCTCCAAAGATTCAGTGCATTTCTCTCGATTCGGCCCCCCTTCATCTCTCTAGCCAGCCACGCAATTGTTGCAAACACACGCCCAACCATTTATATACTGCGCAACTTCGTCATCCGTCCTTGTGAACGACTGCCAGAGAGAGATTGTAAGAAAGATGAACGAGCAACCCGAAGGTGGAAGAGTAGAGCAACGAGATGAATATATGAGAGTGAGATGAGGTTTGAGAGATGAGGAGGTACCGGCCGCGTTTTACGCCGCAGCGACCATGGCAAAACTCCCATAAAGAGCTTTGCGCACATCGAAATAAACCTTCCCGACCGTTCCTTCCAACACGATCTCCCCAGTGCCCACTTTCCTCACAGCCACCAAACTCCCCGCTTTCGCCGTCTCAGGAGTACTTACCCCAGGTCCACAAACCAACACACCTTCACCTGCGAATTCTGCAGGTATGTTCAATGATGCCAATTTGTTCTTCAAGACAGCTAATCGGAGATCCCCCACAAATAAACTAGTAGGGAGCGGTACTGCAGTTTGCACATTTCTAGTGGGTTTCTGAGTGATTTCTTGTGGTGTTGGATCGATAGGTTCAGCTTTGACCGTCATTTCGATATCCTCACTTAATTCTTGCCCGGTTACAGGTTGAACTTCCTGGGTTGAGTCTGGGAGGGTCGTGTTGTCATCTTTCGAAGGATCGATTTCTAGTTTCGGAGCAGGTTCGATTACTGCATTTGAAGTTTCGAGATGTGGGACTGTAGATCCTGCAGAAAAAGCAATCTTGCCATCTACCATGGTGATTTCAAATCCTTCGAACTACTCGTCAGATGGGAAGAGAGGGTGGAAAACAGACTGACCTTGGACCATTTTCCAGCGAGAGAAGCGGAGATGCTATCTCCTAATATGAGCGAATATGATTGCACGTGTTCACCTATTCTTAAAGTCTGATAGAGTGCGGGAATATGAATGTCATGTGTGATAAGTGAAGCTGAACGGAAGTAGTCGAGAAGATTTTCTGTGGCTTGTGGTGTGGATCGAACAATTATGATTTTTCGAGGTTGAAGATCTGTTATTACAGTTTTGAGAGCTTGTCCATCTAATTGACCGTCCATATCGACAAAGAAAACATAGGCGTGGAGCTCTACCGTCTTGATCTCGGTGACGTATTTCGAGGGAGGTTCAGGTGCGTCTTGCTAAGGAGAATGTCAGCTTCGCCCTTACACATGATTCTCTCACTGTTTGGGGCAATGGAACTCTGAAATATCCTTAGAGATGGGAACGGTCGCGACGAGTAGGAAATGGGATAGTGTTGGAAAATAAAAAGATTCACGTGTTTCTCCTCGTCCATCTCTTTCCTTCTCTTCGCCTCTCTCACTTCCTCTGTCTCTCCCTCTTCCTCAATCTCTTTGCCTTTTCGCACCCATTGTCCAATATCCAAACCTTCACCATAATCATCAATCTTCCTTCCTCTTCTTTCCAGAAAAGGGAACATTCGGAAACGTGCCATACCACCTTCTGTTCCTCTCCCAGTCCGCATTTGCTGACCCTTGACGAAAATATCAAACGACATGGTCCGCACATCTTCACCATCCCCAGCATAGGCATTAGCGCCTTCAGCGCGATTTCGAACCAGTCCTCCGGTTGCAGCGTCTAAAGATTCGGTATCAGAATCGGAGTCAGATTCCAGATCGTCGGCTTCGAGCATACGCTCGGATCGGTTGAGAGCCGCCTGATGTGCCGCTTCACGCTCTTTCTCCAGACGCTCAGCTTCTACATGGGCTTCAAGTTCGGCACCAATCAATGGGACTTTCGAGTTGAGCTGGGAGTCAGTCAGCCACCAGCACATTCCGTAACTAGTTTCAGAACCACGAGGTGGAACCAAGTCAGAATGACGAGCAGAAGCAACCAAAAAAAGATGGGGAGGGGGAAGCGTTGACACACCTCTACTGTCATGCTTCCATCTAGACGATGCAATTTCCCAATCTTCCCTTCACCCCATTTACACCCAGAAGGTTGGCTTTTTTCCCACTCGTTATACAAGTCCCGCGCCAGAGACTGATCCTGTCCCGTGGAAGTCAGCAGTATCACATTTCCCTCCACGCTGCCCATCGCTGTGAAGAGCCATCGACTCGGACCATGATTCATAGCGGGCGGAATGGCCAAGACCAGCTTCGGTCTGTTCAGTCCGAGTCCTTGCAGTAAATCCATAGGCGAGGCAAAGAAACGGACATGTCTTCGAGTTAGCAAAATTCCACTCCGATGTATTCAGCTCACCTGAAGTCAAGCAGTCCATACTCTGAGTTTCCCAAACCGATGGGCTTTCTTCTCCCTTTTTTGCCTCCAGTTGGAAGATCATCGACGACTTCCTCTCCACCTGCCTCTCTAACGATCCCGCCCATCCATTCTATCAGACTTCGAGCAAAGGAAGCCATGTCATGCCCCGTCCGACTGACAAGACAGAGAGGGTACGGCCACTGTCGTTCGGCTTCTTCTTTAGGAACGTAGAGATGGTTTCTCTTTTCAGGGGGAATCTGCTTGAAAGTCCAATGTTGATCGAACAGTATCAAAAGCTCTAGTAGCCGAGGGGACGGGTCGACGGGCATCAATACAGATCTGGAAGCTTCAAGTGTGGACGAGACAACATCTAAGCCTTAGTCTTCGATTCAGAGTGGGCGGGTAGAATTACGAACCTATCAAAGCTGTTTCTCTCTCTCGACGTTTTGGATTGACAACAGTGGCTCTGCTACCTTCCACAATGAGCAAGTCAGGTCTAAGAACTCCTTCTTCATAACCTGAAGGACCTCCTTGCCCTACGTGGATCAGCTAACCGGTCGAGCTGATGAGACTCCACCCACCGCTGACCATACCATCCAGATGTCTTTCACCTGTGTGATTCATTCCAACAGCGTAGAGCACTGTCCCACTGGTGGGTGAACGGATCTTGAACAGAGTCCCTCCTAGCGTGTGTCCACTCCGAAACGGAGTGAGCAACAGATGTGACAGACCGCCTGCGTCGTGAGCTTGTCAATGCTGCGTCAGGGACTGAGCTCACCATCGAGATGGAGTGGTTGATTGTAACGGACAGCTTTGATCCAGTCAAACGCCTCATGCACCTCTTCCACGGTGGGTACGAACGGTCCTCTGAGTGGTTGTTTCCCTTTATCCGGGGATCCACCTGACGAGTGGTTTGCGGAATGATCCGATGTGTCGTCCACAGCATGTTCGGAGCGCCAAGAATACACCTCGGAAAGACAAACCACGCGACCCATCTCGACGGTGGGTTGAGTAGCATATACTGGACATTGAAGACCCCATCTGGCCCTAGCAAACGGATACAGTGAGAGGTATCGGGTTTGAGAGTGAGACAAGAGTACGAGCGAGAGGGTGGGAGCGAGTCTGTTTGAAAGTGGGGCGTCAGCTGAGGCATCGAGTGTTGGTCAAAAAGAAAAAGAGGCTCACTCGCGGACTTTGTTCTCGTATTCGTATGAAGAGTGTGAGGAGGCAGCAGTGTAGTCACTCTGACCCATGTCCAGCAGTATACGGGCGTCATCCACCTCGAGGAGGTAGCATAATGGTTCGGAGGTGGAGGATGAAGTGGCCGAAGAGCTCAGGGGAGTGAGGGTGATCATTGTGTGGTATTGGAATGGTGTCGGGCCCGAGAGATGGTATGGTGAGAGAGTATGATCACAGAAACGGCGATAGTAACGATCAAAGCGAGAGTAAGCTCATGGGTACAGAGTGTATCTCATGTAAAAGGGGGTAGGAGGAGAGCAAGAGGAGTTGTACAAGGAAGCAAGGAAGCAAGGAAGGGAAAAAGTGATTATTTGATTATTTTGGTTAAGTTGAAACAGCATCGCTTCCACCCACCCCCTTAAATACTTTGCCTTCCCTTCCACCTCATCACCATACACACTCGTCATCCCTACAGCACCTCAACTGCATACCCTCACACCCTGCATTCCCTCTTTATATACCGTGGTCATGGTCACTCTGTGATACATATCCTCCCTCGCCACTCCGTTCACTCACTTGTTCACCTCCATCATGGCTTCTCCAACACGCTACTACGCTTCCACCCCAAAAACTTCTTCTCGTCCTTCCTCTCGTTCCACCTCCCCTGTCAAGGCCGCCGACGTTCGCTCTCAGGCCATAGCCAAGCTGAAGAGAGCCGCTTCTACCTCTCGTCAGCCTAACGGGCGTAGGCAGGGTGACTCCCCCTCCCGCAATCCAGATCAAGTCGAGTTTCAATACGCCAGCATCGATCCAGGCCCATCTAGATATGCAGACGCCGAGCAGCAACCTCGTATCGAACAACCTCAATCATATGAGCAGCAACACCAACATCATCATCAAGTAGAGTACGACCAGCATCAGCATCATCATGAAAACTCTCCAATTTACAATCAACCCCAACAACATCATCATGGCGACGTTGAACTTCTCTCACCTTCCCCCACCATGCCTGCCTTTACCCAACTCTTCCCGCAGCATCAATACCAAATGATGCAGCGTTCTCTCTCGGCTTCTTCGCCGTTTCACTTACCAACTCCAGTACATGTGCCCTATGGTCAGCCTCTTGTTTCGCCGTTCACACCTTCCCCTGATTGGGCAGCGATGCAGCTCGCACAGTCTTACATTCCCTCGCTTTCCCCATCAGCCGCCGCCTTTCCCGGATCAGGGCGTAACACTCCCAGTCCACTGCCGACACTTGGTGAGCTGAGGAACCTCCAACGATCCAACTCGGCAGCAGCGAGAGCTCAGGCGATGTCGAAACTTACAGGCGGGAGGGACACACCGCAGGAATCGGATGATGATCAGGCTCTCGTTGCCGGACCTTCGGGTCTACAGCGAGCAGGAACCGTCGGTGCACCGAGGACTTTTGCAGACATAATCTCCAGACGGCAGGTCGAGCAGACTGAACCAGAGCCAAAAAGAGAACAGGAAATTACATCCGAAGAACAGCCTCTGGAGTTCGGTCCGAGACCGAGAATACATCGAAGCTTCACCGTATCATCCACCAACATGGGAGAAGAGAGGCGAAGCGCAGTGGGGAGAAGAATGGTTCTCCGCTTGGCAAACCGCCAAGCTGCGCGAGAAAAGGAAGAAGCTGAAGTGAGGCAATTATGGGAACAAAGACGTGCGGAACCAGGACAACAAGCGACGTTCAATGCCGATGTTACGCCCCCTGAAGACGACGACGAGGATGATCCAGTGTTGGAGCGTCCTTCGACAGCTCGACCGAATGAAGATCATCTGACTGTCGATGCCTCCTCTCGCGAAGACCCGAATACTTTACAGATCGACCGACCTGCGTCCAGAGGTACGATGCGATCGGCAGATGAAGCCTTTGAATATGAAGCTCATCTAAGGAGAAGTTTGTCGAGTAGAACAGCACGCGGTGCAATGGGAGCGGTGCCAGAGCCTCAGATCCACGCCCAAGCACTGCCAGTCATTTCCATGCAGTCCGAGAGCCTCGAACAATTGCATACTCCCGATTTCCCTGAAGTCAAAGAGTCGGCACCGCTCTTTTCTCCATCGATTCATACACCAATCAAAGGAACGACTGCCCAGGCCGCAGTGGGCGGAGCCATATCTCCCACTGGGACGGATGGGACTGTTCCAGGACAATCGCCTGGCGGTGACTCGACACCAGCCAGAGATGCGTTAAACTCGATGATGTTCGTCATGGGTCGTGGATCGAGTGGCGTGCCCGCCGCCCATCGAAGTGGTGATAACTTTCCCATGGAGGTGGGCGATAATGGGAGTAGTGATTGGGGTACTCCTGCAAAGGAGTTGCATCGTGAGTCACTCTCTCCTTTTCCGAGTTGATGGATCAATGTTGGACGGTGCCTTTCGTGACCTCTGATTCCCATTGATGAGCGGTTCACGCATCTGTATTTCAATTGGAAATAAGCTGATGAGATAGCCCCCACATTTGCAGAATCTCCTCAACGCTCACCACTTGCCCCATATGCCTCCCGTCAGACCTCCTCTGGAGGCACGGACGAGCTTGAAGCCCCTTCCATCTCTCCCCGACACAGTGGAGGATCTTGGGTGGATCTGGTCGGGACAAGTTCTCAAGTCCCCTCTGATCCAAATTCACAACACAAACATAATCAGTCCGTATCTTCCAAGTTTCGATCAGCCATACGTCGTAAACGCTCTCAATCACATTCATCATCAGTGTCCAGAAGTCCCCCAACCAGTCCTAAAATCCTCACTGATGGACTCAACATCGTCAAGACGTTTTCCCGTAGGGGATCAAGTTCTTCCATGTCACCTTCGACCAGCACAGCTCCCTCTGCATCTAGAAACTCGCCAATGTTACCTGCCGGTCATGAACGTTCACCATCCCATCAGCCAAGTATGAGTAGTTTATCGGCCACTGCCTCCACTGCCGCTCACGAACTACCTGATTCCGCCAACAGTGCTTTGATCCAACATCAACTTTCTGTCGATCATCTTCAAAGTCACCGAGGATTTATGCCCCGTGCTGATCTGAGTGATCATCGTATAAATGCCAAACTTTCCCCATTCCCAGGTTTCGCTCAACTGGAGGAGAACGTACGTCATGGCGCAGGGGGCATGGAGGCTCCCAAATTATTGCATTTGGCAAGTGATTCTGCCATCCCTTCTCAACAACGAACTCAAGCCGAAGCATCGATTTACAACATTCCACTCTCACATCCTGAAGATCATAAACGTGGTTCTGCAGATTCAGCCTCCCGTCGTGGTTGGTTAGCCAAGGCTTTTGGACAAGTCTCACCCAGGAATTCCGGGGGCGTGTCGAGAAAATCCAGTAATCCTGATATTCACGATCGATCCCCTCGATCCGCTGAATCGCCTCTGTGGAACTTTGAGTCGGATCCTTTTGCACCGCCCCCTCCTCCCCCGGCTGTACCTGCAAGAATGGGACGAAAGGGTTCTGCGTCACCTGCAGTTTCTACTGTTCCGGAAGGAAGTGAAGATGGAAGTCGTATGACGAGGTTCACCGCCAAAGTAGAACTACCACAATCGCTCCAGGAAGAGAAAGAGTCTTTCAAGACACATGAGGAGGAATCCAGAGGTCTGCCACCGAAAGGTGCCGAAGTCTTGAAAAGGATGGATGATTTGTTGGCCTTAGAGGCTGATGACCCTGCTCGACCAGATATCTTAGATGATCCTCCGAGAAAGTTGTTATTATCTGGGCAAGTTTTGCAGGTTGTCAACTCCAACGTGACTTGTTTCCGTCTTCATTCGATTGCAAAAGCTGATTACAGACCGCCAAAGATCGCTACTTATTCCTCTTCAACGATATTTTGGTCATCACCAAACCACTTTTGTCCACTTCTTTGGTCGCTAATCTCGATATGAAATTCATTGTCAAACATGTCGTCCCTCTTTATTCCCTTCAAGTCTCTTCTTTCTCTGACCCACCCGTTGGACCTGAACGTCATGCTGTCGTGGAAAGATTTATCAATCATTTTTCTGAGGATCCCATCATGGCATGTAATTATCTCATCGAACGATCAAACCCCCGTGTGGATACTATGGCATTGGCAAGTTTGATTTTCAAAACTCCTGAACTTGACAAGACCCAACTTGGTATTCTTCTCTCTAAAAACGAATCATTAAGAAATCATTACATCGATCGATTTCATTTCACCAATATCAGACTTGATGAAGCTCTACGAATGTTATTACTCTCTATCCGATTACCAAGTGATATGCTATCATCTGAAGAATTACTTCGTTGTTTCTCTTATCGATATCATCTATCGAACCGACAAAACTTTACATTCTCTCAAGAATTAACATACGAATTGGTATTATCAATGATGCAATTGAACGACGCAATCTATTCAACATTCGGATTCGCTTTACCTAATCATTCGATAACTCGAGATGTTTTCATTTCAGCCTTCAGATCAAAAGATCGTCATTCTTCAATACCAGAAACGCTTTTGATAGAAATGTACGGTTCGATAAGACATTCTTCACTTTTAAATTCATTATCAAAAGATCAATCTTCTCATTTAAGACAAATCAACATGATACCAAATCGATTACCAACAAAATTATCATTCAACATTTGGTCGGATACGATTCGTATCATTATCCCTCAACCAGATCCTAATTTTAAAATCAAATTATATGGAGAAGGAATAGAATTCGATCCACCTTTACTTGATTTCTCTTCTTCTTCAGAAATGACTTTTCGTATCAAAGGGATTTCATTAGGTCCAAAAACTTTGTTATTCCAAAGAAAAGGTCAAAATGCAATGTTATATGAAGGAATAGGTAACGGAAAGACGATAATGGTTGAAAGATCATTCATGAAACATACTTTTCAAATTTCTTTCTTAGGGAATCAAGGAAGTAAGAGGAAATATTGTTTTTCAGTACAAGATAATTCTATTAGGGAAAAATGGGGTGGATTGTTATTGAAACAAATTGGAATGAATAGAAAAAGTAGGAATTTAAAAATTGAAAATCATAGAGAAAAGATTAAACAAGTTGCGGAAAATGTTAGTTTACAAGTTTTGAAAGATGCTTTGATACCTCTTGAAACTATCACTCCATTTTTAAATTCTTCCCAACCTAGACCTTCTCTTCCTAATCATCTTAGTCAATCCAATCAAATTAATCAAGTCATTCAATCAATTCAATCCAATCAACCTTTTCAACAAAACCAATCGAACATTTCATCTCAAAACGCAGATTTCATCGAGAAACAATCATCACAATCAATTTCTACGATGAACGACAAGAAAACAAGATCAGGTAGTATAAGCGCAGCTTATTCTGTCCATGGTGGTCAGGCTGAAAAATCATTAGGACCATTGAAACCTTCTGGTACACAAATTGATGAAGAGGTCAAAAACGGTTTGATAAATTGTCAAACTGGTAAAGAAATGGTCTTACTTTGTAGACAAAATAGTTTGTTACCTGGTTTATTGGAATTGTTACAAGTTGGAAGAGAAGGATTGATTAGGAATGATGAGAACCATGAAACTTTGATTGATCATGGATCGAATGGAATTGAGATCAATGGGTTGATAGGAAATGGTTTGTCGGAAAATGGGTTTGTAGCGAATGGAGAAGAAGAAGAAAGTTGGGAGAGAAAAAGTCATACGAAACAGAAATCTTTTGGTGTGATATGATTATGATAATGTTATGTATCAGAAGGAAAAAAATATGAAATGATGAACATTATGAGAAACGGGAACAGAAACGGAAACGGAAAAGAAAAAGATGCATGTTCATGATTCCTTCCTTCCTTCCTCTCGAATAATCCATTTTGACATGATTCCGTTGGATGATACTCTTCTTGAACATACAATTCCCACGTATCCATTTCTACAAAGGATCACTGATTACCGTTTCACACCTGTGAACTTTTATCTACATCTTGTGGCGTTTGGGAAAAGAGAGAGAGGATCATCGTTGAGAATACTGCAATACGAAAGATGGAGTTGAGGGGAAGACATGATATCTCACTTGTGTTGTAAGGGTGAATGTGATAGAAACCTTTGGATTGATACTACGATTGTAGAAAGAAGTCAGACTTTAGAAAAAAGCCACAGTGTGTGATAATGTATGTGGATGTTTATCCGAATGAAGTTGAAGTATCGTGTCGATCTCTTCGTCTAGATCTGAAGCTGCTTCGATCTATTCCTCAGCCACTCGTTCGCGGCCACGAATCCATGTTTATAAATATTTCTCCACCACTCGTTCACGGCCACGAATCCATGCTTATATATGTTTCTCAATCATTCGTTCACGGCCACGAATCCATATTCACATAGACACAGAAGGTAGGATGAGATTCGACGAGGAAAGAATACCACAGGAGTTGATGATGTGAAATACGAAATATATATTTATCACTCACTGATCTGGCTAATTCAAGTATACTTTGACCAGCTATCAATGCTTCTTCGGGATTATCTTTGATTTCGACATTTATCACATGAATAGGACGATTGTATTCCCCTCCTCTTGCGTAGAGATCTGAAAGTAAGATTCATCTCTACACTTTTGTCACCGCTTTTTCTCTTTTGCAACCAAGCCAGCGTGTCAACTCCCCATTTCACATTTTGTTTACTTTCTTTCATCGAGTACACCCCAATTCACCCAAAGCTCGTAGGGACTTTGGAAGTCTTGGGGATGTGTGGTTTCTCATTGTGATCTCATCAGTTCCCCGTGAATGGTGCAAACTGAGGAATGAACGGAATGTGAGACGTTCCTCTGTGGAACACTTCTGCCATCGAAGGGGAAAAGAAGAGAAGATTAGATTTCTCACTCACCATCACATACAGCATCGAAACATCTCTCCTCACACGTAATCACCACATCAGCCAATACAGCCTTTTGCTCTTGCCATTTCTCCGGAGCAGTCTTGACTTTTCGATTACGGTCAAGCATCGGTAACAGACCATTCCGTGTGTATCTATCATGAGCATAAGTCAGTTTGCATCTACTTTAGCATGCTCGCGGAATTGTAGAGATGAAGAGGAACAAATCTGGAGATTAAAAAATAAAACTCACAATGCACGATCTTTACTATCTAAATCCCTGTAGATCACATCGTACGGAGTACCAAAACGATAAACGTTTGGTTTATCAATCGCTGGTCCTGGTAATCTGACGGCGGAACCTGTACCTGCCGATATGACTCTGAACGATGCTTTGCTATATGGTTAACAACATTGGTCTGCATCATTTGGTAGGTGGATTTCCACATGAGGAATCTGACGAGAGAGAGAGAGAGAGAGAGAGGAGGGTTCGAGGAGTTGCATGGAAAGTGACAAACCTCAATACCATATGTGCTTCCATCGAACGATTCTTCTCCGTCAGCTCAAACGATTCATGACACCAAGTGAAGCAGATATCTCACGTTATTGCTAGCGCACACCACGCAGAACAAAGGTCTATTCTTCCCCTTCCCGGTTGTTCCATTCCCCATGTCCATCGTCTCTCCCTGAGACGGTCTAGAAGGGACACTTGACGCTGGTGTCGAGGTGAGCAAAGGCGGTGGGGTAGAAGTAGCGACGTATGAATCCGTGGGTCTCCGACGAGGGTCAGCGGCGTTTGTCATCAGTCGAGGGTCATGTATGCCGGGCGCTGGTAAACCCGGTGCTCTCGTGATGTGAGAAGTCCCTCCATTGGTGGTGGATTGAGAAAGTGGAGTAGGGTTATAAGATTGTTGAGGTCGCATAGGGTTGGAATAGGCATTGTAAGGTGATTGTAGAGAATCTGGAAGAGGATTGTTTTGAGGGAAGGGGGGATAAGGAGGAGGACGAGCGGGGAATGGTTGTGGTGGAAGTGCGGCGCTGGGAGGCGGAGGACGGAAAGAACGTCGACGAGGGTCCATGATGGAGGTTGATGCTAGCTGCTCGCTGGTGTCCTGTGAGAGCGAGAAGGGTTAATGTTCCAAATGATATGATGAAATGAGATGTGAAGGAGAAAAGAGAAACACGAGAAAAGATGCGAAGGAAATTCCATCAAATCGACTTTGTTTTCAGGAATTTCATCACCTTCTCTTCTCATTCTTGATACATATATCTTATCCTCTCCCATCTCCATCAAGGTGACCAGAAGGTCAGCAAACAGCCTGCAAGTATCTCATGATCTACACCACCCACTAGAAAGTCTGACTTCTTCGTCATGCCAGTCGGGTACATCCCCTACACCCTCGCTCATGCTTATCTACCACCTCCCCCCTCTCCCCCTTCCTCAATTCCCGAACTTCGCGTACCCACCTCCAGACCTTATCCCTCAACCTCTGAAGCCTATTCGACACCTCTACATCCTGAACATGCCACCTCGGCCATCCGAGATCCTATCACTGGTCTTCTCGCTCGATCCATCGTCAACGGTCTCGTCTTAGAACTTCGTAATTTGGATCTGTACATCAACCAGGATCACGAATCAAGCGGTGCGGAAACAATTCGAATTTTCTTTCCAGAACCTCTTCGACCGCTCACGGAAAATTGTATAATCCCACAGGTTCACGATGGTGTGTTACACGTTCTGGTGGTCTCACAGGCCAATGTGATATATCGCTTGTCCTTCGGAATGGGCGGGTCGAGAGTGGGAAAAGGTAGTAGAGTATCATTCGATCTTCGGAACACCGACGAATGGTGTGAGGAATATGTGGTACCTGATGAGACTGTAGCTTCTTGTGGTGGCATCGGAGCCTGGATAGCTATCGATGAGGATGAAGTAGTGTTGGGTTGCGGGGATGGAGGGATAATTCGATGTTCTCGAAGTCGTCGGTGGGCGAAGGGTACGTCTTTCTCCTCTCATCTCTCCAAAGTGATTCTTCTGACTGGTAGATGAAGCTACATGGACGGCAGTTCATCATAGAGCATCTTCAAGATTACGTCTACCTTCCATATTCTCACGCTCTGCCGCAAGTGAAGAACAGGTCATATCTTTCGCACGATTCGATACTAGCGCAAATACGACACTGTACGCTGTCTCACGAGATCAAAAGCTTCGAGTATGGACCACATCCGGGTCTTTGTTGAAGACTATTGACCTTCGTACAACTCTCAACTCTTCTCAGGAGTTGATACTACGTAGTCATCAGAACGCCGCAAGTACTATATCGACCAATACATCTGAAACTGATCTTATACCCTTGATCCGTGTCGTGCAACATCCCTCCAAGTCATCTCGCTACTCCCATCTGGTGGTCGTATTCGTTGAAACCCCTCACAATTCTTCATCCGGAACTTTTGTCGTTTATCGCGCGTCGGGGACTGATTTAAACTTCGCTGGTGATCGCCCAACATCCACCCATTCTGCCAAAGCCCAATTACGAAGTTTCGAAATCCTGCCTCCATCACCATTAGAAGGCTTCGCAGGATGGCGTCTTTTTGTCTCGTGGGATCTTAATGGATCTTTACTGGCAGAGACGATTTTGATGGATGATCTCTTCCAATTTACGACTTATCATGAACCGCCATTTACTTCACCACTGGAATCATGGCAGATTTGTCATTCCCACAACAACGTCGATTCGTTTGATCCTGCTTACTTCGACAACATCCTCTCGCTCGATCCCCCAAATCCACAAGAGCCTTACGAAAATCAAGATATCTCTCAAACATTTCTTTCACATCTTTTCTATCCTGGACGTTTCTCCATCCTCACTCTCCAAACCGCTCTCGAGGAATACATATATCATCTAAGTGACCGCCACGCTAGACCAGAGATCCTCGCTGCTTACCCCACCCTCCCACAGAAGTACATCACAATTGTTGGATGTACTGTAGAGATGGAACTGAGTCCTCAAACTGGTGCTCCTATCGTCGATATCTATCGACGTGATGTGAAGCTAGAATGGCTTGGTGTATGGGCAAGAGTTCGGGATTTGGACAAACATGCCTCATGGCCACTCTCCACGACTATGCTACACAATCAGCCCGTCGTGCTGACTCGCGAGGGAGTGAAGGCTTTGATATCGGAGGATGTAGGATCACTTGTCGATCGCCTAGGCTCCTCTTTTGAGGAAAGCCACGTAATAGCAAGTATGACGGACGGGTCCTTCAAAATGACCTTACCTATCTTGGCTTATCCGGAAGCTCGGAGAGGGATCCTGGCAGTGTCCCTAGCTGGGACTTCTATCTCCCAAGTGCTTCAACAAGAACAACCTGATTTCGAAACATCACCTATCACAGCATTATGGGAAGATCTCAGTACTGTTCTCGCTGCTGGGTTTCAAGAACCTCCTGAAATTCTATCGGGTCGGATGTGGGATGACTATCTCGACCCATGTTTGACTGAAGAAGATCGGAATACTCTCCGACGTATATTGTCCGATACATCTTCACCTGTTCGAGCACTTAATTCGACACTTGATATCTTATCTGATTTCATCATTCCAGGACAGTCATCCTCACTCGACGCACTATCTTTCTCGGGTTTAGGAAATAGTCTCATCTCTTCCATTCTTCAATCTACCATTATAGCCAGATATTCTTTGGCATGCAAGATCATCCTCGTTTCTCTCTTCCATCTCTCCGAATCTCCTGATCCGTCAACTGAAGACGACGACGCTGAGGAATTAGTCCATCTCCTCACTCGGGGGTTGGTTGCCTGGCATCGATATCATATTCTCAAATTCTTAGTTGAACAAACGTCCCAAGAAGCTATCGAAAGAGCCTGGTCGAGGAAGAGTAAAAGCAAAACAACAAGAGATGTCTTGTCAGAAGGATTCGGAGGTTTGAAAATGCAAGATGAACCTTTGACGCAAACCGATTCTGACGGTTATCCCACTGAAGGATCTTTGATACATTCTTTACTGGCCGATTTGTTAAGGGTGACTCCCTCGGATGGTGGTATCAGACAAGGAGTGATGGATTTCTTGAATGGTACGAAAGTGTTAGAAGAGGGACAAGTGGAGTTAGAACCTGGGATAGGAGATTATAGGTTGGTTTATGCTATTTGTGTTGATGGACATCCCGCTTTGGCAAAAGAGATGATAGAGATGTGGCCTAAAGCAGCGAGCTTGATTTATGTAAAAGCCAATGCCTCTGTGGCTCTTGGAGAAATTGATGAGGCTGTGAGGTTTTTCGAACAAGCTGCGATATGGACAAGAGGTGCGTTCTTCTTTATTTCTCCCTTTCTCCTGCTTTCTTTCATCTTCACTTCAGACATACGTGCGTCTCCATGTCACGGGTGACTCACTGTTTGTATACCAACTTCAAGTGAATAAAGCCGACACAAATGAGATAAATGTGACGCGAGTGTAGGAACTGTCAACTAACATCAAGATCCATCCATCAAATACCATTCTCCAGTATATTACGGACCTCAAGGTTTAGCTACATATTACGATTCTGTTTCCAAGATCTTCGAACATCAACATGCTCATGTGGCTGTTGTACACTTTGGTCAATTATCGTTACAGAATGGCGTGTCGCTCAATTCAAACCCGAGGGAAATATGGACAAGGGTCTTTCTGGCAAACTTGGGTTTGGAGAGGTACGAAGATGCTTATAGTACCATGTTGTTCGCTCCTGGAGAATTGGGATTGTGAGTTGTTGATCATTTTCACCATTTTCCCAAGTCATCCTGTCTTCTGCATTCTGCCGCGTACTTTTGCCCCAGTTTGTCATCATCATTATCTGCTGCCCCCCCCCCCCCCCCTCTCTCTTTGCTATCCTCTTGAATACTACCTGGTCTTCATAGAAATAGAGACTTGCCCTTTGCGTCGCAAAACCTGACAATGATGAAATGCTGTGATTAGCAATCGAGGCCACGTGTATCAACACCAAGTGTCCAAGTAGCATTCAGACGAGCTACAGGGAATGGTCTGACCACTAGACGCCGAGACTTCCTCGGTCAACTCATTTCGGTCATGTGTGAAAACAACGAAGTTGGTCGTTTGACTGCACTCGGTTTTATAGGTTTGCAAAAAGAGGTGGAAGCTTTACTAGGGTTCAAAGCTCGTAATTCGGATCCATTGAGATTCCCGAATTACTACAAAGTGTTGTACAGTTGGCATATCTCTAGAGGAGATTATCGTAGTGGTCAGTTCCTCTCTGATTCAAAGTGATCGCAGCTGATAATTCAGCTGGGGAGATTATGTATCTACAAGGAAAACGATTAGGCGAGAGTCCGCCTGGGAAATTATCAGCTTTTGAAATGTCTGCTATGCAGGCTAGATCTTATTTGGCCGCTATGAACGCTTTGTCGTTGGTAGACAAGAAGAATGCTTGGATATCCTTTCAGAAGCAGCGTGAGGGGAAACGAGTGGGTACTTCATTTTGGAAACACGTGATATTGTCTGACTGATAGTTGAACAAACGACGGAAAACAACAGCTTATATCCCTGAAGAAGAATTCTCTCCTTCTCATAAACCTATCGACCTGATCACTCTGCCCGACATTCAGGCAGAATATTCTCTCGTCTTATCACAATTACGTCTATCGACTCAAATCAAAGATCTCAACCAACATGGAGTCTCGGTCTCTGCGGACGAAGCTGTTGGATTGTTGGTACAACGAGGTCTGTACGATCTAGCTCAAAACACAGCAAGTAGTATGGGGGTGGATATGACTGATCTGTTCCAATCTCTAGCAACGAGATGTGTTGAGTTATCTAGACAACGTGATCCTTCTTTGTACGTTGATTCATCTCTTACTCTTCCACCTCTATCCCCTGTATCGCATCAATTCGCTCATGTACAGCTCTCCGTCTTCGGCCTTTTTACGTGAATCATCCATCACTTCACGTTTACGTGGTCCACCTGCCGCTTTGGCTCTACGATACCTCGAAGTCTCTTTGTCAAGACATGACACGATGAAGACTCAATACAAATATCGCGAGGTCGTGGCGGACACTTTGTTCGATTTGAACCGGGATAAAAACCTAGGATGGAAGATGCCAGCTTGGTTGGTCAATTGGGAAATGACAAGGAATCCAGAAGGATGGATAAGTCGAGCTTTGAAATGGGGTTGGGTAGAGGAAGCTTTAGACTGGACCGGTCAGTTGATCAGAAATGTACGTCACTCCTTGCTTCATCCAATGAGAATGAGTGGGAAAATTAGATGTTGAGCTGATAAAGAAGGTTCCGCCATCGGAATTATTGCAGAAGGGTAGAGGAGATGTGACGATTTTACCGTGGAACTTGTTGGATAGGGTTTTGGCGGCTGCGGGTGAAGGGGATGAAGGGAAGGATGAAGAGGTACAGAACAAGGTGAAAAAGTTGAAAGAAGCTATACAGAGAAGAAAAGTTGGTTTGACGAGGTAACGTAATGGCAGTACATATGATGTAATGGATAAATGGGCTACGAATGCATCATATTGCATATTTGCAACTCGACCTTACTCGAGTACGAGTAGTACTCTACTCTCAATTCCCCTCGTCATTCATCCACCATCATGTCCCTACGGCTCAATCCCATTGAGATACTCAGCATGAGTGAACCAGACGATTGGACCGATCTAGCTCCCGTCATGCCCCAGGATCAAAACGCTGCAGAATATGCTTTGTACTGGATCGAAAAGTTTCGTACACACTTGCTTCTCCCCGGTTGCGCAACATTAGTAGCATTTCAAGACATCCTGCGCAGATCTTTCGAGCGGATGGAAATAGGGGTAATGGAAGATGGTGCTCATGTACCTGATATAGAAGAACTGAGGTCACATTTCATGTACAACTTTCCGACAATCGTACTGGCCGCAGGCGAGGTATGTGCTTGATCACTCTCTGTATCTACCATTATGCTGACCACGTCCTATAGGGTTTTTATGATTCTGATTTGATGGGTTGGACACCTGTTGAACAGAAGGACAAAGTTGGTTTGTGGTACGGATTATTAGAGGCTATAGCATCTTCTCGTGTCAGTGTTTTTTCATTGTACCATTGTTTTTCTTGACTTTGATACCTCATCATTCGAATATAGAGTACCCTCGATCCTTTTGCTCTCGTGTCGCCATGAAACAATGGGTAGAGTTGCCAAGGTCGAACAATATTCGTAAAACTCCGATGATTCAAAATCGGGATCAGAATGATCTTGTATCGAATCATGGGAATTGGATGTTTCTTCTGACATGTTACAGGGAATGAATTCATCCGTTACCCCCACCCAGGCTCGATATCTTTTCATCGTCGTCCTAGCTCATGAACTTATGCATCATCTCATTCACCGCTTTCTAGGAGAACCCCCCACCCTCAGAGGAGTAGGACCCACCGACGGCCGATCGAGCCAAGCAGGATGGGAGCTAGAATGGATGTTATTCGGTGGATCGGTGGTGGTAGAATGGAAGATTGAGGGGAGGGTATGGGATATGTATCACGTCAATCAATTTCTATTCAGAACTCCCCGCGCTGGAAATTGGTACAGACTCAATGGTAAGTCATTTTCATTCTCAACAAGGCTGTCTCTAAAATATTGCCCAGGTTCAGCTTGGATCACTACTAGACGTTTCATTCGTTCTCTGGAAACACCGAGATTGTTCAAGATCATCCCAGATATTCTACACCTAAATCGAGCACCACCTCCTTCGAGCCACGCCGTCCGCTATCGCAATCCCCAAGATCCCAACTCTCAACCTGTCCCGATTGTTCCACTTCCCACGGGAACGACGTACGCTCCTGCCGCACAAGATGAGTCGGCTGAGGTTGGTGCGCCTTACTTGGGGCGATGTGCCCGCCGAGCATGATGGTGTAAAGTGATGTTTGTATAGTATGGGGACCATGTTTTTGACCTGTTTTTCTTCAAACGAATCTGATATTCATACTGATGAACTGATGCTTCACTTCGTACACGCCATTTTTCTCTTCTTCGTTTCTCATCTTTCCTCTTCTTCTTTTCTCATCTCTCCTCGATCACCAACTCACTTCATCTTCCTTCACTGACGTTTTTACAACCTCGTACTCACTGCCTACACTCATATAATGCCGCTACCTATCCAAGTAACATCTCTCCTTCTCTTGACCCTAACCTCGGTATTCTTCCTAGGTCCTCAATCATCAGCTTGGATGTCACTTACCTCGTTACCTCTCCTCCTTCATCTCGCCACCTCCATCCCCTCTACAATCTTCCTCTGTCAAACTCTTCCTCTCCTCTCAATCACCTCGACCGCATGTTCCCTCCAAACCACACTTCCTTTATTGGAGAACAAGGCTGAGGTGATCCTGGGTCAACTTCTCTTCTCCACAATTCTAACTACGGCTTCCCTCTGTCCGATCCTCGCTCTTCGTTGGATGGTCAAACATACCAAGTGGAAACATGGTTTTGAAGCTGCAGTTGGGTTCGGGATGTTATGGTCAACCACCTGGGTCATATGGGAACAACTTTGTCCTTTTGGAAGATACGTGAGTGTCATTACCAACCGCGATAAAAGGAAGAAGGATGGCTGACGATATTCAAGGGAATTCCTTCTCCACTCCCTCCTGAAACCCAAAACTTCCTTCCCATCCTTCGAATTGCCGGTCCACCAGGTCTCGACTTCTTCTTTGGTACTACATCCTACTTGGTATACCTCTTAGCTAATGTGATATGGCCAAGACTTGATCCACTCCTTCCTCTACACTTACAAAGCAATAATCTCGGACGATCATTGTCACCTAGTCTGATTCAAGACGAACAATCTCAATCCTTCGAATCCACACAAGAGTCCTCTTTCGAATCGAACCATTGGGGAGTGGGAACCATCTCTCTTCTCCTTTTACTGGTGTCAACCTTTACCATCTTACAAATAGTTCCTCTCCCCAATATGTTAAGTCTATCTGACGGTTTAGCAACCACAACACCTTTCACTATTGCATGTGTCTTGCCTCCTGGTCCAAGTACCGATCTCAACACAATGGTATATCTATCTGAAACTCTCGGACCACACGCAAGACTATTGGTTTGGCCAGAAAACGTACTCGTCACGCTTGGAGAAGAAAGACAATCGGCAATTGATACGGTTGTGAGAGAAGTCGCGAAACGTTATGGTGTTTGGGTGGTTATGGGATTAGATACGAGACATGATGAACCTGGTGAGAAAGCGAGGAAGAATGAAGTTGTTTTGGTTGGTCCGAATGGTGAATTGGGAAGTTATGAGAAGCAAAAATTAGTTCCACGTCAGTATGATTTTTTTTTGACTATCTCTCACCTAGGTATTGATGAGCCAGTAGTGGAAAGTTATTTAATTGAAAAGGGTAAAGCTGTAGCTCCTATCTGGGATCTTGATTTAGGTCCGTGAGTAACTTTTTTTCTCATCTCCTACTATCATTGTTTTCCTACGACGTGTTAAGGACCCAGCCGATGTGGTCAGAATACGAGGTGTTGACATAACAGCCCATCATACATTCGTAAACCCGATTGGGCACCTGCACCTTTCACTCGACCAATTTCCCTACTCCCACTAATATGTCTAGATACATTTCATCCTTCCCTTCTTCCCTCACCTGATCATCCGGGTCTTCTAATCATTCCAGCTTCCTCTCCCGCTCCTATGATCTCCGAACGTTTACTCGCTCACGCTCAACAACGTTCCATTGCACACAGCCTTCCAAGTATAGTATGTTCTACTTCCTCCCCCCGAGCTGGTCCAGGAGGTGGTATTTCAGCAGTATTTGATAACTGGGGCAGGGTGATCTATACACAACGCGGAGGAGGAAGTTTCGTGGTCACTCTTCCACTTGTTCATCCCGAGAGGAGTCGAACACCTTGGGAGATGCTGGGGTCCATGGGAGTGCTAGGGATTGGTTGGATGTTGATTGGTTTAAATGGCGTGAGGAAAATCGATCCGGATCACCTGGGAGTTTTCAGTGAGAGGCTCAAAAGCTTTTGGATCCCACTAAGTCCTATTCCCGTGAGAGGAGAAGGGGAGGTCAGATTGATCTAGTGGTTTGAACGAGTGTCCAGTCCATGTATTCCATGTGCAAACCACGTCCGTTTTTCGTCATCTCATGTACGTACGTAGATAAATTCTACATGATCAAGGTGCAGATAGTGGCGTTCGATGCCGGCAATGGCTTTTCGTCCATAAGTCCCGCCGTACGACCATTCTTTGACCACTACAGTATGTCTGAGAGGCGGACAGATCAGATGATCATCCTTCGCTTGTCGGGTTTCAGGCTCTTGTTGATGGGTCAGAGGAGAGGTGTAAGTGTTTCCGTTTTACGAGTCAGGTAAGGTGTGACGTCCAATTACTGTACGTGGTGTCAACTGGTGTGATGAACGATTGGTTATCGTCGAATAAGACGCCTTGTTTTGGCTGTCGTACGTTCTGCCGAACAACCCAATACCTTGTATTCCTACGTTTACCCATTCTGTCAGGTCTGATCCCGTCATGGCAGTTTGAGTTCCGATGACATTTCCGATTGGCCAACGATAACCCCAGGCTCATACACTAGGTCAGACTGAAAAGTCATGGAACTGTATCCTTTGATGCGTGGGGTATGTGAATATATTAGGACAGAGACTGTAGAGAGACTTGCAGTACTGTGTTGATGATGATAAGCTGAAAGCTGAGATATTCTAGACCGTGTACCAGAAGCTCGGAAATGTGGTGACACCCCCCTTCCGTCTTAGGAACCGAACGAGGTACGTAACCCATATTCCAGCACATCCGCCTGTCATATGATCGGGAGAACACCAAGGATGGCTCGTCCAATGTGAAAGCGCACGGATTGGAAAAAAAAGCCACATTGGATGGCTGAACTCTAATCTCTCTTTTTTGAACCTTGACGTTTATAACCATGCTCGTTCATCATCCCCTCTTGAGAAGAAATAGAGATACCAAGACAGTGCCTATCAATTGCGTAATTTTTCAAAACCACCGTGGCGTACCTTAGGGACGGACCCTTTCGGACTGGTGACTGAACAGCGGACAGGGGACAGCAAAAAGCCATCGACGTTGATGATGATGTACTTCTCACGCCGACAGAAGGAGGGACAGAATACGGTTCTGGTGAGATTCGAAGTGATTCTTTTTCCAGCCCACCCTTCCTTTGATTGTCGTTTGTTTCTTGATCTTTTCATACTTTCTCTGCGCTGGTCGCATGTTTCCATCTTGAGACGTTGATTTCTTTATCATAGCGACTGGCCTCCCTACTTTCTTCCGAACTACCCTTGACGAGGTCGATTTAGGTGGTAGTCACTCAGAACAAGGAAGATAGAGAGAAAGAGTACAAGCTCGGGAAGGAAGAAGCACGGTCGAGGAACAAGATGCAGACCCATAGGTGAAGTTTTTTTCTTGTTGATTGAACGGAGAAAGAATTAACATTACTAGGAGACTTCCTAAAACCAATCACTCTTTATCCCCCACTACTGCCAAAGCTCTTATCGATCATTTCTCTACCGCACCTGAGATATTCCCATCCCATACGGATTCTCCCCCAACTCCTGACTCTCCTCGATCTCTCCAATCTCCCTGTTCTCTCTACTCCGATACCTCACCCACTTTCCGAGCTGATCCATTCGAATATGATCAACAGACCGTCGAGTCATACGACGCCGACGATGACGATACAACCTCTCCTACTCATCGGAATGATGAAAACACCGATTGGGGTCCTTCTTCTCCTTGGGGTGATAATCCTGGATATAGTAGATCAGCAATACAAGGACAAGGACAAGGTTGGAGACTTAGTCCTATAGGTTTACAAAGAGGACAATCACCTTCATTATCAATCTCTAGTCAAGGTGATGAAAGAGGTAGTGTCATTTCAATCTCTCCGCGAGGTTCACGTCAAACTTCAAAATCTAAATCTAAACTTCCTTCAGATGGTGGAACGATGATCAATTCTAAACCGATATATCCTTCTTCATCCGGACTACGTGGTAGATTAGGAAATGAAGAAAAAACTAGAACTTCAAGTCTTAAATCTTGGACTTCGGTAGATTCAAGAGGTAGAAGAAATACCAATGATTCCATTTCTACGGACATAACGGAAGATTTAAGATTAAAAAGGATAAATTCAATGGCGGATCTTTCAAGACCATATGAACAAGTCGTTCAAGTTACTTGTCCTTCTTCCGATGAAGAAGAAGATCATCATCAACAACAACAAGAAGAAGAAGAGGAACAAGGATATGATTATCGTTCTGAAAATAATTCAGAATTTGATCATATGATAATTGCTCGTACCAGATTATCACAATGGTCACCTTATTCGACAACTACGAATAACACAGAATCTGATACTTCTGAGATTCATACAGCACCATATCTCCCAACACCTCAAATCAATCCTTCTTCCGTTCCTGTGGTATTATCGAACTATCCTTTATATTCAATCGCACAAGATCCATCACCGGCTGAACAGTCTGTTACTTCATTACCTTCCGAAAGTCCTACTACAAGTCCTAATCTCATTTTAGAAAGATCACCAATTCCAAGATGGGTAACGGATATGACTCCCTCTCAAGTTCAAAGAGCTATAAGTACTCCACCAGCTCCTCCACCACCAAATGTCATACTTCGTCAACTTCATAAATCCCGTCCATCTCTCGGAAGAGCAAGTACGAATGAAGAATTTATAAAACTATCATCGATTATAGGTGTTCCACCAGGAGCTTCGATACCTAAACCAGTATTGAATCGAGCGTTTTCCCAACCAAATCAGATCAAACCGGATATCAAACCTTTGACACAGGGTAATAATTCAGCTCCTGCTTTTGGAAAAGAAGGATCGAGGACTAGGAATTCGATAAGTGGTTCATTCCCTTCGGCTAGACCGACAACTTTAGGTCAATCGAGATTGAGGGAAGTGCTTAAATGTTCTTCGGATAATTCGACAGTATCGGGTGGAGGTTCTCCTAGATCTCCTATTCCTTCTCATTACAATACTTTCAAATCGGAGAGAAATGAAGAAGGTGATCATAATCGGCCTTCATATTCATCGTTTTTAAAGCCTTCTTCGGCTCTTTCACAAGTCGAACACAAGAAACCTTCAACTCAATTATCTACTTTGAACTCAGGCCCGGATCAACCAATTGAAGAAGACGAGAATCATCCCTCTCACTCCTTATCAACCTTTCGATCAACTCTTAGCTCGACCAGCAAATCTCATAAATCACCCTTGCCAACGCTTCGTCCGGGTGTGTCAGGAGGTTTACCAGATCGTCTCATTTCTGAACCATCTAGGAGAAGTTCAATCGATAGTATAGGCGAATATAGTTATTTGGCTCCTTCCATTCAAATCGATGCTCCAACTCCTGGTCTCACTACAGATTCTCCCTCCGTCTTGACCAGACCATCGACAGGTTCGAGACGTCCTTCTGGAATATCAACGACTTCCACCAGTCCTAGTCCCCCTAGAGGGGTGTTCAAACCTCTTGATTCTTTCTTAGGAAAAAGTTCTTCTTCTTCACCATCCCCAACATCTTCTATCCCTAAACAATTTCTCAATGGTCCATTCTTTGTGCGTACCTCATCATTCATCACTCAACCTCCCACTACCAAGATCAGCGAACAGAGTTCACCCCTACCAATTCCGAAGAACAATACGATGAATATCAAGGAAATTTCCCCACCTTCAATGAATTCAGCTGAAAGGAATCCACGCCCATCAAGTATGACAACTGCAAATAGTCAAATTGGTAGTGTGATCAATCGAGGTCGACCGATTTCAACACCAGAATTCATCGTTGATCATCCTTCTCCTCGTGTACGTATTCGAGGTGGATCAAAAGATCAATCTTGCATGCCTTTCTCTCATACGAGTTCTTTCGACACCCCAACAACTCCAACTACTGAAGTTCCTCATAGACAAAGTTGGTCACCACTTCAACTTAAACCTCAACCTCAACCTCAACCTCAACCTCACTCTCGAGCACTTTCTCTCTCTCAAAAAGATCTTCCAATTCCTCCTAATCATACGGGTTCCACCAGAATTCAGAATCAACGATTTAGTCAAGTTTATCCGAATCAAAGACGTCGTCCTTCTTCTTCTGGTGATCAACCAGGTAATCGTAGAACTTCAGCTCCCACTTCTACTGAATATAGACAAGGACAACAAACTACCGAGATTTATCTCGATTCGAATGGTAAAGTCCCTATGAGACCAGGGATGGGAAAAAGACCAGTGACACTTTCCACACCTGTAGATTACAAGTCTTATCATCCTACTTCAGAAACACGTTTACCAGAAATACCAGCTGCAGCAATGCCTTTGATACCTGTTCATCGGACGGAGAAGATGGAGGATAGACGTGGAGGGTTACAAGAATATACTTGGGCGGCGAGAGGATCAGGTGGGAGATCGTATTCGAGACATGGGCAGGAGAGGAGATCATTGGATAGATCTAATAGATATTCAGTGGATCGTTCTCGATTAGAATACTCTCGTAATTCTATCGACCCTTCTTTAGATCCATTATCCAGAAGAATTATCGATTATTCTCACACAAACTTTCAACCCAACACTTCTACCTCTTATCATCCAGATCCCGATCCCGATCCCGATATTCAAGGAATATCAAACCCTCGCATAAGAGAATCCATCTCTCAAGGAAAAACGATTCAAAGTCAAGATGGTGAAAGGAAACTATCAAAACGGATCAGTGTCTCTTTCGCTTTATCCCCTTCTACCTCTACCTCAACACAACCATTGGAAAGAGAAAAATCAAATGAAAAAACGGGCCCTTTCTCTCGATTCTTCCATAAAAACAAATCCGCTTCTATTTCTAATCCATCCGGTTCTAACTCTATGGGAATTACTTCCCGTTCTGACTCTATGAGGATCAATCCGCTAGAGCCCGCGCCCGCTTCTGCCGTGGTGTCCGGGGCCAGCAAAAGAAGACCTCAGTCGATGGATTCTAGGACTGTTTCCATGTCGGGTGGAGCAGGAGCACCATTGTTTGAACGTAAAGGAGTGTTTAGAAGGTCTAGTGGGGTTCAATAAGGTTTTTGAGCTTGACTTGAGAGGTTTTCTACTGCATTCAGTCGAGATCATGGTGGTGAAATGGGACCGTCGCCGGAAAGGGTTCAAGAAGAACGAGTTGGGGAATATGAGATTGGTGTTGGGTGGACTTGAGAGGATGTTTGATACGTTCACTAGTACTGCGGATGTACTCTAGCTTCTAGGAGTGGAATATAATTCTGGGATACTATATAAACACTTGTATGTTGAGATCATAGTTCTATGCAGATGTATTTGATCTTCCCTTTCCTTTCCTATCCTTCACGAGTTATTCCAATATGTGGAAACTTCTGTTCTGGTCAGATCCATCAGGACAATCATTAGTCAAGTGCTGTTATGTATGTATATTCGTCTCTGCACCTAAGCTCATAACCGACTTGATACAGTTAGCACATCTAACAAGACAGCATGCATTCTGATTAAACAATCACCACTTGATGTGGAGTCGAGATGGTATCAAGTCGTAGCAATTATACTTATCACATTACCCACGATTCAACAAGTCAATCAATATTCATCCATCTAACTGACCGCTCAAAGCTTCTCCCCATCAGCTCTGATGGCAGCAGCTTCCATCTGGTTCACATCGGATAGAGGATCAGCACCCATCTTCGATACATCGTATCCGTGCTCGATGAGATACTCGCGGAACTGTTTATCAGCACTCGAATATCTTAAACGATGTGGACCATTGAGCAAGCTAGATCCGGATGGGTGTACTAAGAACATGGCATTAGATAAGAGACTCATGAGGAGGAAGGACAGAGTGAACGAAAGGGAGAACACCACACACCTTGATATCTTCATCATGCATGAAGTCAGATCGGATGTTCGGAATGAAGACAAAGGTGATGATTGCCGAAGCTACTGCTAGACCAGAAGCTAGCCAAAATACGCCCTGTAGAGTCAGCCTCGAACCTCCTCACGACCCCATGGTCGGGGCAGCTGTCCTCTGACCAAAGTGTTGAGACAATGCATGCGGGAGTCAAGAAGATGGGGTAGCTGGGTGTGAAATGAGAATACTCACAGTGTTACTTCCATATGAATCTTCTCCACCGAATGAGGCGATGATATCGTCGAACGTGTAGGTCCCGATAAAAGCGCCCACCTTGCCTACAGCAGCTGCAATACCATACAGTTGTCCTCTGGCGGCAGTGGGTCCAATAGCTTTCGATGCAAGTAAACCCAAGCAGTCTATTCGTTAGCTTACCCCCCAAGACAAATTGCTGTTCCTCACTTCCTGGCCCGAGTTCCTACCCAAGTCAGTATCTACTTTCATACACGGAAAGAATGATCAACTCACTCCGAAGGACAAAAAGATACCGTACATGATAGCGAAACCTGCGACGTGATTAGGTACGAGACTGCTAGGTTAACACCAACCAGATGGCGGACAATGATCTGACATACTGATGGTAGAATCCAGAAAGGAAGAATCCAAAAATGGCTTGCATGATCAAACCAAAGATCATGCAATACTGTATGTCAGCCAGTCGAGGAGGATTGAGTGGGTCAGGCGTACCTTCGGACCGAGCCAATCCACCACAAATGCACCGATGACTGTTCCGGGCTTTCACATCAGTGCGAAACTTCCAGCGAGACCTGGAGAACGTACGATGTAAAAGAAGTTGATCAGACATCCCCAGCCGATAGTCTCGTAAAGAGTGGCATTTGGAACAGCGACACTCGTGATGGCGGTTGAGTAAAGACCAAAAGCTAGATTTGTTGAGCTTTGCGGACACCTTCATTGGAGGAACATGGGCTCACGGTAAGTGATCCAATCTGCAGGTAAGCTAGAGCATCGACCCACAGACAACGTACGTACCATAGAGAAACCAAGTGATCGACACGGCCAACAGTTTCACCCAATATCTCTTGATGAGGAGCCAATAGGGGATACGAGTATGTTTCATGGAGTTGGCTTTGTAGCTTTCAGGCTATCGCTTAGCTGAGCTTCATACGTGTGGGACAGTGAGCATACCTCGGACATCTTGAGTCGGAAATAGAGTAAAAACATTGGCGGGATGACACCCAAACCGAGGGTCATGCGCCATACAGCGTTGAGATGGTTCATTCCGAAAATCCACAGGAGCACAAGACAGACAAAGTAGGATAAGACAAAGGCAAAGTCGATCATGGTATTGGTAGCAAGTACAAAGAGACGTTGCTGGTGTCTCTTGTTGACTGGGATCAGGGTTGGCAGTTGGAGGATTCTGAGGGTTACTCACTACCTGGGTCCTCGGTGTTCTCGGCCGCCTATAAGTGAGAAACAAAGTCGTTCATAAATAACAGAACTCACCGCTACAGATCCGGTAGGGTATTCTCCACCTATACCTATACCGACGACTGGAGATCAGGATTAAGTTGGGGAACATACAGGAATGACGCACAAAAACGGTAAGCACTGATGGTCAGCAGGCTGCTTGTAGAACAGACAATGACAACTCACATCAAGGCGTTGATTGTTCCCTGGGGACCTGGACCTTTACTGGCAGCTTCGAGAGCGGAGAAGAGAAAGACGATGAAAGTGCAAGCCAACATGCCAAATTTCCGTCCGATCTTGTCACTGATCCATCCAAACGCTAGAATATCAGCAACAAATACGTTGTGCCTGGTAGGAAGAAGATAGAGGGGGGAGAGGGAAGAGAGAGAAATTACTGACAAAGCTGTCCTATGATGATACCCGCGAAGGCCATGGACGAGACAAGCGAGGCATTCTGTGACCCTGATTTGAATGAGTCGGGATAAATGTAAGTCCTGATGATGTGGAGTACGGGTCCGATGGAGGCGTTCGCATATCTGAGTCATCAGCTGAGGGACGTGAGAACCGGGTTGTCGAGGTGATCAAGATTACGAGAGTGACGAGAGAGATGGGTTGTGGAAGATCGAGTTGGACTATGAGAATGAATGGCGGAGGAAAGTTTACATACCCGTCTGAGAAGAGCGCGGCACCCTTTATCATCAGCTTCACATCCAGATTAACAAGTAGAACTCACAGAGGCGAAGATACTATTTCAGTCAGCTGGATTCTAAAGTCCATCTATGAGAAGCGCTTTCATTCCATGAACCGAGACGAGACGCGATCTGATTGAGGAGAGAGTGGGAAGTGTGATCGGTATAATGTCCCGTTTCGTGAGGTTCCTAAGACTAGAGGAGACTCACGTTCCTATCTTACTCAGTCCAATCTTCTCTTCGATGATGTTCGAATCCACCGGATGTTCCCCAGTGGTGGGTTCCAACGAACGAGCAGCTAATGGGTTACGCATTGTGAATTGTATAAGGTATGTTCTGGTTACACGTGTGTTCGAGTCGAGGTTGGAGAGAAAGAGAGGTGGTGGGTGTCTGAAGAGTGAGTAACCGATTAGCTCGAGGGAAGGGAAGAGAGTGTGTATGGTATTTGGAAGATACGCACTCTGACTTTATAGTCGTGATAACCCTCACCTATCACCGAAGACTTCCGATGTGTGACCAGAGACAAACAGTGACCAGTGAGTGACAACAGAGTGAGACGTGACGATATAGCCCAAAGTGGGAGTGAGGGTGAGAGTGAGAGTGAGAGTGGTAATGTAACATCCACACACGTTCGCACTCACCAATCGGCTTTCTCCTATACGAGTATGAGTGAGATTGCTCGTACTCTACTCCTTCCCCCACCCCCCACCCACCACCCACCAATGACCGTCCTTGCTATCTCTGAAATGGAGACATGTGACAAACAGGGCGGAATGACGAAATGTCCAAATGGTCTAACTCGATCGGGTAAATTCCCCGATCTGATAGGGACAGCGGCGGTCGAGAGTGATCCGGATGTTTCGGCAATTGGCAGACAACTGCATATGAAGGATGACCTGTGGAGCAGCCAGCTGCCATCAGCTATGTACCAGCAGCTATGTACCAGCAGCTATGTACCAGCAGTAGGCATGATGGATGTACCGTCCCATTCCCAGGTGTGGATTACATGATGACCAACAACCGACCATTTGCGACGGAGATACCGTGCGGCAAAGGCAATGTCTGTCACTCATCGACTCCCTGACACCCCCCTCCCCACCCCGAGAGGGCAAGTACCTCGTTTGGAAAGTGTCAAGATAAGATGAACGTGCCAACTTCATTACACCACTACTCTCATTCCACATTCACCCGACCGCTTCTGGACCATGCAATACCAGGAATAGATATCACCGGTTCGTCGCACGTGCTGTAAGCACTCATCGCGCTTCAACTGTCACACCTGCTTTGTTGAAAGATCTTGCATCTGCTCCGTGTCATATCGTTCCTGCATACCCTCCTCATCTTCAATCTTTGATTTCTCCAAGATGTCCCGTTTGAGGAGAGCTCCTAAACCCTGAACTCAATTTGCTTGATAGTGTCACGACACATTGCACATTGATGTCTCATCTGCTACAGTCAAGGCTGTGTCTCTATTCCTCTCTTTCAAGTCGTTATTCTCCCGAATCAAGTCGTTATTCTCCCGAATCAAGGTCTCATTTCTCATAGTCAAGGTGTCACGGCCGTCGAACAACTATTTCTTAATAGACCGACGGTCGACGAACCTCGGCTAACTTCACGCTCTGAGTCGATGTCTCACCCAACCAGGAGGGCGCAGACGTCGAAAGGGGTGTAACTACGGCGTACTTCGGCGTAGTTACTCTAACTAGGGTTTTGTTCTACTGATGGCGATGTATCTTGATTTATAGCTATCTCTATCTGTCTTTCACTACTGACAACAATCAAGGATCGCTGAAGAACTTCAGCGATCTTCTCAGCTAATATTATCTACTCCTCCTAGACGTTCATCCAACCCTCTCGCGCTTTGACGTACTTCAACGCACTTCGTCCAACTTCCCCGAGCCCTCGGCCATCCTCTTCCTCCTTCGACTAACTCCGCCTAACATCGCCGCACTTCTGCTCCCATTGTCCCTACTTAGCCTAACCCCGTCTAACTTCGCCGTACTTCTGCTCCCATTGTTCCTACTTAGCCTAACTCCGCCTAACATCGCCGCACTTCTGCTCCCATTGTCCCTACTTAGCCTAACTCCGCCTAACATCGCCGCACTTCTGCTCCCATTGTCCCTACTTAGCCTAACCCCGTCTAACTTCGCCGTACTTCTGCTCCCATTGTTCCTACTTAGCCTAACTCCGCCTAACATCGCCGCACTTCTGCTCCCATTGTCCCTACTTAGCCTAACTCCGTCTAACTTCGCCGTACTTGGTGTCAGAAGTCCTGAGTTACGTGTAGAGTAAAGAGGTTAAGGCGTGATGGGGTTTTGATGGCCAAAGGAGGGTCATTGTTGGTGGAGTAATCGAGGTGTCACGACGTAGTTCGTGACACAAGGATCTGACCGTCTCAATAATAGTTTCAGACTGCTCAACCCTTGTACTCTCCATTTTCTTCATCATGGCTTTCATTTGTGATGCAGTAGCTAGTGTTGCACTAGCAGTACCCTGCGCTACAGATAATTGGTTCAAGATACTGGTGTTGGCACTCTCCTCGTCTTGTATAGACTTTTGGAGTCTACTGACAGCATCACAAATCTGCTTCTGCTTGACCAAATCGGACAAAATCGGTCCGGGCTCTGGGAGACTTGATGGTAGGATTGATCTCCCGGAAGGTCTGGACAGCCATGTCTGCATCCAAAGGGCTGGAGCAATGGCTAGTATTGCCATCTCAGTTTTCAAATCATTGTCCATACGCTTAAAGACCTCAGCACTGACCGTTTGAATGCTGTCTGAAAGACCCTGTCCGGCCTCTATGTTGGACTCATGATTGTTGGAAACAAGCCAGGTAAGGACACAGGAGCCTGCGTCTTTCAGGCGTGATATGGCATTCTCTATCTCCTTTGGGGCTCCGAAGCCTGAGTTTTGTAGGTTTTGCATGGAGTCTCTCACTATAGTAGCCACAAGTGTTAACTCTTCACCATATGAGTAATTCTTGTCAAACTGCCTTTTTAACGGGCCATCTGTGCCCTGCATGAATTTTTCCATGTGCGAAAGCGCAGTCCGAACACAGTGGTCTTCAGTCTGCTTGAACATTGTTGATCTGATTTGTGTGAGTGGCAAAAGTGTGGAAATTGTGTGAAAGAATGGCGCCTAGGTGAGTTTATATCATACGAATCCGTTCCCCACGATGGTGCCACTTCCATCCTACGTTTGTGGCGGACGATCCTTTATCCCACTCTCCCTCTCGTCCCATGCCGTCCGAGGTTGAGGCGTCTAGAACACGATCGGACATGAAAGGAACGATCATCAGGTTGATTTCGGTCTAACTTCATTGAGCAGAAAAGGGTCACCCGCCCGATGTGGACGGGGAGGCCGACATGCGATGGCCGATGTTGTCGTGGGAAGGAAGTGATGTGGCGCACGGATTTCGTGAGAAAGGCAGGAGTCTAGATCACAGCTTTGACTTCTAGTCTTTGTTGTACCATCTTACTGATAGAGTGTGTTGAATCTTATTGAACACATGAATGATTGTATGAATTACTACGGGGACAAGGAATGGGAAAGTCATGCTGCAAAGGTGCCATACATGCACAAGAGGTATGGTGCGCGGTCTGAACGTTTTGACCATGTCTCACTGCTCATCTCTTCCTGATGATGGACTGTAGGACAAGCATTGTCACAAGACCAGCAGTCTCACACCATCTCTAATCTCTTCATACCTTAACTCTATCAACCACTTTGCATCGAAAGCAGTCTCAGGAAACCATGACTATGCGCAATTCATGTTTTGAATCTCTACAGTGATTCTGAGGGGACTATCAAGTGCTACTCTGACCATCAGATGTTTGCCTCCAAAAGCATCTTGTCCATGCCTAAAAGCTTGAGACTCAGTTGCTGAACTGCCCTGTCAGGAATTTTACCCCTGCAATGTTAGCTGATAGGATTGGCCCAGGACGGCCGAACCGCCGTTAAATAATTACCCCTTTTGTCCAATATTTCTCTGTTCAACTTATCCTCTGAACTCTATTCAATCGTCTCTGGTTTTCTGTGTGTGAGTGGAATGTGATAAGTATAGAGACATGTAGAATTGATGCATGCTCTTTTCCCCCTCTGTATCGTCATCTAATTATCAGTAAACAATGTAGAATCAATGCATGCTCTTTCCCCTCTGCATCATCATCTAAAAATTATCAAACAGTGTGCCTGAGTCCAACAGCCCTACCATGGCTAAGAACGGCCATTGTTACTTGGAATCTGAACTCTCAGCTCAGTGTTCTCCCGTGTCAGATCAGCAATCTTGCTGTTTAGTTCACGTATCTGAGTGTCATGTTGCTGCTTCATCTCGTTACTACTTGAGTGTCAGGGGTTCCTTCGGTTCTAGGTATGGTTTGAGGGACAAGATCCGCAACTGGTCAAGCACGGTAGCAATCTAGAGTCACAGACAGGTGAAGATACATTGTCCAAAGAGTAAAGTAGCTATCTTCGTATTATGTATCTGTCAGGTACGCTGCCAGCGGCGTCCTCCGCATACCAGAGTTGTCACCACGTGACATTCACCCTGCGACTTTATGCTATCCATCAAATCATCAATTCTAGTTCTCAATTGCGACAGGTGTGGTCCCACTTGTGCCGTACGGTTCTTACCTGTGCACGAGAGTGTCACAACATCTAGGTAATTCCCAAAAGGACGGGCTAAACGTTTGTATGGATACCGTTCATCATATGAGAGCTCACGAAATTTACCCGGATGGTCGAGATAGTAACCCAGACTGGGGCGAGTCACCACAGTAGTATGAGATTCAGCCATTCTGATAAAAATGATACAGTATTGGAGGATCATAAGGAGAACCCTTCACCCTATATAGACAACAAAAATAGTCGGAAACCCAATCATTGACCGATGACGGCATCGATCCTTTATCCGACGATCCTCTCTTCCCTCGCCCACCTCCAACTCGAACGATATCATATCACGTAATGTCTTCCCTTCCCCTAACTCCTATGGCTTCAACTACACCGCCCACTTATAACCCTTCCCACGACCATACGTCAACCCTGACCATCCTTCTTCCTTCCACGGACGGATCATGACACCTCTCTGTATTCTTCCCACGTCCATAGTCGCGATGCCCAATAACGTCTCTCTTTGACCTTCTAGACTTGAGTCCTCCCTTAACTGACCTGGCCATCGAGAAAGAAGTGATGATACGTCTTCTTTCCGCCCCAAAGCCAGTAAAAGTCTCGCTAGTCGTATCCTAGATTGAAGAGAAGTGGGATGGTGTTGGACGGCTTGTTCTAATATCGTTAAAGCTCCCTCCGGATTATCCTGGATCAGCTGGTGGGAGGAGAGGACGAGAGGGATGTGGTCGTCGGATTGAAGAGGAAGGGAGGAGAGGGTGGAGAGACATGTCGAAGTGAGGTCATTGTCTGAAAGGAGGAGGGAAATGACCGTGAGAGCGATGAGGATTTGAGACGAGGTAGTTGGTAGACTGTTCGTCAGGGTTATCATTTTCATATATCATCAGGTATCGAAAAGACCATGCAAGATGAATCCTGATAGGGCAGTGAGGCAAAAGAGAGAGAGAGAGAGACTCTAAGCAGAGGCTGAACAGACGGAACAAAGAATTGTAGAAGGATATAAGAGAGAAAGATGATGAGTGCTTACCAATCCATCAAATGATCTTTTGCCACTTCCTTCCCATCTTCCCCCATCCCCCATAAAGTCCTAGCTAACAAAACGATCACTTCTTCCCTTTTCTCTTTCCCCTGACAAATCTCCAAACATTTTTCAAAACTTTCCAAACTTTGATCCACTTTGTCTAACCAAAACTCGGAAATACCTTGTCCTAACAAACATTGCACTCTCATATCACTCTCTTCATCTCCATTTTTCCCATCTATCAGCTCCAAACAATTCTTGAACCCCTCCAGAGCTTCGGTGTAATTTCCAGTGGATAATCGAACTCTTGCAAGATTACATAATACCACGATATATAGATGTTCCGTTTGAGGAGATTCGGTAGATTCATATTCTTCTTCTAACAATTGAGCAGAAGATACTAACGCATCGATAGATTCTGATGAAAGACCGATACGTTCACACATCAACGCATATAGGTTTAGAGCCATTGGATCTTTTGGTCGATTGTGGATGTATGATCTAAGAGCGAAAAGTGGTTGATGTAATGTTGATGTTGACTTCGAAATCGACGAGGATGGATCGAGGAAAGGAAGGAAGATGGTGAGAGCGTGTGCTATATTCGCTTCGAGTAGACTACCACCCGCTAAAGTAACGGAATGAGCGAATAACTCAGTTGCGTGGGTTTGATTAAATGAACGATACGCGATAATTCCTTGACCATACCATGCTTGAGCATAATCCGGATCGAGTATTTGAGCCTTTACAAAACATTCACTTGCTAAATTCAAATCATCGAGATTGAGGTATAAATACCCAAGGTTGGTCCATGCTATCGGATCTTTCGAATATAATTCGAGGGAAATGATGAATGCGTGTTGAGCCAATGCGGGTCCTGCGGAAGATGATATTACACCTAAAGCATTCCAAAGTCTTTCGTCACTTGCATCATGCTCGAGTGCTTTGCGCACAATCACAATTGCAGCTTTCAGACAACATGTTCTCAGATCAGTGCCTCCCTCTGATTTATCCTCCTCCGGAGAGATTGTCTGGGAAGAAGGGACAGGTAGGGAGATGGCTAAAGCATGTAAGGCAGAAGCCAGATCGTAGATGGCGATATTCGAAACGCGAAGGTCGGTCGACAAAAGCCAAGCACGGTAAGCGTATACGAAGATCGAGGTCTTGATCACAAAAGTCAGATCGGGAGGACATTCAAGAAGGGACGACGCGTGTCCTAGACCTGTCACTGAAGCGTGTCGATCTGTATCGTCTTCCACCAACAATTTTAAGATAGGTTTCAGTACGGTCGCAGAAGTTTGCGCGTCTTCCATTGTAGTTTCCAGTGAGGCCAGTTCGAAAGCCGCATCACCTATCGTTTTCCACGTCCATGGTCTGTGACCTTGTTTGGATCGAAGAACATCCGCGGCTAATGTGACAGTGTCGTGAAAGGCATTGCGGGCTCGTTGTCTGAATCCTCCCGAGGAAGCTTGTCGACCGAGGGACAGGGTTGATTGAGCAAGAGAAGCTATGACACCAATTTTCGAGGGTGGTTCCAAATCGAGAACAGATTGATAAGCTTCAATGGCCTTGTCGAAGGCACCAAGCTGATGGTATGTCTCTCCAATGTTATATTGTGCGACCCAAGCTTTAGGATCCAGTTCGAGAGCGTGAGAGAGAGCTTTGAGCGCGGCCATATGACGACCGAGTTTGAGATAAGCGGTACCGAGCAGGATCCAAGTAGAAACGTCTGATGGTTCCGCTCGTAAAGCTATTTGGAAGGCTTGAGTTGCCTCAGCATACTTCTTATAGTGCTGATATTAGCTTCGCCGATCTCGTCGAAGTAACAAGTTGAACCAGAAAGGGTGATGAAGGACTAACCATCTCGGTCGATCCCAGAGCTTTCCAAGCCCACCCATTTTTTGGTGCAAATCGTCCCTTAGCATTTAAAACATCTCCACCTGCGATCCCTTCTACCCCTCCTTCACCTTCCATAACTCTCATAGCTATACCCCTTACCAAAGCCCATTCATCATCGTCGGCATAACCAATGACCAATCTCCTGGCAGCTTCCACTTCAGTAGCATCCAGCTCGAAAGCCTTTTGAAAACACTTCAAAGCACGATCTTCGTCCGGAGGTATGTTAGATTCGTAGGAGATTCCAAGGGAAGTGTAAGCTGGAGCATAGGATGGTAGAGCACGACATGAAGCCATGAACCATTCTTCTGCATGCTGCCGATTCTCCTCGTCTGTTGAGGTCAGCGTTCTCTCCTCTCAATATGATTCCCCAACGAATAAATTGCCTCAAATACTTGAGATCTCTGGTTACTAGGCTGAACTATGATCCAGGGGATATTATTGTCTCCTTTGACACTACTCACCTCCGATGAGCCATTCACACCTTCCGAGTCGATACCAACCCCTTGCTCTAGCGTAAGCCTCGTCGTCATTACTGTCCTGCTCTTTCCGAGTTTCTCGACGTTGTACTACCTCCTCGAGAACATCACGTCCTTCTGATAGCTTGTCCTCATTGACCAAACACCACCCGATCTCTTCACGTGCAGCGACCGCTTCCCTCTCTTCAGGACCAGAATCCAGCATAATCTGGAATTCCTCTCGCGCTTCTGCCCATTTCCCCTCAGTCTGCAAAATTCTAGCACGGGCAAAGCGAGCTTCCAGATTGTTCATTTGTTGGCTGAGGACATCCGAGAGGAGACGATTGGCTCTAGCATGGTGTTTCGGTGGATAGTAAGGTACAAGAGCGATACCGAGTGCAGTGTCAATAGAGAGACGTGTCCTGTAGTGTCAGTCTGCTCTTGTGCTCAGGTCCAAACTCACAGGGGCATTGTGGTCCCACGCTCACTCTCGAGCTCTTTTAACAAAATCCTCGATTTTTCAGCGTAGGTGACAGCATTCTGCCAATCTTCTTCTTGTATCGATACTCTCGTCATCACTCGGTGAGCGAAGACAGACTTGGGAAGTTTTCTCAGCAGTTTCTTGTGTCTCAGCGTCACATCTGCTTGAGAATGAAATGATGAAGAGGGGCTCACCGTCATTTCAGCGATCAACTCCTCTTTCTCTTCTTGATCAACGTCCTCCGCTAGGGTACCCTCCTTCTCCGCAAGTCGTCGAGCCTTTCGTCGATCTCTGGCATTGGGACCTTTTGTCTTGCCAGGCCTTGAAGCCTTTCGCTTCTTAATACTCGAATGATCTTTCAGCGCCTCCGAAGACGGGTTTTCATCCCCCTCATCGTCTGCGTCGGGCAGAGGTAGATGGAACCAACGACAATAGTCTTCAGTGAAGTCTGACAAGGGAGTCGAGGGGAAAGCGAGAACGAATTTATTCAGACTTTCTAGATCGTAAACTAGTCACGTCAGCGAGCGGCTTGTACATAAATTTTGGTAGTAGGGAAGTCGAGGAGAGTATCAAAAGAACTCACATATGTCCTTTTGATCAGTACCTTCTATGACCCATGACCAAGCCTCCTCAGCTCCTGGCGTCGTGACATTGAGCAGGACGAAGCCCTCGGCTAGAGCTGAAGCTTTTTGGACAGCCTCGCCTTTACTGACGGTAGGCGGAGTATGCCTAACGAAAAGACTCGGTTCTGGTAGGTTGAAAGTGGATGCAGTCTCCACATTGGATACGCGCAAGGTCGTTGGAGCGGCATTCTGTGCTGTAGTGGGCTTTCCTTCGGATCTTGTTTGATCAGTGAGTGAGCATTGTAAGGGTAGTAATAAAACCCACTGAGTACTGGCTGCTAGGTTACGCCAAAAAATAAATTGCTCCACTTCCACATCTCGTCTGACTTCCTCGTCTGTATTCGGATGCCGGGCTACCTCTTCCAATAGATCCACCATAGCCATTCCTTCTGACCCTCCCAAGATCTCCGCCTCCACATTCCGTCTGACCTCGCTTGGAGATCCAGCACCTAGTCTTTTCCGTCCTGCCTCGACCTTCTGCTCGATGATTGTGTGAACGATTGATTTTGCTCGAATGAGGAGATTGAGAGCTAAGGGGAGAGATCCTACCAGATGCAAGATATGTGGTAATTCTCGAGGCAAAGTGGGTTGTACAGACAAAGAAGGGGGAGGGTATAGTGGAGTGGGAAAAGGGACATAGGTGCCGGAAGGTGGGGTAGCAGATTGTAATAGAGATACGAGGGGTCCATCTGACACAAGGAGTATGAGTATCTCCAAGACCTTTTCTTGAGGACCATGTGTCTGACGGAGGGTAAGCAGTTCTTGCAAAGCAGTTGCCGTTTTGTCGGGATCTCTTCTGCCCTTTCAGTACGATATTGGCATGAAAGAACTCACGAATCAAAAGATGCCTGTACCTGAATCTCTAAGAACCTGCAGAGCTTGTCCCAAGCCTCTTGCTTCTCGTATAGCTTTCGTAGACCATGCCCTGCTAAGGGGTTTGTAGGATCAATCCGGTATGCTTGAAAGTATGACTAAGAGGTCAGAGACTGACAGGCGATATCATCAAGAATGTCAGACCTTTTCAGCCTCGTCCCATTTCTGAGCATGTGTGAGAGCCAAACCACGAAAGACCAGTCTGGAAGATGAGCTCGAGATCAAGGTTGAATTTGGGAATGACTGACATTTGGGCTACCTCTGGAGCGTCCTTGTCCACTGATTTCAGCAGGTTGGTTGCCTGATACAGCGCTGCCTCGTGATTGCCCTCTTCCAGCTGGGCTTTTATGGCCTTGAGTGCCTTCTTTGTGGACATGGTGAATGGTAGATGATAGAGGGACAACAAGTGGTAGTTGCAGTAGTAGTAGTAGTAGTGACGTAGGTTTGACCAGACCGATCGAAGCTAATTCGGGTGTTAATTTTCGCAGAAAGATCTTTCACACCCACTCACCTTTTCATCAACAACGTACTACTGATTATCACTTTTGTGCATACACATACATACATTTACTGCATCTCTCACAACTCGCTGTATGTAGCTTGCTCCTCTGGAACGATTGTGTACAATACCATCTCTGAAAGTGACCAGGCCGACCTGTACAAGACTACGAAACGTGGGTGAGTTTGCTCGAGACGCTCCTTTTCTCTCCCTCCTCCTCTTTACATTCTCGACCACTTTACCTTTCCTTTCAAAGGACCGCTCTCGTCTATGCACTCTGCTCGTTTTTCACCCGATTGGGTCGGCCGATAGCCAGCATTGGGATAGACTACTTCTTCCTTATCCATCACTTGCATTCCTACATCACTTCTATTATTGGCCGCTTGATAGACGCATTGTGGGGTGGCGATCAACTGGGACGATCAAGCCGCTCCACTGCGAGACCCCCTTCCACGTCTCTCGTACATTTCTTATTGCAGTAGCTGAAGCCTTCAAGTACCTCTCTCCTCAGCTACACCACAACTTGATCATCCCCCCCTCACCCGGTCAATACCTCCGCCTCCCCGTCCCCAAGACACTGCTCCGGACCGTTGTCTCAAATTTCATCCCGTCAATCTCGCTTATTCGACACGTTCGTCCGCCCTACAGGGCATCCATCCAGGCGGCAGGCGGCGTCCAGGTGACCGGACAACATTATTTCCCCAAGCGACGTTCATAAACTTTTCACTCTGTATCTCCCATGGTCGCCATTACAGCCAAGCCTCAAGACCCACCAACCAATCCCGGCCATCTGCATACCCCTCTTCGACCCACCATCACCACTCCCGCCCATCCGGTCCTCAAACGCTCTCTCACCGATCTGACCACAAAGTCT
This sequence comes from Tremella mesenterica DSM 1558, assembly GCF_000271645.1. Taxonomy (NCBI): domain Eukaryota; kingdom Fungi; phylum Basidiomycota; class Tremellomycetes; order Tremellales; family Tremellaceae; genus Tremella; species Tremella mesenterica. The sequence goes on from NW_006711225.1 coordinate 5,817,318, forward strand.
GCCTCTCAGGTCACTCCTCCAACTGCCATCTCATTAGACGAGGAACCGGAAGCCCTCGATATAGGTTCTCCCAAGAATAGTCTACCTGGGCCGTCGCAACCCTATCAACATGCCTGCGACATTCCCTTGCCATCACGGAGACGACATCGAGGTGGAGTCTTATTTTCACGTAGTCGAGCCAGCTCTGCCGGGACCAGCTTTGAGAGCAGCATGGACATGACAAACAGCCTGAGCTTCGGTGATTTGGCTTCGCTAGGGAGGAGACCGTCAGCTTCGACAGAAGACGAGGAAGAAGTTCTCAAGCCCAGGTCAAGAAGTCGGGATGCTCAGCGCAGAGTATTCAGTGAGACTGGCAGGCAGCAAGAACGAGTTGAAGATCTAGCAGATTGGGACAATAGGTGATAACATTTTCCCTCTTTCTCCAACAAAAGCTGATGAGCAGTGCTCGGTTCTATCATCGACTACATTCTCGACCTGGGTCCAGAGCAGGTTCACGGCCGACGTCTCCTCTCCATTCGCCTCAAGTCTCACCACGAGGTTCGAAAACAGCAGAAACCTCTCCTGTCTTTGCGCGTAGGCGCCTGACCCTTCCACCCAACAATGTGCTCCTATCCCCGCCTCCACCTCCTGGTGCCGGACTTTCGGCCCAATTGTCGCCCAATCATTACTTCCTTCAGCAACATCTCCCCCCGACATTCCCACACACATGGAGCCCAGAGTTGAGACCCATTGACCGCGACATGACCGTCTCGCCAATGGTTATTATGACACCCACCACGGATGACTGGAAAGTTTTGAAGGAGATCAGTCGGACGGAAGGCGAACATTTGCCGACCAGTGAGGAGAGCAGTGAAGGGACGCCGTCTCCTGATCAGTCTCCATCTCAAGAGTCCGTCGAGCGAATGGTCGATTCACTTACAGCAACACCGACGATATCAAGAATGGGTGATAGCAGGCCTGAGAGACCCCGACTCAGACCATCCATTTCTGCCGACATTATACAAGCAGAACCGATACATACAGCAGATCCAGGAGGTTCAGCCGCAAATCCTATCACACCCGAGAAGCCCAACATCATACCCGTAATCATTGCTCCATCACCTGTGGCTCCCGTTGAGCAATTTGCACCTCAACCTCAACAAGAGCTGCACGATCTACCCCGCCCTGATCTGCTTGCAGTTGCAGCTCCAAGAGCCGAGACCAAAGACGCAGTAGATGATATAGTAATTGCAAACGACCTTCACAAGTCGAAAGGATTTGTGAGTTTTGGGCGACGGGACAGTCTCAGATCCCTGAAGAAACCGACTCTGGAGCCACGGACAAAGAGTAAACGCGAGCTCGAGCGGGAACGACTTTTCAAGCTTGTGGACGCTGAACTCGAGAAGGAGGCCAATGCAGAGGCGGGAAGTCCTTCATCGGATGATGGCCGCGGTGTTCAGCAAATCGGTCTTGCTCGCCGACGTGACGCTGGGAGTCCATCTGGTCAGCTCGACGTTCCTGTTTCGTCGCAGGGTCCCAAGTCTGCTGGTTTCATTTCCAAGGACTCGATTGAAGGTCAAACCGATTTACGAGCGCTGAAACGTTCCAGTCTCCCACCTCTGACAAAATTCATAATCGTCTCGCCAACACAGCCGATCCGATCATCTCCGCTGCATGCCTCTCCCGTGATGCCCGGTCAACCTTTCGATGGATCGGCGGACTCATCGCGCTCTCAAACTCCCAATTCAGCGCAATCCGGACTTTCCGGACTTTCTTCTCCCCAAGTATCGAACCCGAACCTAGGCAGTATACGCGATTACGCTCGAGCATTGTCGACTCATCATTCTGCAGCGGCGGAAGCCTCCGCGTCTCCAAAACTCACCCGGTCACCCCGACAGAGAGATACCTCGAGAGTATCATTGGTAGCCGGTAGATTGGTGCAACCTTTCACAGTTCCTCCCACAACTTCCTTGCCCCCTCCTAGCCCTGCCCTAAGTGTGCAATCAAATCTGCAATCATTTTCGCCCTTCCGGTCGCCCAGCTTGGGTCCGAAGCTGGGGGTGGGCACACCGCCTACAATGAACCGGTTAGATACACAAATGTCTTTCGCTCCCAGTGTCGGAGCACCAAGTACTGTCGGGACACCAACAAGTGAGACTGCGAGTGGTATTGGTGGACGAGGAATCGATGACTATGTCATTTTGAAAGAAGCAGGCAAAGGGGCGTATGGTTTGGTTATGAGAGCAAAGGTGAAAGGTCCCACTGGAGAGCCTGTAGGGGTGAGTTTGGTCGCATGATATGTCTAGTCAGCGCTAATGAATAGGATGAAGTGATTATCAAGTATATCATCAAAGGACGTATTCTTGCGGATTGTTGGAAGAAACATAAGATCTTAGGTCCAATACCTGTCGAGAGTATGTCCTTTTTATCGCTTGCGGCCTTTGCGTAAGAAGTGGAGAGATACTGATTTACAGTACATGTCATGGATCAACTTCGTCATCTTTTGTACATACCTCCACCCAAACCCCATCCATGGGACCCGGCACGACCTCGTCCTGGTCTACTTGAAGATTCGACCAGCGAAGATACCACCCCTCGACCCTTTGAAGGTAGTTCTGATGGGACTGAAGGGCAGTATAACGAAATCCGCAAATCGAATGGAGAGGATGCTTCGATCGTGTCAAGCATAGAGACAGCTGCGCGGGGCGGATATACCTCGACACAGAGATATCTCTCGTCGGAAATGAGGTATAGTCCTGAACGAGGACATCCTAACATTTGCAAACTGCTTGACTTTTTCGAGGATCGAGAGTTTTACTATTGTGAGTGAAAGCTTCTTCGCGACGCTTACGGTACACATGTTGAATGTCAGTGGTCATGCCACGCTTTGGTACTGGTGTCGACCTTTTCGATCGCGTCGAAGCCTCGCCCACCGGTCTTGATCCATTCGAAGTTCGCTCTTTAATGGGTCAACTCGCCGACGCCGTCCGGTTCCTTCACGCCAATGGAATAGTCCATCGTGACATAAAAGACGAAAATGTCATTCTGGACGGTACCGGTCATTGTCAACTTATCGACTTTGGTTCTGCCGCTCATTGGCGTCCTGGGAAGAAATGGGACACTTTTTCGGGTACTTTGCATTACGCAAGTCCCGAGATTTTACGTGGGGAAATGTATGGTGGGAAAGAACAAGATGTTTGGGCTTTGGGTGTTTTAGGGTACGTTTTGTTAGTCGGTGAAACTCCATTTTCAGCATTACCAGAAGACGTCTTGGAAGGTTTGACATCTGAAAGTGTGGCGGCGGTGGGTTTACATTCTCGTTGTGAAGATGGTCATGAGGATGAAGGTAGGGAAAGAGATGGTGGTGGAAGATTAGGTGATGCGGCGGATTTAGTGAGAAGATGTTTAGAAATGATTGTCGGGGATAGACCCAGTGCAGAGATGATTTGTCAACATCGGTTTTTGGTAGGTGAAAATGGATGGGTGGGACATAGAGGTTGGGTAAAATGATGATGATGATGATTATCTTTATCTGTCTGTGAAAGGAGGTTTTTCACATGTTGGTCTCTGAAGTATTAGGGTGTAAAGGGTGTGTGATAAGATGAGAAAGAACAAAATGGACAAAGTTGTCAGCATGGGAAGGGAATCGAATATGAAAAAACATAGAAATTTGACATTTGGCATGAATCGTTAGCATTCATAAGAGCATTCGTTCCTTTCTTTGATATCATTCTCATTCTCTTTTTCACTTTTCCACTTTCTTTATTCATGCTCAAAAACTTTTAATGGTCTATAGACTATGTAAATCCCTTATGACATGTAACACGTAGGGAAGTCTGATGTAGAAGTTGCAATTGGAGTGGTGAATGTACAAATTATTTACTGGACGTGATCCTTTTTACGTCCTCGGGGAAAAGGTGTATTGGGTAATTTGGGTGGATCACGAATAGTGGTATTATCCCCTAATTCAGTTTCGGACGTTAGACGTAATCCTAAATTATCAGTCTGGACTCTGCATGCTCTGCACTTTGCGCAGTCAAGAATCAGGAAAGATGTCTCGTAGAGTACCAGTATGGTATTGTTTCTTTCTACCGAATGACCGATTGACCGACGGATGGAGGGAGGGACGGATCAAATGATTATTCATCCGAATATCAGATCTGGCTAGCGTTACATTCGAGTTGAGGGATATTGGTTCGCTATTTCATTTCGAGTTGAGGGATATAACCTTCGCTAATTCATTCGAGTTGAGAAGTATTGATGACGAAGGAAGATGGATACATGAATACCTGAAAGATGTATACACTGGAAGAACGAAACTTACTAAATGTACCTTGCTCATCTTTAACACCTTGGACAACATTCTTTCTAATGAATAAAGCTACTTCTTTCCATTCTTCTATCCTCTGATTCAATTCTTCAAACTTTACATCTACTTCCTCTCTTTCTATACCTTTTGATGATATTGCCGAGTCACTATTCTCGTTCACTTTCGAAGTAGATTGTGGTTGTGAATCTGGCTTCATGCGAGAGGCAGACGATTGGGGTAGTTGAGAAGGAGGAGTTAATGTTGGTGAAGAGAACGTTTGTCGGAGAAGTGATCGTAATGCTATTTTACGTGGTTCGTCACCTTTTTTTTCTGTAAGCTCCGCATTTACATTTGGCTACCTGGAATATAACCTTAGTCTCAAGCCCGCTGGCTTCGTCAAAGATTAAAGAGCTTCGTACGCCCATAGCCATAGGGTTGAGATCACTATTTATAGAGAGAGAGAGAGAGCGGGACCAAAACCGCCCAAAACCTTCAGGTCCATGATCCAGTGCGACATAACGTACGTGACGTGATTCGACCATACCAGAATGTGCTTTTTCGCGACTGATGAGCCGCCCCAAAAGCCCCGGACAGAGGGAATGGGAGGAAAGAAGGGGAAAAGCAAAAGAATAAGTTGAGAATGAAGAGTTAGAACTAACCGTTGAAAGTAATCTTCGTAGCTCGTAGAACAGCCCGATAAGCCGATCTGGCCTGAGGTCGTAATTTCACAGGAAAGGACATGTTCATCTGATCTCAATTCTTATTTGTCCTAGTGGCCAGTGGGGGCTGTCCAGTGTCCAGTCTTGAGTACTTGGTGTGTTGCGATGCCCCTAGTCGCAGTAAAACAGCAGTCTTCCGAACAGACGGTGTGAATCGCAGTTGCATCGGAAGCAAAAAAATCTAAAGCCGATCGATCGCCGATCGTTTCCTCCTTCGTGGCTCCGTGGCTCCCCTTCCACCCCTCTTCCACTGCCCCCTCTTTCCCCCTCACCTCCCCCCTCCCCCCCCACACCGTCAAACTCGGATGTATCATCTCAATGCACAGCTTCCCATCTCTCACCGTTTTTCTCGGGGTGGAGGTACTATCGAACGCAGATCCATCTTTTGTGTGTACTGTACTTTGTAGCTCAGTTCAATCGCCGGGACTCGAAAGGAAGGTCGATACGAAGTTTCGTTCGATACGCATCGCCCCCCTCTCTTCCCTTCCCACGTCTGAGTCTAAAGGCCGTGAGACCATACGACTCAAACAAGCATTTTTACCCTTAGTTATTTTAGATATGTGACGACATGACTAAGCAAACACGGACTTTTTTGGTCCCGTTTTCGTGAAATGTGACGTCTAACGGGTTAGAACAAGACCAACGTGGTGAAAGGAAGATTAGATTTGAGGGTTTGAGAAACAAACTGACGAGGCTATGCATGCAAGGGTGAGGATATAACTTATGGGAGAAAGCTGATTGGGTCCGTTATCTGTCTCTCCTAACCTTCTGATTTTAGGTGATCGATTCGAATATCTTAAATCGGTTCGAATTGGCGATTCGAATTTTCGAGTTCATTGAGATCAGAGCAAGAACAAGAAGAAGAACAAGACAAATCAAGAGGGAAAGAAAAATGGTAGGAGTCAGGATGGGGATTTGGTTGACGATGGGTTTGTTGGGCTCTTTATTCCCAGTGACGATGGGTGAAGTGACGGGACAAAGAATGTGTAATCAGGTAAGCTGGATACATCTGTCAGAAGGTGGAAAAGCTAATACGAATAGTATATGTGTATAGAGGGGATGAGAGATAGTACGACTAATTTGGATACTTGTAAGTTGATTTTTAGCTGGTGTGGGAAGAATGGGAAACTGATGAGGAAGATACTCTCAGTCCACCGGATGGAAAGACATTGCCTTTAGGTCAAATTGGTTGGATGGGAATGTAAGTTTGGGTCTTGTTCTCCTTATAGACTCTTCACCTGCGCGGGCGCCCGGGGGGTAGAAGATCCCCCATCTAAAGATCTAGGGATCTCAAGAGGCAGTCAAGAGTTGATTGGAGAGATGTCAAGTGGTGGTTAAATCCGAATTACGAACCGCGAGCTAATTGACAGGGGGTTCGGAAGCCAAATGCGTGAGTATTCAACTTTCCAGCTCCAAAATACAAAAGTGACTAAGGATAAGCAAACACACCAATGGTCATAGTTTGGCCGAATTCTGACGGAAGTATCACCATTTCTCAACGTCAAGCTCCTTCACATATTATGCCTACTGGTGAGTTCACTTCTGGGCTCCATATTGTGAACATGTTTTCTCCCACTTTCCACAAACTTTCTGAACCGCTTCCTTTTCTACCTTCCCGGTATCCCTCGAAACCCTTGTCATCTCCCATTTAAACTCGCTCTTAGAGAATCATGAGCACAAGAGTATCAGGGAGAGTTTCGATACGTATACTTGACTGACTTACAGTTGTATCCGACCCACCTAGAGTAGCATCCCTCGACACATCTTCATCCTTCTCAAACTCCTCTTCCTCTTCATTCACCTTCTCCCTTCCCACCACTTCCGGCTCCTCAGGTCAAACACCTTTAATCTGGGCGTACGGATCAACCAATCCTTCATCTTCATCCCCTTCTGCTAATCTTATTCAGCACGTAGGAATGGGAATAACCACCCTCGATCTTTCCGCAGCATTATCATCATCATCAACCCCAACCATGTCAACATCAGGTGGATCCGATTCCGATTCTGACTCTGACTCTGACTCCGATTCCGATTCTTCTAGTCCTCCAAAAGTCCTAATCGCACATGTTTCTTGTGCCGCCTTAGCTACCCTTTTGTTCCTTCCATTAGGAACCCTCACACCTCGTATAGCAAGAGGTTTCACAACTCGTCGATGGTGGTTCCCCACACATGGAAGTTCGAACGGTATCATCTCATTAGCTCTCATAATAGCTGCTTTCGCTATTGCTAAACATAATTTCGATGATGAAGGTTATAATACGGAACATAGGGTATTAGGATTATGTTTGTTTATATTCATGTTGGTTCAAGCTAGTTTAGGGGTCTTGGTTCATTGGTGGAAAATCGATCATCGGTTTAAAATCGCAGGAAGAGGTCCTATGAATTTCATTCATGTTGGATTTGGTATAGCTATTGTTTTTATCGGATGGTGGACTGCATGGTTGGGTAAGTAATTTTTCTTCTTTTCCTTGTTTTCTACATCTTAATTTTCCTTCTGACTCTCTTATCATCTGTATCCTCAGCCGCTCTTTCTTTTCCCTCTCCTCTTCTAATTTTTATGATCTAAGCAAAATCATCTTGGTTCGAAGCGAGGCCACATTTCTCTCGTCTCATATGACCTATTTGATGTCTGAGAAGTAGGTAAAACGTCATGACACGAAAGTTAATGATCAGGTATGACCCGTGAATGGCCTTCGTCAGGTTACACACCCCCTCATAGAGGGTTGAAAATTGGTTTCTGGATTCTATGTGGGGTCAGTAATTTCTGCCTCCCTCCCTGCCTTATCTGTCACTCTTCTCATCCCTATTAAAGAACCCAGTTGACGCTTTTAGTTCTACGCTTTGGTCTATGTATTAGGTATAATTTTCCTCCTTCCTCGTCAATTACGATTAGAAAGTAATCGAGTCGGTCAATCAACTCAACCAAGTCAAGAAGAATTAAAATCTGGTCCGATGATAGGTATGTCAGGTCTTCGACAAGGGACGAGTAACACTTCCACCATAGAGTAACTTTAAGGAATTAGATCTTCAGAGTCGAGTATACTCAGGATGATATCTAGACAAAATCTTAAAATGTTAACAAGAGCCTATTGCCTAATTGGCATACTTAGTAGTGCTAGGAAGCGTTTCGTAGATTCAGGGAAAATGCATCTTGTGTATTACTCTAATCGTATTCTGCCAACTCTTTGTGAGACTTTTTACTCTCCATGACATTTTTGAGGACCTGATAGGATTACTTATAGGATCATTCCCACACACTGGAAGTAAGCTAGAATGCTTGATCCTCATAAATGTGTCCGATAAAGTCTGGACTGTTGAACGGATAAGACCCCTTTGATCGTTATAACCCGAAAGGACCTCCTAGAAGATCCCTGATCGATCAAAGGCTTTCACAAGACTTTGCCAATCAATTCTCAAGCTTCAAACTCAGAAAAACAAGATTTACAAGGTTCATACGTTTGAAGATTTGAAACACGGAAGAAAAAAGAAAGGAACTCTTTTCATCTCCTGCAATATCCCGAAACTTTGCATTTCTTTACTCAGTCGTGGTGAGAGGGAAGAAGAAAAAAGACAAAGATGAACCGTGCGGTTGATGGTGCCTTTCACTCTTAAACATATCTAAAGGAAGTGTACAGCTTTACGATACCTTGACAACAATCTTATTCCTCTCTTTCTCTTCATTCTTGTTCTCTTGATGGAAAACTTGAACTTCGGTTTTTAGATAGATAGTCTTGACGACGTATCACCTACAACTTTCCGTGCGTAGTAAACGTACGCACGTACAACGTTCTTTCTTTACCCACAGTCTTTTCTGTAGTATTACTCGTACTCCCTACTCTATCCATTCTCACTCCCTTTGCCGCACGACCATACGTTTTCGTTCACTCATTCAAGACCGACTCTATCAGCAGGTAAACAAGAGATACTATACCTACCAACAAACATATCGATCTAGGATTTTCCAGTTCAAAAGCGTGAAGTGAGAGGAAGAACATATGTTGCAGGTCAAAATGTTTTCTCTGAAGTTGATCGTTTCGTTAGCCTGTCTGGCTTTGGTCAAGGGGAAAACGACAGGAACCAAATTTTGTTCAGATTCAATGTGTATAACTGGAACGAGAGATTCTTCTTCAAAATTAGACACTTGTAAGTATATTCTTCTCTATGTTTCAGACTTGCACATTCCCGCAGAATCGACCGACCTGTGTGATGGATGAGGCAAGGTAGTAAGTAGATTGTGAGAGAGAGACGATGGAGAAGAGGGGTTGGAAGCTGATAAAGAAAGATACGTTGGCTCCTCCCGATGGACAGAGTTTGGCACAAGGTAACTTTGGGTGGATGGCAATGTGAGTAATCTTTAAGATCTCCATTAATACCCTTTCCTCCCCTGTCACCGAGCATTGGTACTTGGTTCAGACATTCCCCGCTTGGTTGTACAGTCCATGTGGTCTTCGTTCAAAGTAAACAGAATGTCATCCTCTTCTCTCAGCCAGGCAACGATGGAGAGGCGTTGACAAAGACGATTTGGTATTTTTGAGTATCATGCCGAGCAGGGAACTGACACGACAGCGGTTTCGGTACCGAAATGTCAAACTCTCCCATGGTCATCCTATGGCCTAACTCGGACGGGTCTGTCACTTTGAGTCAACGAAGTGCTCCTGGTCATGCTCAACCTAAACGTGAGATTGTCTCTTTTTCACACCACTCCTGTGCTACTCTTCTGCCTCCCCCCGGTCCCTCTCTTCGAACTCCTCCGATTTCATTCACAATCTAAGAAGGCCCCCATTCCTTTTCCCTGTCCTCATCTGTATACCCAAAACTATGTCTATGGACAAGTGAGTCTTATGACATCGAAATTGAGATTCCTTGACTCTCTCCCCCGACGGAGGATATCGGTATTCCAGGCAGTCTCAAAAAGGGGTCGTGAGACGTACTAACTCACCAGTCGTCTCCTCCCCTCCCTCCGTAGCTTCCCTATCCGCATCTTCATACTCCAACACCTCCAACACTCAATTGACATTCTCAATCCCATCCACTTCCACAACATCCCAGCCCCTCATTTACGCATACTCAGCCACCAACCCTTCCTCCTCTTCACCAGACGCGATCATAAAAATTCACACTTCGTTCGGTACCACCACTCTTGATCTTTCCGCCGCTTTATCTTCTGGTCAAGTATCAACTTCCACAGGAGGAGGTTCGAGTCCATCCAAAGCCCTCATAGCTCATGTGGTATTGGGAGTATTGAGCACAGCTTTCTTCATACCCATCGGAGCTCTTGTTCCGAGGATAGCGAGAGGTTTGACGGGAAAAAGATGGTGGTTCGCAACTCATCAGGCTGTTCAGGGTGTGATAGGTTTGGGTATGGTAGTGGCTGCTTTTGTGATAGCGGTTTGGAATTTTGATGGTGGGATAAATTCTAGTCATCGAGTGAGTTCAAAATTCTTCTCCTCGCCTTGTACATACTTCTGTATAGTTGACCCATGTTCCGTGTGACAATCAATTTCCCTTGTGATACTCCTATCCGTCTCGACAAAACGTGAATAATTTGAGTCATGAGAGAAGACGTGGTGAAGAGAAAATCCAACTGACTCACAGCTATTCGGAGCACTCATGTTCATCTTCATGCTTGTCCAATCCTCTCTCGGAATGTTCGTACACTACATCAAGATCGCCCGTCATCGATTCACCGCTGAATCCGGTCGAGGTCCATCAAATTTCATCCATATGATCTTTGGAGCTGTCACAGTGTGTGTAGGCTTCTGGACGACCTGGGAAGGTGAGTATCTTAGTCGCCTTTGACTGTTACAAGGCATGACGAGGAGCGGCTGAGAGACAGGAATGAACAGCGAATGGCCAGATGCTGTAGGGACCAAAGCTCCCATAGGGCTCAAAGTCGGATATTGGTTCTGGGTCTCTGTGAGTCATCTCGATCTCACTCTTTCACCTTGTTTCTGAGAGGCTGAGCAAACACTCTGCGGGGTTAGGAGAGATGAGTGATATTGACCAAAATTCCTGATGTCAGATACTCGCCCTCTCTTACCTTCTAGGCCTTGCCTTCCTTCTTCCTAGACAACTTCGGATGGAACGTGAGCGTCGGGAAGGCAACATCCGCATGGAGTCTTTCAAAGCCAAGTTAGCTTCCATTGGTGGGGCATGATCAAAAACGAGCTCGGCAGGTCCGGGTTGGTTGAAATACAAGTAGAAGAATGTAGAGATACATGCTGAAGTTGTATTGAAATGCTATTGTGATGTGTTCGCCTGCTCATGTTTGTCTGATTCAGCTAGCTCAGCCAATCCACTGACCGTTATTCTAGATATCAGTCCGAGTTACATAAGAGAAGCAGGGGATATGTACAAGGTGCATGAGCTGTCCAGTCATGGCGTTCGAGTCAGCGCCTGCAAGGAAGACTTCCATTAGCAACAAGTAACGAGCAAAGGTCGGCAGTACTCACCATACGTTGGACCCATCTCCGCGGGCATGTTGGCCCTTCCATGCAAGGGTAGACTACCCACACTCCAATCCTCCATATTCTCCGCAGGTCTCGAAGCCGGTTGTAGAGGTGTGTACACTGGACCAGGACATACAGCGTTGACGCGAATTCCCTTGGGGGCTAGTTGTACAGCCAAGGAACGAGTGAAGGTAATGATCGCCCCTTTGGTGGAAGAATAGTCGATCATTTGTGCAGAACCCTTGAATGCCGTGACAGAGGAAGTGTTGATGATACTGGCTCCCCGTTTGAGGTGAGGCGTTGCAGCTCTGTCATGTCAGTATCTTCTGACAGCTCGGCAAGAGGAGAGGATCGAAAAGGGATGGAGAGGTGGGGATTGTACTCATATATCGTGACGTGTCGGATGGAAGGGAAGAAGGAGAGGAAGACATACTTGGTGAGCGCAAACATGGCCAAGATATTCGACCTGAAGGTACTCTCAACGTTGTTCAACTGAAATATATCAGTCATTCCATATGACCAAAAAAGCAGGAGACAACCCACATCTATCTCTTCAATGCTCTTGGACATAATCTGCTTACTAGCATTATTGACGAGAATGTCAAGTTTTCCAAACTTTTGCAAATGTTCATCGATGACCTTTTGACAGTTTGAGGCGTCCATGAGATCGAGAGGGAGAGCTAAGCATGAGCGGCCGTCAGCTTCGATGGCTTTCTTCACTTCGTCGGCACTGATGGTCAGTGGCATACCCAGGTAGTGTCCATTTCACCAGTGGAGAAACCAGCCAGATAGCGTATTGTCAAAAGATGGTAGAGAGCGGCCCCATCAAATGGCCAACTTCGCCTACTTTCTACGTTATGAGTTCTGATGAACCATTAGACATTCCGGAGAGGGATTGAGTGAAGTGATAGCTTGAGAGATAGAATCAACTCACTCTTCCTGCTCTTCCGGGAGATAAACAATAGTCACATCCGCTCCCTCCCTAGCAAACATCTGAGCTGCACTCCTCCCAATCCCAGAATCACCTCCAGTGACGATAGCTTTCTTTCCTTCGAGTTTACCATTTCCGACGTACTATGAATTTAGTCATGTCATCATCCAACAAAGTAACTGCGAGCTCCACCATCTCTCTCCTTTCCACACGAATCTACCTTATGCCTTCATGCCTCGTTCTATCTGATCCCCACTTCGTCTAGCCCTCAATCGGAACGAGTAGCTACCACAAATGACTCGACAATGTTTTATTTTCTCTTGAATCGGCTGGTCTTCTCCGCGGGAGGTGAGAAGGAAGTACGAGGGGGAAAAGGACAACTGACCTCTTTCAAAAACGGTTTCCCTTGATCATCCCAACATTCCAATTTTGTATGTTCAGCCAAAGGGTTCATATCTTTATCTTTCCCAGGAAGGTTTTGTTCCTGAGCTGGAATACTAGTGAGTGACTGTTGGTCAATACGTTTTCTCATGAACCTAGTTTCCCAACTCCGGTTAGTGTCCAAAGACAGGGAATACCGCGTTGACATTTGGAAGTAGATCTTCGGGGAAGATAGCGTCTATAATTGCGGATGATCATTTGAGGAACGCGGGGTGGGGTCTACATGACAGGGCAAATAAATGTGCAAGGAGCATAGGGTCTATATTGGAAGATCACAAGATAATGAAGCGATCCCCCAGATGAAAGGGAAAGACTGAACAACCCAACGAGGATATCTCACTTTATAAGCAGTGACGATTTCTTTCTTTTCCGACATGGCGGTGAATGTTCTCTTTCTTGTCAATGTGAGTAGTGTCTTGGATGCTAAGTTGGCCCTGATGATTGGTAGTGATTTAAGTTTCAACGTGGATCTGGTGGTTCGTAGTATATGTCTAGTTGAGAACATGTTGCAAGTCTCATACCCGCGCCTAGGCCGGACATCGGATTGGAAGGAATGAGGAAGAGAGAGAAGAGTGACGTCAATGTCGAGTGCAATGTTATGTCAGCGGTGCCCCGCATTTCACGACTCCTCTAGTGACCTGAATTCCAGCAACCAGCTATTGATACGTAACTAGTAACTATAACCAGAAGCAACTGGCAAATCGACATATTCCAGGACGTGGACAATGACGAGCAAGGTGAGAAGATGCATCACATGGAGTGACAAGTTCAACTCAAGGTGACTCAAAACAAGTGGACATTGTGACATTGGGGCAATGGGATCAACGTGAGTGAAAAACACAAATATTCATGCATCCAATATCAATATACTTACGATTTATGCTACAAAGTTTACCTTTTGACCAAGAAATAAAACCCACATCAAACCCTCCCTCCCTCCCCACCCATAAATCCCTTCAGATCTCAATAACATCACCTACGCAATACCTACATCCATTTCTCATATCCACAGAATCCAGCTTTCCACCTGACATCCCACCTAATCCACATAAAGCCGGTCTCAACCTTCCTTTCCCCCCGTCCCAATTCCTCGCGCTACTCAATTCCCCTTCTTTCATACCTTGGGTTCGTACTGATGTCGTCCGAATATCATTTTCCAGAGGTAGAGAAGTCTGTGACTTTGAGTTATCGAACAAGGTCAAAGATTGTTTCTTTGCTGGTGAACGTATTGGCAAGTATCCTGAAAGGAAATTTAAGGCTGCACTGGTAGCTGAGCCCGTACGTTCCAACCGGTTAGGGGTACTCCTCTCGACGTCTTTCGATCCCACTTCGGGGAAGCCCTGCTTTTTGGGTTGCGATAAAGCTTCCTGCACATTGTGAGTGGCTTCAGTTCCTTTTAGACCAGACTCGAGTTGATTGTGAAGGTTGTTGATGGGCAATGGACCATGAGAATGCGCAGGAGGGACGGGAGGGGACGTGGGGTGCGGATTTCTCGATAAAGGTAAAGATACCACCCTTCTCTCATCATGCAAGACAAAAGGAAACACATTGAATCCCATGACTGCTTCCTCTTCGTCTTCTTTCCGCACTACATTGGACAACCCAAAGAATGATTCCCTCTTGGACCGTTCTTTCATGCCTTGTGACACAGGGGAAGAGGGGAATCCCCAAGTACGGATTCGGGAGAGGTTCGGATCAATGTCGTTCAGGGGTGTGGCAGGAGTGACGATAGGTGTTGGAATGGAAGAATCTCCCGATTGATATAGGTCAAGTTTGATAGGAAAAGTAGGAAATTGGGAGTCGAGTTCGGGGGGAAACGTAGGAGATTGCAAGTCGACTTCGGGGTCAACGGTACGAGACTGTAGATCGACTTCGGTGGGGAACGTCGGAAGATCTGAAGTGGCCGGGTACACCCTAGTGGCAAACATGGGTGAACGAGAAGTCTGGGTATCCCATGGAGTCGTTTCTCGGGGACCTGAACTGACTTGTTGAGAGCGGAACGATGCAAGGGACGATTCGGCTGCTTGAAGACGTATGAGCAACTCGGCCTTTTCACGCTTTTCCACTTCAAGAACAGATGTCAGGTGGAACAATTCGTCTTGGAGTTTAGAGTATATAGCTGGGTCTCGCTGTGGCGATGAACGTCCAGAAGGTTGGAGAGCGGAGATGGAAGAGAGTCGGTTGCCCACTGTATGTCAGCACAGCATGCGACTTGACGACCGTCTTGTGCGACCTCATTGGTGCTTGTGCCACTGATACGAGAATCTACTGAGAGAATGAGGAGAGATGAGGTCTGAGTTTGACAGAAAAGGAAGTACAGTCCCGATCGCCAGCAAGACATGCCATGCGTGGACAGGGGTTAGGAGGGAGTAGAAATTTCACTCACACTTCCGCACCCTCTCTCTCAAAGTCGCACTCTCCTTCTTCTCCGCTTCCAAAGCATCCTCAGCCTTTCTACACCTCAATCTCCACATATCGAGATCCTCCCGCACAGCCTCGAGTTCCACTTCCAATTCCAGCTGTCCATCCTGCCATCCAAACTCTGACGCTTCACTACTGATTCTTCCTCTACTCTCATGCCCATACTCTCCCGCGTCATCACCATCATGACTCTGCTCGATATGGTCCCCATCCGACCAATTAGCTGTAGATGTCGTTGCTGTGAAAGGCTCTTCCTCCTTCTCCCGAACTTCGGAAAGTACCCTATTCGCACCGAAACCAAGTCCCATGATGCTCCTGGGTCTAGGACAAGGTCGTGTGTTGGATCTGAATCCGCCCCAACTAGGAGATGCGAAAGAGGGAGGACTCCCGATCTCTTGCAAGGGCGGAGAACCGTACGTCTTAGAATTCTGGGAAGCGAAGGACCAATCGCGAGATGATGTACTTTCGTCTTTTTTATACGAGATGGAACTTCCTCGTGAGCTTTTAGATCCGGGCCGACGACGTTCAGCTGATCTGGGTGTACCGAGGATGCCGGTGGAAGCTGTGGTACTGACTGATGTGAGAGAATTGTTGATCAACCCTGATATGCCTGAAAGGGGTCGAGGACGACCGCGACCGATCTTACCGTATCCTTTGCTAGAAGTGGGAGAGATGACCTCGGTGATGGACGAAGTTGAAGATCGAGGTAATGTGAAGGTCCGAAGACCGTCTGGTGTTTCATTTCGGAAGGGGGAATCTTTGGAGATAAGGTGTAGTGGCCTGAGTCCGGACGATGGTGGACCATCGAGAGAAGGTCTTTCAGATTGAGCATGATTATCTTCCTCGATGATGGATGTCGGAGTGAGAGAAGGTTCAACACTTTCCGGTTTTGATTTGGTCTCCGCCTCGGCTTCCCTGATCAAGGTCGGCGGAGGACCAGACGGAATCTCCTCTTCCACTTCATCCACCTCAGCCAAAACACTCAACTGTCTCGTCATACTGGCACGTTTGGGCATCGCGAAATCGATCCCAAAGCCCAAACCCTCGGCATATCTCTCCGCGGGGTTACCAGAGTCACGAGGTGAAGACCAAGGTTTCGATCCGCCCAAAGCTGCTGGCGCAGATTGGGACCCCGTCAACGCGGCTAGAGGAGGTTCTGACATCTCGAAAGCAGTGGGGCTCACAGAAGTCGGTGGTGTGCACGGTGATGTGTCCAAATCGTCCAGCTCAGGCAGACTAATCTCGTTGACTTGTTCCGGACTTGAGCTACGCCTACCATTCAGTCTGTCAAGAGCTTTCCGTCGCGACTCGTCTTTCGACATCTCGGCTTCTGCACCTCGACCGCTAGGTTCGAATTTGAGTTTTGGAGCTGAGTTTCTTTGTTGATCCGGTGCTCCCGGAGGTGAGCATGGGGAGGAAGGGAAGATGGGTGATGTGACGCCTAGTGAGGCCGGACGACCGAGTTTTAAGTTTGGAAGGGAAATGGAGCTAGACCGACTGTGGGAATGACGTTTCCGGGCAGGGGTTGGTGGCGGAGAGGGGGAACTCAAGGAGGAAATCAGACTGGACCGAGCGGCGGGTAAACCTGCGTTAGGAGAGACAGGTCCCATGGGTGTCGGTCGAGTGAGAAGAAGACTAGGTGGTCGTGAAGATGGAGTGTTGATATGACTCTCGTCCGGGGGAGTGGGAGTGTGAGATCGAGGAAAGGTGTTGAAGTAAGTGGAATGCTCCTCAAGTGTATCCAGTGTTAGAGCAGAAAGTGGTGGTGTTTGATTGTCGTTTCCAGGTCGAGGTGAAGTGGAACGTTTCGGACCGAAAGAAAAAGATTTGAGACGAGAAGCAGCGTCTTGCTCGGAATGTTGATCTCGGGGAGGAAGTATCCCCTCTGGCATAGGAGTAGGAGGGATGATCCCGATTTGCGCAATTGTCGGCGAGACAGGACGAGGAAGAGGAAGATCCAATCGCAGATTGACGCCTGAGACTGTACCTACTGACGAAGGTTCGATGATTGTCGAAGAGGAGAAAACGTCTTCTGAATGGTCGAAGACGCCTCTTACAGAGGGACGAACATGATTTAAAGTGTTTGAATTGATAGATGACCTTTGACGTCGATGGGCATTTCTGATTTTACTATCCGACCTCCGATGTTCATTTCCAGTTAGACTGTTCATCTCGACCGATAGACCGATCATCTTCTCCTTGTCCCCTAATCTCTCCTTGAGATCTTTGTCAGAAGTCGGACGTTGAGTACGTTTGGGAGTATTGCCGCCGTTCCCAGAACTCAAAGCTAGAGGTTGTGGGTGAATTGGCGGAGAAGAGGGTCGTTTAGTTGCTAAGGACTTGTTAAGGCTTGAAGAAGAGATGTGTGTAGAATTTGAAGATCTTGAGGCTCGGAATGATTTCAGCTGATAATCAGCTTCGACTCCTGAACACATCAACCAAATTTGAAAAAGGGAAGGTATGAAGGATGAAAGTTTGGACTGACCTTGTTTCGAGCAGAGATGAGTTGTCTTGCCCGTCGAACATCTGATGAATCACCCAAGAAAATGTCAACCTCGGGAAGAGACATGTTCCCATGTGATGATGTTCGGATATTGAGTATCGGTGGGTGATCCGGGTATGGTCATGCGTCATGCGTCATGCCCGTGCAGCTAACAGCTGGGCAACTGTGTAACGGGGCCGGGCTTGAACGAGAGGGGATGGAGGGTTGGGGCGTAAGAGAAGGAGGGCGTTGGTATTAGTGTAGATAATGAATGTGAATATGTGTATGGTAATTTCGAAGAAGATGAAAGAATGACCAAGGTGGGAATGTGGAGGAAGAGTGAACCAGAAGGCTTGGGCCCTTGGAGGGATGGGGTTGTGTTGGAGAAGAAAGTAGTGATAAGAAGAGGACGAGAAGAAGCGAAGTATGTATTATAGATCAACGCTAACGTCTGAGACCCCGGACGCGTTGAAAGGTATCAAAGGATACTCGAAATTCAAAGCGAGAAAAGGGAAAAGGTCAAAGCTGAGACTGATCGTAATTTGACTGATCCGAGGGTCGAGGGCCAAGGGCCGAGGGGAGAGAGCGGAGACTTCGAAGGGTGGGTAGGGAAAGGCAAGTCAAATAGGGAATGTGTATCGTATGTCGGGTTTCCGCAATCAATTTATTATAGCGTACAAACTGCTTGATGAGAGACGAGGGCTCCGGGCGGGGAGTGGGGGGAGACAGATAAGAGAACAGAAGGAAAGATTTGAATAAGTACAAGTGACGAGATGAGTGAGACAGATTGATCCATGGGTAAAGTACAAGGAGGGATCTCATTAATGGCACGTGTCCCGACTTTACCCACGGACACACGCGTTTCATCTTTGCACGGACCTTTTTTCTTTCCCTTCCACGCCACCGATCGACGCGCGACGACGCGTCTCATCCTATGGTATTTTCAGGCACACACACCCTGAACATTCTCACCATGCATTTTCATGTCCTCTATTCTTTTCTACTGACAAAGGCGCTGTCTTACAGAACAAAAGCGAAGAGTAAGAGGTACAAAAGATTCCAGTTGATAGTAAATCGTATAGCTCCAGAACCCTGACCTTCTTTGTTCTTTTCACCAGCTGTAGAGTTCGAGCCACCGCTGACACTTGCTGATCCGCTTTGTATTCCCGGGGTACTGGTCTTACTGGCTGAAGCGCTAGATGTGATAGAGGGTCCGATAGTGACATTCGTCTGACCACCGATGTAGGCCGCAAAATCGGGATAAACGATATTCTGCTCCACGTATGGATGTGTCCAATTCATAGCTGCTGCCATGGGGACAATATGAGTGAAGGCCGATTTCATGGAGGGGTATTCTTTTATAAACTCGCTCATTGTGAAATTGTCTGATATCAGTTTCAATTCTGGCGAGAAGCATATTCACGACGACAGAGCTTGTTAGACGGTTTTTGTGCAGGTGAAAAGTTGAGACGGCTGAGCTACTCACTGAGTTCATGGTTGAGAACGACAGGTCCGGTAGATTTGTATGTTCCATTGGTAGCTCCTTTCACCACGATCTGATACGCCGCGTCGACGTCGGCTTGAGTGACATTGGCAGTGGGATCGCCCACTTTCCAGTCATTCTACTCGTCAGTCTTAGTCCCTTTCCACCAACACTGTCGACTTTT
Organism: Tremella mesenterica DSM 1558; assembly: GCF_000271645.1. Lineage (NCBI taxonomy): Eukaryota > Fungi > Basidiomycota > Tremellomycetes > Tremellales > Tremellaceae > Tremella > Tremella mesenterica. The sequence goes on from NW_006711225.1 coordinate 5,836,716, forward strand.
GTAGAGACATTGATGATACCCATGTCGTCGATCCCCTACTAGGTGAAGATCCAAAACATCAAGTTCCACTCACCGTGTCGTCCGACCATATGATCGTCGTCAAGTTCAAACCCTCCGCAATAGCTCTGATTCTGTTGTCTACATTCCCATACGGTGGTCTCCAACACAACGGAGTGACGCCCAAGATATCTTTGATTATCTGTCTCGCGTAGTAAAGCTCGGCAAAGGCGACGTCATTTGTGAATGCTGTCATGTACCTAAATCGTCGGCTTTAATCTCCAAAGGGTGATGATAAGCAGACTCACTGATGCGACCAAGTATGTACACAGACGTGATGTCCATCTTTGATAGCTCGCATAGATTGTAATGGCCAATCGTAGACGTTTGAACCGATGTAAAATCTTAAAATCAGCACTGAGAACTGGCTCGACAGATGGAGCAGCAGGCCTTGCCGAGGTGAGAATTCTGAGTCGACCACAGGAGAAAAAACAGAGGTGAGCTCAGGAAGAGAAACGAGGGAAAAGACTCTCACACAGTAGCTTTCTGGTTTTGTTCCAATAAAAAGTCATACAAAGCGTTATGACTGCAATTCGGTCCGTCATCGAATCCTAACCCCCATGTTTCTCCCTCTGGCACAGAAGTTATATCATCCGGTAGACCTGTTTGAGGAGCTGGTTGAGTACACCCCTGCCAAGGCCACCAACAATCCACATCCGTACCATTATATTGAACAGCGGAAAAGTCCCCCTCTGGCGTGCCCTTGGGAGCGAGGTTGAAAGAAGGGTTGGAAGAGATGGTTTGGCTGATCTGTTGGAAAAGAGCGAGGGCGTCGGTGTCATTAGGAAGTATTGAAGCTGTTTCCCATGTTGTGGGATACAAAGGTGCCAATTGGAGTAATGGGGCGTATGAATAAGGTGTACATTCTTGTGTTATATCTGAGATATAAGCGTCAGACTGATCTCCGTATTTTTGGTGTATACAGGTGGGATTTAGATGATAAATGACGAATGTGAATGGAGGGTTGAATGGTCAATAGGAGAAGAGGACGAACCTTGAATGGCTGCAGCACTAGCTTCATCCGTAGGACTGGTCCGCTCTATCAATTTTCCTCCAAGATTACGTCGCATAATCTCTCCTCCACCACAACCATGATGACCTCTTACACTTGTAGATAGATGAAGTAGGATCAGTAAGACATTCACTAGAGAGCTCATCTTTTCTATGATCCCGATTTGTTCTGTCGGTTTTATGTATTAATGTTGGAATGGAATTCTCACGAAACCCATTTGGGGGTTTGGAAGTGCATGTTATCAGGGAAGCAGAATACCGATACGATACTCACGTCATGTTAGGTAAAGGAAGTTCGAGGGGTGGGAAAGTGGAAGGATACCGGGGTTAACAGACAAAGGTGGGGAATGAAGGGGTGGAAGAACGACAGTTGGATCTTGAGTCGTCAATGAGGTCCGATATGGGATAGTCAACATATCAGTGTAATGATGAGCTTTCATGTTAATCAATCAGTGACAGCGTACAGCGTAAAAGAGTACTCACCTGTGTAAATGTGATACAACTTCATTCCTGTACAAGTAAAAGATAAGTAAAACGTTCTTTCACCAGCTGTACCCATAGCGGCGAAGGTTACATTTCTCAGTTGAGGAGTCCAATTCTCACCAGACCTATCTATAAAATCCTGTACTGGAAATAGCCCGTCACGGGCATTGATACAGTACACCAAGCCTTATACCGATGAGTAGCGTTATCGCAATTTCGCAGTGGCCGAGAGTTGCGAGTTGATAGATGGAAGGAAAGGTGACGCGACTGATTTTTCGCTTTTTTCTTTTGGGGAATTTGCTTACGTCAGCAATCCATCGCGTCCAAACATCTCAACCCCTTTTGCGTCGGTTCTACACAAATCCCGATACTATACCCACCTTTTCCACAATGTCAACCAAAACCAGAAGACCAGTAATGATGTCCACTCCCCCTCCCAAATCTAAGAAAACGTATGGGGAGGCTGAGAAAAGAAGTCTGTTGGAAAATTTCGACTTGGAAGGTTGGTCTTCCTGCTTCCCTCATCATCTTTCCTGCACTCCCACCCTGCCCATTCGACTGAAGCACATTGTTTTGTCCTCCCGTCTGCTGTCTCCATTCTACGAAGGACACCGCAAAATCATCTTCCAAAGTCACGGAGAGTCAACTTGAATCATAAGGGGCACATCGAAGAAGAGTTGGAAGCTCTGCGAGTATTGCAGTGATAAAGAGTATTTTACTGACTTATAGTGGCGGACAAAACTAGAGCTTTTCGTTCACATCTCCAAGCTACCCTTTCTTCTTTCCTCATTCGACAAGAAACTGAAATATTCAAAATCCCTCGAGAGTTGAGAAATATGACATTGGGGGAATTATCTACGAAATGGGCTGGAGGATGGGCGAGTACTACTCAACGGATTGCCAGGGAGAAGATCGAGGAAGCTGAACGGGAGAGGGAAAGGGAAGAAGCTGCTCAAAAAGCTGAAAGGGAAGGTGCGAAGAGGTAAGTCTATTATCCATATCATCTCAATAATCAACCTTTGATGGCTGAATTTTTCACCGACCCATCTGTTCATCTATATTACAAGTGCGTCGTTCGAATGGATGGGAGGACTCGTCCCTTTGATGATGATCTGGTTACAAGATATCGCAATTGGCGATGATGCTCTCGGAAGCAACTTGATTCCTCGAGTAGTCTTTTGGGACGATGCTGACGTAGTAGGAAAAGAGGGACTGTAGGGACCCCAGATGCAACACCAGAGAGAAAAGTCAAGTGTGAGTACTCACTTCCATCTTGTAAGGGTACAAAGTACAGCTGAACAAATAGCAAGAAAAGATCAGGGACAAGTTGCTGGTAAGAGGAAACCGGGGAAAACGAAGAAACCTTCTGCACCGTCGACTCACAGTAGTCAAGGGCCAAGTGTGAGTGATTCCATTGGGATCTTCATCGTCTTGATTTCCACCCAAGAATCACTCAGAATTCCATCATTGATAAAATTGGAGTAGAAGACAAGAGCCGGTCAAAGAAAACCCCATTAGGAGATAGACAACAGCGAGGAGGATCGAGAGGAAAGAGGTCGATTAGCGTTATATCAGCGGGGAGAGGGAGACAAATCTGAAACGTTGCTAACCCTAAGTCTTTACCCCAAGATCATATCTTCAACCCATCCTTACCCCCTACACCAAGATTACCAAGATTACCAAAAAGAAACGAATCTCTCCTTTCAATCAATGGTTCTCCACTTGCTAATCCCATCTCTCCTTCCACCTCTCTCTCTACTTCAGAATCAGGACTGGACTTACCCGATCCGGCCGAGATGGAACGTAAAGCATTATCCAAATCTCAAGCGAACAGATCACCTAAATCAAAGTCTTCTAAAAAGAAACGTGCCCCCAGTCTTATTTTTCGTCCGTCACTCGCTGTACCTTCAAGAGATACCAATGATACGAATAAGGATGGGGCAGAGGTGAGATTAGCACATATCGGTTTGAGCGATGGGAGAACTCTAAGTTTCAATCCTTTGCAGTTGACCCCGGGGAGGATTGATGATGAAATGGATGAGGGGGGTTTGGGGGAGGAAGAGAAAGTTAAGGTTAAAGTGAAAGTCAGGGAGGAGGTGGTGAAGGCTTTGACGGAGAAGATGGAGAGATGGAAGGTTGTTTAGTCTTTAGTCATTGAATTATCTATGTTGCGTGACTCAAGTTGTAGAGGATGAAATGACATGGTTCAGCAACGAGGAGGGGAGGGAGGGGGAGAGAAGGGGATAGAGAAGGGGAGAGAGAAGGATAGACGACTATGAGTAATGCAATGAAACGTTCTACTTAACCGATGAATACGAGTACATGCATACCTGATCTTCTACACGGAAATGGAATTGATAAGAGAAACGAGATGAGCGCTATCGGCTGGATAATCTGGTAAAGCAGCACGACGACATTGATATCGAACTCTAGGTTGGTCCTGTCGAGTTAGCAAGTCTCCTGCATTGATGTGACATATATGAATCGTGCGAGGAGTGGATTGGGTAGGACGGGTAGACCAGGAGTATGACTCACATTGAAAGAATCTTGTTTCGCCATCATCTGGAAGTTATACGTTCTACCACTAGCCTTTTGGAAAGATCGTTGAAATTCAACATCATTCCCATTGTCCTAAAATGATCAGAACATCTTTCACATACCATGATGAAGGTATGATGGAAGATGAACTCACTCGCATCTCCATCAATTCATTGGCTGATATCCCCATGATCTGCTCTGCTACCTCATTGAAAGCAGTGATCCAAAACGATCCTGCATAATCCATGACGTTCATCGATAAAATATACCTATGTATCAGCCAGGTGATTCTTTGATTCCTGTGACGTGGCTAAGAGTTAGGAGAATGAGAAAATTGTGTTCACTCACCTATGAATGGGTGAAGGCCAAGTTTTGTCACATTTCTCACAACGCCATCCACTACCTTCATCCGTTACTTTCTTATTACATCCATCAGGATTTGCACAAGCAGGATAACTAAAAGTTTCACTTTTTATAAAACTGACAGTAGCTTGAGTTGTGAAATAATCCGTCTTATCACTCATTCCTAATTGTTCATCCTTTGCTTGACCTATAGTTTTGATTTCACTAGGTTTGGTGATTTGTCCATCTGAGTTACTTACAGTTGCGGAAGTGTAAGCTTGGAAATGTTTACTACGACCTTCTGCATCGTACCAACCACGAAGAGAATGAGCTTCTGGTATATCAGGATTAAGCGCCATTGTCGCTGATGAGAACATTGAAAGTGAACGACCACCGAAATCTCCAACTTTGACACCTTTGAATGCGATGACAGGTTCATCATCTGCTTGAAAAGTTTCTGCTTGTTTCCCCCATAATGTCAAGCGAACACTTTGACCCGATTGGTCGACGAGTTGAATATCTCTTTTGGCGAACTGTCTGTCAGAAAACATACGATACGTTATTAAATCCGACCGTTGAGTTGAATTGGTGAAGATGGAAAGAACGAACAGGTTTGTTGGTAGCTTTCGAAGTGACAGATCCGAGTTCTCCGACTTCTTTAACCACTCCGATGACATCGCATAGCTCATCTTTTTGTAGATCACCAAGATCACCGACAGATTTGAAGTTGTATTTGATCTGAGGGACACTTTCGTCGTCGCACTAATTATTAATTTCATCTTGCATTGACTAAGGGAGTAAGGAGCTGACCGGTTGAATCTCTGTACTATTCTCAAATGTGATTTCATATTCGTTATTGACATTGTTGAATTGTTTCTTTGCGATATTGATCCTTGCTCTTGAAACGAAATAAACTTTTCCTTCTTGCAACAAATCATAAAATTGATCAACAGTCTCGTTGAAACCAGTAGCACGGATTTCGCCCTTCTCGTCAGCTCAGCCCGCAAGAAGCCGGAGTCGACAGCTGACTGTATCATCCATGAATGTCACTGAAAAAAGTTTCCCTTCTCCTCTTTGATTTGACCAATGCTTGAGATCAGATTTTTGCGTTACACGAGCTTTGATTGTCCATCTGCGTTGTCAGACTCAAATTCCATTTGAGATCGCCCATACATGACTCACTTATTCTGATATGGACTCAACCCTTCGATAGGATACAACGGACCCATGGGTGCCGCTGCGGTCTTTTGCGGTTGCTTAGCCACCGGCTTTGAAGCATTGACATTGGCCGTAGTACTCGGTTTCAACACAGACTGAGGGGCGGCAAGAGGTGCGGCTTGTTCAACATTGGTCGGATTCCCAATTTTCTCCCCTGACCACGGTACGACTTCAAGAGTAAGGATGATGATGAGTCTTATGATCAGTTACATTTGTCTAAAACAGTGTAAGAAACTCACTTCCGGCCTTGAACCACATTAGTGACGAAAGTTTTGAGTTTGATAACGGTATTCTTGTCCAACTCTTTACTATCTACCATAGGATTGAGCTGGGTAGCTAGCATGCCTTGTAAGAAGTGTGTGCCATCGGATAAAATGACCCTATTTATCAGCTTCCTACCAGACTCCATGAGGATGAAGCTGACCTGTAACGATCCAAACCAGAAGCACCAGGAGCGTTGATCTTCTTGACTGATACAGCTTGGAGAATGGGTTCCGAGGTGATGACACTTTCCGGGAGCTCATCAGAACTGTGTACAAGACGACAGAAATCTTGGGTCAAAGGGCTGGCCATGGTGTCAGGGTTTGTCTATCAAGTGTGAAGAGTAGTGACGAAGGGGGAGATGGTGGCGAGGACGAGGAAATCCAAGTGAGAGCTGAGTCAACCACACGCGACAGACGTGACGCGTTTTGGAAAAATTTGCCACGTGGCAAGATGAAATCCTCCTCAGCATTCAAGAGTAAAATGAACATTCACCTTGCTTCACACTTTAACACAAAATATGGCCCCAGCCAATGCTCGTGCTGGTCCTTCTAGACAAAGAGCCAGTAGTCCAATTGAAGATTCAGAAGCAGAGACTTCCCGAAGACCTCGGCGGGGGGAGCAAACCGGGCATACAAATGGGGTCGCTCCTTCCAATGGATCCGCGCCTGCTAATCTTACTTCTGATGGGTGGACTATAGACACTTTCAAGTCACTCCCACTCGCCAAAACGGGTGTAGTATCCAGCGTAGTGTGTCTCATTCCCTCTCTTTCATCCCCATCTTCATCTCCCCATCTTCATCAAGAAAAGTGTTCATACCACAGCGCTGAAATATAGTTCCGCAACCTAGATGATCGGCTTAAAGATACGTTAGGGAGGGTGGATGATGGGTTGGACAAGACTCGAGAAGCTGCCAAGGCATTCGAAGATGCTCAGGAGGATGATCCGGTGAGTAAATGCCCTTTTTGCTTGGTTCTTCCAGCTGGAAATCATATATGCGAAAGAGTCGGCTTAACTTTAGGCGGTGGAAGAACTTGATGCAGCATTCAGAAGGTTATTAGAAGTTCGGGAAGAACTTCGCATCAAGATTCGGGTCTTGACGGAGATGGCGGCGGAGTTGAGACAAGAAGGAGAATTAGTCAGTCGTCTCTTTGTTTTCGAATCATGAGCTGATGAGTAGGTGGACCCGGATAAGATATATCAAGAACGTGCTATTCGTGCGACTAAAGAATATCGCAACAAATCTCAGCGAGCTAAATGTCAACCATCTCCATGTCTCCAAGTAAGAAGCTGACAAACAGTCCAAAATCTACCGGAGTACCAAGATTTCCGAGCTCAGATCTGGGTGAGTGTAGACAACCTCCCCTTCCCTCATATTCTGCACAAAAATCACAGAAATTTCAGACAATTGGTATTTCTGAAGAAAGAAAGAAAACGGGAGGAATACTGACAAAGAAGGAAATCAATCATCCAGACGACGCTTGTCCACCTGTATCGAGATGGTTACCCAAGGAGCGGGATGAAGAAAGTGATGAGGATATCGAGATTGGAGCTACTACACAAACTTATAGATGTCCCATTACTCTTCTTCAATTTGTCGAACCTGTGACTAGGTAAGTACTGACTTTGTCTTCTCGTGAGAGACTGTCGATTTGACATGAACTGCGCGACAGTAGAAAAGCTTGGGTGGTGCTGATGAATAGCAACAAATGTCGTCATTCTTATTCTCGTGCGGCGGTAGAAGGACTTATCGCTACTGCTCAAGGTAAACGTGCTGTGAAATGTCCCGTGGCGGGATGTATGGCTACGATTGAGAAGAAAGATCTAGAGGTGAGTCTTTATATGCTCTCTTACCTTTTCCCCGTCTCCCCTGTGTCTACTAAACATTTGTGTCAGCTCAATGTGTTCGAGCTCTTGAATTGTAATGAACTAGTGGAAAATAATTGAATGTAGCTCGTGCTGATGTTAGATCAATCGAAGTCTGGCAAAACGTACGGCCGAACATGCCAAACGATTACAACGAAGACAAGAAGAGGAAGAAGAAGATCCTGAAAACTTGTTGGATCTGACGCAAGAATAAACTCTCCATTTGTCCCTTTCAATCAATTCGTTATCATTATCAGTGAATATCTGAACTTATTTCATATGTCGTACTATGATCAATCGTAAATACAACTTTGTATAATCTTCCAATTCCGTTTCCTCTTCCCTTCTTCTATCGAAATCGTCGAAGTCCAAAATTCATAAAAACCTCAATTCGTAAGCTGATGCAGAAACCAAATCCAAATTCTCCCTCTCTTCCTGTTCTCTCTCCATCCTTCCCAAAGCCTGTCTCTCTCGCGTGTTGGGTGATTTTTTCGTTTTCCGTCTAAGATCGCTGAACGCCGATTCATCATCTTTGGTCATAGAGAGAGGGACGGTCAACATTGCCAGTTCCATCTCCGGTATCTCGTCTTGTTCTTCTCTCATGTATCTCATATTCGAGGATTCATGTGTTCCCGGAGATCCCGCTTGTATTAAATTGTGCTCTGAGGTATATGAGGATATCTGTGAGAGCGGAGGTTGAGGAAGAGCGAGAAGTAATGTTAATCTGACTGTGTGAATTCCCAGGTTTTGAGCTTTACCAGTCGGTGTGGAATCGGGAAGGAAAGATACGGCAAGTGGCTATGATGAGCTCGAACAGCAAAGACCATCTATCTGACCATCTCCCGTCCCCCGCCACCGTAGTGACTGAGGAAGATGCGGTGGGTGATCAGCGTTGAGAGATGAGCCGAGTTGAGTTGACAAGTGCGTCATAAAGTGGAGAAGTAAAAATTGATGAAGAAGGAGCAAACCACTTACATTGAGATCCTCAAATCTCATCTCATCAAGATTATTGCTAATTCGTGGTGAAGGAAAACCAGATTGAACTTCATTGACTGAAACATTCACTTCTTCTTTCTTTCCACCATTCTCTTTCTCCCTTTTCCTAAGTTTGATCTTCTCACTTTCTTTATTACTTTCCTCACCTTCGTCCTTTCGTTCCCCCATGTCCCTCATTCCACCCTTCACCTCCACAGTCCTCATGTATCCTTCCTGTTCCATTCTATTCTCCTTACTCCATAATTCTTCTCCCCTAGATCCGGCTTTATCAGTCCATTCCAAAACCTCACCCGACATAGAAGTTTGCGCAGATTCATCATATCTAGATGTATGACCAAGACTGTTATCGTAGATGGGACCAAATCTTGAACCAAATTCAGACTCCACCATAACATCCCAGATCTCCGGTTTCACAAACCTTCTTCCCTCCTCCGCACTTGATGATATGATAACAGTAGGAATTCTATGAGCTCTTCTTCGATGATAAATAGTTCCTAATATCCCAGTGATAAGTAAACCTCCACCGACGAGAGAAACTATGATTCCTTCGTATGCCGGTGGAAAGTATGGGGAATTCATGATGTCGCTCATTCTGTTCCACTTGTCCTCTGTACTTATCCTCTTTTGTCTATGTCAATTATCACAGAGGTTCTTCTCGATCATGATCATCGATCGTGTCGTGAAGTATCTATTGATAGCTTCTGGTCGTTTGTGCAATGAGAACTTGTGTAGTGAGTCGTCATTCACTCGTAGCGTTGATTTCTTGACGAGCTATCGTCTAATGTTCTTCACTTCGATGGTGATCGTGAGTAGTGTCGGATTTTGTCTCTGAAAAGACGAATTTTCTTGCGGTGAGGTTGATTCTTCACTTCTTGAACGGTCCACAGTACCACAGTGGTTCAGGATTAAAGAGAGGAGTCAATCTGACCCATGCTGATTTAGTGGAGAAACCACATTCCGCGATCCTCAGAATGTCAAGTGGGTAGGATGTAGGAAAGGAAGTATGTACTACTCGTAAGCGATAAGCGAGGGATGAAGATCTTTCCCCCCCCCACTCAACCCCTCCACCTCTCACACATTTGACAGAAGACATGGCTACTCGGTGATTCCTCAGATGAAGTACTCGTACCCTTGCGTAAGGGGCAGGAAGTACAGGCAGAAGGTAACATGCCAAGGATCGAACTCTATCTCACTTGGCAGAGTGTCTTCTGCTGAATTGGCGCATCGTGGGGCTCCTCTTTCAGCTCTACTCTGCCGGCAATCTTGGGCAAAGCGCTGAGTTTTTGACGCTTTCCGTTTTGCCGAGTATCATATTAGAACATGCAACATGCTACATGCAACAGCAAAGGATGAGATGCAGATGCAGGAGCAAGTACATTCGAAGAAAGTACAGATATGTACAACCATCATTCGCCATTTTCTCGTACAGCGGCCACATCCATAGCCCTCAATGCCTGTTCGTTACGTTTCACCAACTCCCTTAACGCCTCCTGAGCTGCCGTCGTGGGTGTATCGACCTCTGCGTCTTCATCGGCATTCGGAAGTTGTTCGACCTTCTCCTCTATATTCTTATCTGGAGCATCTTCTATTACATGCTCAGCTGGAATAGCAGGGAGGATGGCGTCTGTTGTATTCTCGTTGACTGTCGCGTTATCGTTTGATTCCTCAACCAGGAGATCGTGAGGGTTCGGAAGGGTCGTATCTACCTCGATGGCTGAGGGTAGGTCTTGTTGCGGAGATCGAGAATGTGTCGCAGGGAAAGAAGAGGAAGGAGCTTGAGAAGGGGAGATTGGGATTACGGAGGGGATTTGATCTTGCTCGTTCGCTGGGTGTATTGGGACGGAGTGCCTAGCGGGGAGAGGTGGGGGAGCGTGATGAGAAGGAGTAATGGTCTTTGAATCTTTCGTGTCATGTCTAGCATCCGTAGACGATAAAAGCGAAGTTGAATTCTCAGAATTTGTATCATTCTCATGATCAAGAAGCAAGTCGGAAGATGTGCCATCGTGAGACTCTTTACGTGGTGGTAATGGTGGCGGACCCAATTTCTCTATTCCACCTACTTGTACTTGTTCTCCTTCACTTATTGATCTCTTCATGTCGTCATCATTGTCCTGGTTTCTCGACGTAGAAGACGCCATCGCTTTTGAATTTGATCTCACGGCAATATTATCCGTCTCATGTTTATGTTGTCCCTCAACCTCCTGATCTCCCTGTACCAAGACCGAGTTGCTTGACCCAAAACCAGTTACCTCCCCTGGTCTTTTCGGTACTCGAGGAACGACCATACTTCTCCCTGCGTGAGGTTGCATCGATACAGTCGGCCCGGTCGATTGTGTCCTCTTGATTCCCGGTCCAGAAACGGAACTGGCATTGGAAGTACCTTTTGAATTTGTTGTCATAGGTGATTTAGAGATAGAAGAGATGGTTGCTGGTGTGGTGGTAGATCCAGAAGCAGCATCCTTGACAACTTCAGTAGTTGGTCCTCCTGATCCTAAAGTCCATCCTGTGGGAGGAGATACTCCCAGAATCTTCTCAGTCACGAATTTCGGCGAACTCGCTAAGGCCGGTCGACCAGATAAACTTTGTTGAGATGACGTCGAGCCTGCTCTCATCGGACGAGAGGTGGTGACATGAGCAACGGCATTGAGTCGATCTTGCAATGAACGTCCTGGTGATTCTGTGGAATCCCTAAGTTGTGGGGAAGAAGGGATGTCCAGTTCGTCTTCTTCAGGACGATACAATGCGGCTGGTTTGTCGGGATCGCGATCATCCAGAACATCAGGTTTCAGACCAGCTTTACGTTTGGCGGCAAAATTCACGCCCCATTTCTTCATCGTGTCCCTCGCAGCGTTCACTTGACTTGCAAGAGCCTTCTTATCTCTCGCCCGTAGAGAAGATATCAGTGTGGCGGTTGATGAGACACCGAGCTTCCCAATGGTGTGATTGGATTCGGGGGACGATGATCTAGTCAGGTCCTGCCTTTCGCTAGAAAGTGGATCTAGACTATCTGAAGATCCAGTGGATACAGGTAGAGCAGTGCTGGGTTCGGTGACTGACAATCGAGGCGTTTGGCCAGTCGGATCGGGCGTTGTTGCAGCAGTAGGAGTAGGTTCGGAACTCTTGCTTCGGCTCAATAGAAGATTGTCTTGAGAAGGGTTGTTTGAACTCGATGGACTGTGAGAAAGAGATGATGACGGACGATGTGAAGTAGTGGCAAACCATTTTCTTGTAGCTTGAATGGCAGTGGCTTTTTTGTACGGATGTGAAGACACCAAAGTCGGAGGAGCAGTCTCGACTCTTGTCATACTATCCTTCACCGAAGGTTCATCGCTTTCGTCATTGAGTGATGCGGTCGTGCTGATTGTCTGAGACTTAGCCGGACGACGCTTGCGCAGGGCCGGGGTCTCCGCAGTGGCCGAAGCTGGATCCTCGGCGGATGTGCTTATCTCGATAGGGTCGGAGATCTCTTCAGTTTCGTTTCTGGGGACAAGGGAAGCTTTGCGAGCTGAGCTGAATATACCTCCGCGTATATCGAGTTGGGAAGTGTTGAAGAATGCGATATCATCCATGTTGGGAATGACGATTGATTCAGCAATCTGTCAAGTCAGCAAGCGCGCCGCATCCTAATCCATGATCTACTCGGCTTCATGGTGTCAACAAAAGCAAAAGCACCCGATTGAAGACCAAAGAAGCTTGAGACAGAGTGGGTAGACCACAGGGCTGGGTGGAAGGGGAGATGAGGTCTATATAAGTCTTCTGAGGAATAGGACTGTACGACTTACAACCTCCTTCAACTGCTTCTCAATAGCCCTCAAGACCATCCCAATCTGTATCTTCCTGTCGCTCACCACCGGTCTAATCTCCACCTCCATTTTTGGCATGTGAGTAAATCCATACCATATCCTATTACTGGGAGGCTTCTTGATTTGTACCACCATGTTCCCCTCCATACTCTTTAACACTACAGCAAGGACCAAATCGACGTTATAGGGTTTGAATCCAGTGGGGATAGTGGCGGTGGTGGCTATGGTGATCCTGATCATGGAGTCCGGGTGGTCGGTTTTGGCTTTATAAACTGCGTGTACTTCGAAAGCTGCTGAACCGTCGGCTGTGAGATCTTTGAGCATTGGTTTGGAGAAGCTCATGTGTCAGCTGGAGCCATTATTGACCTGATATGATGTGGAGTGACTGAGCTTTAAGGACCCAGGAGGTCTGATGAGTGCTGATGGAATGGTCTGAGGAAGGACTCACAAAGGTGGAGATGTCCCCACGTTAACTTCCCGTACAACGATGGGACTTAGGAAGCTCGGTCGAGGGACTTTCGACAGTTTCTTCATGATCCTACTGATGATGAACTGTGGGTCAGTCTCCTGCCCATGCCCACTCTTCCCGCCAATTGAGGGAACGCAGTGATACAACAACTCAAACAGATCCTGGGGGAGGGAGTAAGACGATCGGACGAAGCCACTTACCCGCTCTAGAGCCTCAGTTCTGTACGCACTGAAGAAGAGTCTTCCCAGTATAGCATTCAACCATCTCATAGGAATAGGATCAGCCTCTGCGTCGATACTGTCTACCAAACTCTGCATGTCCTCTTGTGAAAAGATGTCTGAGGTATCGGGCTTGAGGGCTGAAGCTGAGAGTAAAGTGAGATACCAATCTTCCATTCTACTTTGTTAGTGAGGCCAAGGCGGTGACATTTTAATCTTCCCTACTTTTACCTCTAGGTTCATGACCGGCAAAAACTTCGATGAGAGGGAGGAGAGCAGTGGAAGAGAGACCGTTATTACTTCGCGAACTCTGAACGAGCACGTGCCATCTGGGGGTATGATCCTCGGTTCACTAGTATGGGGAGACAGAAGGGGGCACTGTGAATGGGATCATGTTGAGAGACAACAGCTCACTTGATATTCGATCTGTTGAACAAAAACCAAGGAGCATTTTCCATCCCCTCTTCCTCTTTCCCCTCTCCATCCATACCTTTCGCCAAGACATTGATCCCTCTATGCCCATCAACAACTCTCAAACATATCGCATTCCTCTTGGCAAACATCTCCGCATCTCTTCCATCAAAAGGTCCAGAAGGAGTCTCAATCCCCACTGTATACTTATCCACCCCTATCGCCGCTACGCAATTGGTCTGGGCTTCATCTTCATACAAAAACAAGACTGAGCCTTTCAAGACGCAGTAAAAGAATTCCTTAGGAGGTTGTTCTTTTCGAGCTTGACGAGCATCCATTACTTGTCGATATGTTTGAGCTATCCTGGCTGTATAAGTTGGAGCTCCATTTGTGGTCGATGATTTACTCTCAGACGTTCCTACTATAGATGACGGTCTGCTTTCTGTATCTTCCTTTGAGGTAGAGACATTGTCCGTGTCGGAATCAGCCTCAATGATAGCAGAGGATGAGTCGGATGCCGGGATAGTGGAGAAAGTCGCAGTGGAGGATTTGAGAGGAATGAATTGTCTTCGAACAGTGAGCCAACCACTGAGAGATTTCTGTGTTCCTGATGATTGAGACAACCGCTCGTCTCTCTCGGCTTCATGTTGCAAATGGGCCTTTCGGATTTTTCCAGGGTCGGAATCACCGATCGGAACGGATCCGTATGTGTAGATGTAGACCATAGGTCAGCTAGTGTACATGCAGTGAGATGATGGTGCGTGGGAGGTGGAGGGATGTGGGAAACTCACAGATGGTCAAGCCGAGCAAGAGGGGCACACAGGTAAAGCCGCCGATGATATAGATGAGAAGATATTGAAAGGGCCACCACATGATCAAGGTGACCCTCGTCCTACAGGGTGAGGGTCGGGAGAGATAGAGAGGTAGAGAGGATACTGGAGGTATTCAGACGAAGTGAGGCCGGATTATGCAACGTGGCAACGCCGTGTCGTCATCATGGGGGCTCCGCGACCAGACAACTGCATGCTGCATGCTGCAGCTGAAAGCGTCCCGGACTGAGACTGGCTTGGAACCCAGCATGGAGCACCAATTGCGGTGGCAAGTGCTCCGAGTGCTCCAGGCAGCTGGGCATGCGCGGCAGACAGGGGGAAGCAGGTGCAATAGCAAGACAAACTTTAAGACGCAAAGCTGTAAACATTCCATAATTGCATACTCCATACTGGCTAATTTCCCAAGAAGGAGAACAAGCTTAGGCCTCAACCTCGACGCCGTGTTCTTGAAGAACCTGACGAGAGTGTTCCTTCGCGTCTTCGCCAACATTGGGATTCTTCAAGGTGGCTTTGTGTCCTCCGATGACATTGCCCTAGGCGTCAGCGATATTGTTTAACATGAACAGTGGTACAAGGGGGAGATAAGGTGGTGTAAGTATCAGCTTACCTCGTTCTTGGGACGATCTTCGGTCTCGAGCTCACCAGAGCCTTCCATCTCAGAAAGTACTCTACTCATTAGCCATGTCATGGAAGGTGTACGCAGACTCACTTCTTCGAGTTTTCCTTGGATTCCTGAGGGACAGAATCGTTGTTGATAGCAGCCTTGTGGCTGATTGTCAGCTCCTAGTCACATTTTATGGTAGCTGAAGCTTGATCATGGCCAAATGGTTCCCGTGTCGGACGACGGAAGCATCAGGAGTGTTATTTGGGTGAGCGTACAGTGTGAAGAAGAAGGATAGAGATGAAGAAAACTCACCCTCCGGCAACTTGTTTAGCAGACATTATGAGGAAGGTTTGTGGTTAAGTTGAAGAATGTTAAAGTTGTAAGTGAAGTTTGAAGACTTGAAAACTTGATGGATGCCAGGTGAAGAATACAGGTTTATATCTCTTTTCCCCAATTCATCTCCTTCTCACAAAAGGACCGATCCTGACCGATTTCGATGACGGACATTCTGGCGTCATCGTTGACTCAACCTTTGCTGTACCGGTTGAGTACTGTCACCCTCAGGGAGGAGAGGTGAGCCCGTAGTCTGAGTAGGTATGGACTAGGAACGTGAGGGCGAAGATGACGAAAGAGGTCGGTGTGACAGTAAAATCGTTAGTCGTGAAACGGGTGACGAGAGTGGGATCGTCTTCGGGAGTGAGGGTGAAGCTGGAAGGTCGGAGAGACGTCATACGGTCCGAGCTCAGGTGACCGCCGATCCACATTGACTGGAGTCAGGAGTCCAGGTTGACGAGAGATCAACGTTCGTCTCTTGATCGATCGACAAGTGTGTCTTGTTCACTACTTTTAGTGATCTTGAACCCATGGGCCAGGCGCGAGTTTCGTCATAGGACTTCAGGGCATTTGGAGTAGACTTCCTTATTACTGTATGGTGCATATGGTCATGTTGTTATGTTGTCATCTTTTTCCTCGATCGGACCAATCGGATGGGCTTGAACAACTTGAGCATCAGCGAACCGAAAGTCCAGCGAACCAAAGACCACCGATCTAATGATTCAGCGATCTGATAAGATCAACGATGAGTGATGTAACGAAACCGGGGTTTTAGCACCGATGTGCCATGTGCCCACCTAACGCGTTCCTGTCGTCTAGTCAACCGAACCACTACGTCAATGCGAATGGGAAACGTACCATTCTCGTAATGCGCCAACCCGCTTGTACTCGCAATGTGGCATGTGGCTATCATGATCCTCGCTTCTACTCTTTCAATCGCCAGACTTCCCGTTTAGAAGGGTGGAGGAATGGCCCCTGGCCTCTCGCTCGATCATCCTGATCCTCCTTCGATCTAAGATATCTGCGATGCACAAAGAATGGTGATGACGTCCGATACGACCGGGTGCGGGGCCTCTGGGGAAGACACAAGAGGTGCATCACAATGTTGGCGCACGGGTGATTTCCTCCATCCCCTCACTCTCCCTCAAATCACGATCACTCTTCTCGCGCTGATCCAAGCTTACATGCTGTACTTCTATCAACCACTCCGCGATCTCCTCCCAATATCCCGGAGCTAGACAAGTATCGTTATGCTCTCCATCCAACTCTTTCCACCGTATTCGACCATCATTACTCTCACGTATGCTTCTCAAAGCCAGCATCTGGGCTTGTGGGACGAGAGAATCCCTTCTGCCAGAAAGAAAGAGCATTGGTGTAGTGGATGGTATACGAGGAAGGTAGAGATGAGAATCCCATCTTTCGGTCAATAGGATTGGCAGGAGGAATCTGGGTATTTGAGGCATGATCAGGGGAATGAGAGACTGAAGAGAGAGGAAAGTGTTTTCGATGATTACTCCTGATACCTGACAGTCAGCGAGATGACACGAGGACGATATAACGTAGATAAACACCAAGTCTGGATGATGGGCTGCAGCCCAGATGCATACTGCTCCACCAATTGATTGACCGTACAACTACTCTGTCAGCTCATTACTGTTTTGAAAAATCATCTCACGATGAGTTTGGTATCATCAAGAATGGGGTGTTTCGTGATGTACTCCAATGCAGTCTATGATTGAGCTTTATCCCACAAACGGTATTCCGACTCACTTCCACATCTATTCGTATACCTACTCGTCAGCCGCTTCCGCTCGATGATCCAGCAATGTGCTAGCTTACCTCTCTCAGATGCATGACCCTCCGACTGTCCATATCTACTTCTCAGCGACTTGTGTCAGGTGCGGAGAAGGTACTAACCCCCGATAGCTAAGCATGAACACATTACACCCCAGTTCCGCGTTGAATTTGCGAGCTAGTGGCACCCGATGTCCCATATTGCCTACTTGTTAGTTCAGACCGGATCTCCGACGAGAGCTCACCAGCGTTAGCATGAAAGAGTACGATAGTAGGTCTGCTCTTGGCATACTGCAACATCAGACTGTCCCACACCGTACATCGTCACCCCACTTAAGAATCGACGTAGGGATGGAGGAGAGAAGGAAAACTCACTTCAAGAGCATCTTCGTTACCCATCTCTTCAGTCCATTTCTCAACTTCATCCGCCCCTATCTTCTCTCGCTCTTTAGCAGCCAAACCCCTCAGCTCAGAAAGCTGGACAGGATGTCTACGAGCGGGGATTACAAAAGCTTTGATTTTGACATGGTCCGATGTGGTCAAGGTGACATCTTCGTAAGGCAAGCCTACTTCGGTAGGTTTTGGTACATCTTCATGTCAGTTGTATACACTGCTGAAGCATGAAGTTTCCGGTCGACCATCACCGTCAAAGGCAGGACAGTTGTCTGATGGAAAAGCCTACACATTGATAGACTGTAGAGAGACAAGCATTACATAACGAGATAATGTGAAGACTTAGAGTACTGAGAAGAAGAGGAGGTAGTAAAGAGCTGCGTCACTCTACTCACATAGTCTAGATCCCTTGGGGACGTAAGAAGGATATATCAGCGTTCGTTGAAAGTACCACAGACCGCCGGCCAAAAGTGTAGCCCCAACACCGGCCGTGCCCAAAACATACTGGGATATTAGCCTTCCGAATAGACATACAAGGGACCTCACCTTGACAGCAGTGATAAATAAACTGCTAGACATTATCCTAGCGAAGGAGAGCGTTGGCGTACTTAATGGAATGCAACGCATGCAACGGTCCAAGCAGCCTCGACCTGTCATCATTTCCGACGGAACTGGGCCATGTGGCATGACGGGACCAAAATATCACACGTCCCTTCCACTTCGAAAGATCTTTGACTGTTCTTCAATCATATTGCCAAGCTGGCAGAGAGAAACGTCATGTCACAGACTATCGTCCTCCCAGGTGACCGACTATATCTACCCGAATCATCTTCTGTGACGCTAGGACCAGGTATAGCATCATCCTCTCGATCCGGTAATTCAACTTCGGACTCACTCATCTTCATCGCGACAAAGCTCGGGGTGTTGAGCAGTGTCAAAGGGAAGGAGAAAGCGCGGATATGGGTGGAGACGAGAAGTAAGCGAGTGAGTCTTTTCTGTGCCCAACCTATGCAACATCTATCATCGGAAAGGAAGGCTCGTGCTTGAGATAAGACGTGTAGATGGGTGGATGTTTGAAACATTTGTCGGGAGTCGGACAGGTAGGAGACGGGTGAATGAATGGCATTTCTGGTGATTCTGACTTGTGAAAACCGGCTGATCACAGTACATCCCGGCTCAGAAAGATCTGATCATAGGAACTATCATCGCTCGTCATGCCGAAGGCTATCGAGTGGATATAGGAAGTGCCCAGATGGCACAGTTGGACGCTTTGGCTTTTGAGAGTGCTACGAAGAGAAGTAAACCTAATCTCAAGGTATGTTCTGAGTTCCAGCTCATCTTCAAATAATTTAGGGCATAAATCTGCCATTTATGAAGAATAACGGAGCGGGGGTATAGCTGATATACAAGATAGGAACTCTAGTCTATGGTAGAGTCACACTGGCCAATAGGGATATGGATCCGGAGATCGAATGTTTTGATCCGTCTACGGGGAAAAGTGAGGGGTTTGGGGAATTGAAAGAAGGTCTGATGGTAGAGTGTAGCTTGCAGTTATGTAGACAGTGAGTTTACTTTACCCTTACCCATTCGTCTTCACTCCATTTCTCATTTTTACTTCTCGTTCATATCCGATTCTGTCTGGACTTGACCTCTTCATCAGCTGGAGACATGACAGAAGTCTGACTGTGAACACACGTATGTACATTCGTTGGCTAGACATCGCATTTGTTGATTCTGTAGGGAATGCCTGGCTAACTTAGACAGACTTCTCAAACCCAAATACCCCCTTTTACTAGCCCTCGCCTCACAGGTCAAATTCGAAATCGCCATCGGTCTCAACGGTCGGATCTGGCTTAAAGCGCCTTCGGTAGGAGAGACTATTGCGCTGAAACGGGTTATAGAAGGTGTGAACGAGGGTAAGGTGAAGGTGGAGAAGGATGAGATTGTGAAGTTGGTCAAGGAGTATCTGGCATAATGTTTTCAGTATCATATCTCATGCAGAACATAAACATACGAGGACCGCTACCTACAGCCGCCACACGGCGGTACAAAGCAAAACCACCCGTACACCTCAGCAGCTGTGGTGATTTTTTGCCACCCAGCGAAATTCCGAACGCCGCGCGCTGCATGCTCTTTCATCCACCCTTCCTCCCTCATCCTCATCACAACCATCCTTCTCTTCGACCTTGTCCGCGTAATTAGTGCTCCAACAGGTGGTTTGGATCCACCGCAACTCTTAGTGACCGGACTCAGCAGAGAGAAAATCTGACAAGATGGGTGGAGGTGATTTGAATATGTGAGTGTCGCCTCTCACGTCTCCTCTCCGTTGTTGCCCCGCGGCGCACCCTCCTTCTGCACGTCTATTATTCTCATCTCATCCCAGGATCCTCATCTTGTCACTGCTATATCATGTCCCTCTGTCGCGGTTCCCAATTCTATGCTCAGACTATTCCGAGAATGATGTTGTTGTTGAACCGCGTCGCTCGAGGAGCCATCAACAACTCAGCGTCAACATGATGTCAAAAACTGACATACAGGAAAAAGTCATGGCACCCCGTGCTCCTAGTCAATCAGGAACGCGTGTGGAAAGCCGAAAAGGCCGTGAATGAAGAAAAGAAGAAAGTCTCTCAATTGCGTAAAGAGAGGGAAGAAGAAAGACAATTGGCCGAGTTGCAACGTATGCAAGAGGCTTCCACGGGGCGTAAAAGAGTAGAAAGATTGGACTGGATGTATGCTGCTCCTGGGAATGAAGGTGGAGCGTTGGGAGGAGCGAGATTAGGAGAGAAAGAGATGGAAGATTATTTGTTAGGTAAGAAAAGGGTGGATGAGGTGTTGGCGCAAAGTGATAAGAATGTGAGTGTCCTGATCGTCTGACTTGCATCGTTCTTACATCATCACTTCCCACTTATCCTCATTCATCTATGTCTCGGTCTATGATGTTCACAAATTTCACCCTTGCCATCAAGTACTCGGATCCCCGGAGTGAATACCCCAGCCAATCTTTGTCGTTATATCGGGCCAGACATCAGGGCACCCGAGCCATAAGAGGATCATGAGACGGACCAAAGGGGAAATGCTGATGACAGGTCGGGAACCTCCATAAAGACTTCATAGCTATACAAAGCGCCAACACCGCTCGAGACACCGCTGCCAAAATCCGTGAAGACCCTCTACTCGCTATCAAACGTCAGGAAATCGCCAGCATTGAAGCGCTCAAAAACCGACCGGAAGTGAGGAAGAAATTACGTGAGATGCAAAAGGCGAAAGAGATGGACGAACGAGGTGAAACCAAGGAAGAGCGCAAAGATCGACGTCGAGCGGAGAAAGAAGAACGTAGGGCGAAACGAGATGAAAAGGGTAAATCTCGGGACAGAGATGATGACAGACATCGTCGTAGGCATTCTGACGATCGATATCGAGATAGATCAAGAGAGAGAAGTTATGACCGTGATCGATCTCCTAGACGGAGTCGGGATGACCGAGATAGGTATAGGGATGATGATTCAAAACGACGGAACGATAGATCGGAAAGTCGTGGCCATCATCACGAACATAGAAATGGTCATACAGAAAAAGCCGAGATTAAACCCCATCCTTCTCGTCCCTCAGCTATGGATCTTGCCGATCGACCGACATCATCTCGTTACTCCCCTCCCACAACGTCGCACGTCAATGGGTCTGGAAGTGGAGGTGCAAATGGGAATGGACAGGGGAAGAATAAGTTGGACGAGATGCGTGCTGCTCGACTCGCGGCCATGTCACAATCGGCGGATCAACTATATTCTTCTCGTACTCAAGTACTCAGTCAGAGAGCGGAACAAGAGAAACGCGAAGCGGAAAGGGAAGAACGATTGAGAAGCAAGTATGGGCAAGAAGATGTCAGAGGTGGGTTCTTCAAGGAGAGGTCGAATATGAATCTGTCCGAGGCGCTTGGGAGACGTGCGGGGAAGGGATTGGTCAGTTTGGATTGAAGTCGATAGCGGGTTTGCTCTCATAGACAAGAACTGATGCTGGAAGATGTAAGCCATGCATGTGTACAATGTAGCTTTCTCCCTCGGTCAGAGACTCTGTTTTATGCCTATGCACATGAAATATTCAATCAATCATACATGACATACAAGAAACTCAAAGACTACTCTCCACCTCTCTTCCCAGCAGTAGCTAAACAACCCTCTACAACCTGAAGTAAATGTTGATTCTCCAAAGCCGCTTGAACCCTCTCTTTATCATTCAATTGTTTATTGACAGCATGTTCACTTTGATGCATTCCTTCTTTAATCCTGATATCCACTCGGAATCGAGGTGGGAGTGATCTTAACAGTCTTACACGAAGCGATAAACCGATAAGGGTTGACATGGAACAATGTGGGATTGTAGGTGTTAGATAGACCAAAACTCGATTTCCTGAAACGTGAACGTCTTCTGGGGTGACTACTCGGAGTTGTTCCAATGTGACAGGATGTTCAGGATCTGTTATGCTTCTCAAAAGGTCTACCAGTAAGCATTGCTCTATCCTCCGCAGGACTGGGTGATTATTCAGAAATCTCCAAGCCGTCATCTCTATCTCTCTGTGTGTGTTTGGAAGAAGCGAAAGGGAGAACGGGAAGGGAGTAAAGAGGAAAGACTCACCATACACCTCCTGAGAATCGATCTCTTCCCTCTCCTCAGAGTCTTCCCAATCCAAGACAGCTTCATCCCACAACATGGCTCTTGGAGATTTAGTTCGAGAAGACAACGACGCGGCGGGAGTGTTGAAGATTGTAGGATTAGCATTGTCCAACGCTTTTGACATCTTGTCTATTCTCAATTCGACTCTTCCTCTTGAATACACTACCAGATGTCGTATGAAAGTAAACTTTTAATCAAGCGTATCTAAGCGATGGCGGTCGTACCCCTTTCGGCCTTTTTCGGCAATCAGTCAAAGTGGAGGTTCTTGCCCTGTGCAAAGATACTGGAATCTATTTTGCTTTGAGCCTATCTATCTATCAACCAGATCTCCTCTCAATCTCCCTCGTATATCCCGTCATACACCTCAGCTCTGGTAGATAAAGAACAAGATCTGTTCAGAAACATGTCAAGTCCTCCTTCAATGTTACACAAAGGTGCGGTGGCAGTGATCACCGGTGGGGCGTGAGTTCATCAAATCTTTTGTCTACTCACATGTACACATTCCTTCCATGTACATTCCACGACATGTAACCTCAGATCTTTCAGAGATACACGAAGAGCCGGGAGTAGTGAGAAATATTAACTTCTTCTGTGTCAAGTCACGAGAACAAATGATTCGGAGGAAAGCAAAGATTCCCTTTCAGGTGGTGAAGGGAAGAAGAGCCTTGAGGGATCAAGACTGATGTTCCAGCTCTGGAATAGGTTTAGCCTCAGCACTTCGTTTCGCACAACGAGGAATGTCAGTATTCTTGGCTGATATCGACGAGAAAGCTCTCAAGGTTGCTGAGGACAATGTGAAAGGTGTCGAAGGTGTGGGGGAAGTGTTGAGTATGAAAGTTGATACGGGTAATGTGGAAGATGTTGTGAAGATGAGGGAGAAGGTTTTGGATGAATTTGGAGAGGTGAGTAAGGTTTCCTTCATGGTTATTAGGTTTAATCTTTCTTGATCCATTTGAACTCATATAGTAACGCTTCCCATTCTATCTCACATTCGACGATGAAATACCAAATTACCTCTTGTGAGCGGTGCGAAGTATATCCATGAGACACAGATACCACTTTGGGGTCAACAAAAGTTAATCACATATCGACCTTCTCTTTGTTCCTCACGAGGATATCAAAAGGAATTATCCCTTTCACCATCATCCTGGCAGAACAATTGGGCATCTTTTCAGTATGAACTCCTCCCCTCTATAACCTCATGAGTATGGCTTTAGCGGAACAGGACAGTACAGTAACCAGAAGTTGGGAAATGTTCAAAGACCAGAAAGAAAATTGAGATCACCACATGACTGACATACAGGTTCACGTCTTACTTAATAACGCAGGAACTTCTCGTCCTTGTCCCGCTTTCTCACTCTCTACTCCTTTAGCGGAACTACAACAAAACTGGGCAACTACCGTCGGTACTAATCTTCACGGAATCATAAATGTCGCTCAGGTCTTTGCTCCACATATGGCGAGACAAGAGAACGCTAGTGCTATAGTATGCACGGGGAGTAAACAGGGTATCACTTGTCCTCCGTGAGTAATCTCGTCTCTTCCTATCCGATCTGATCCCTACTTCTGACCTTTATCCATATGGCTTCCCTCAATTTGTCACAAACTTCTGCCCCGGAGATAACATCTCGTGCAGATTCTAGAAGATTTCTTTTCCTTTTGGTGGTAGTTCATATGATCGTCTGATTCTTTGTCGACCTATTGTTGTGTTACTTGAAAGGCAAGATAGAGTGCAAGGGGAGAATGCTGTTCATCGAAAGCTTGCCTTAGACATCCACGGGGCCCTCATCAGGAGATGATGGAACGCACTTCCATCAGGTGTTGATGTTCACATGTGATCGAGGCACTCATCATCAGGGGAAACGCGGGGTACAACGTTTCCAAAGCTGGTGTCAAAGCTTACACTGAGCAACGTATGTCTTTAGTCATTTTGTTGAGTTCGTTGCTGATGAGAAAGTGGCTCATGAATTGAGGAATACCCCTGGGTGTAACTGTACCGCTCATTTGTTTGTGTAAGTCATATCGTTCTCGTCAACCTTAGGCCCCTAATCTCAACATATCGATCACTACTTCCTCTTTGAGGTAACATCTCTGTCTCTCTGTCTTACGATAGCGACCTTGAACTCATCGACATGAATGACGGAGGGAGTGTGGGGAGGGATGAAAGGAAGGATGGGATGAGATGTCCCTGGAGGCTAATGTGAACAGCCCTGGCTGGACATACACAGGAATGACCAGAAGTTCCTCTGGTAAACCTGCCGGAGCTTGGACCGCGGAACAAACCGTCGATTATATGCTTGATAAGGTGTTTGACAAAGGAAACTTTTATGTTATCTGTCCTGATAACGAAACGTCGAGTGTGAGCATGATCTTCCCATATATCACTTACCCATCTGTTGCAGTCCGTCACTTGTCAGTCTTCTGTTGTCTCTTCTGTCAAAACAACATCATTGTATACAGGGAGACAGTCGTGGTTGTCACCGGAAGTGAAGCAGAATGTCAATGACTAACATGCAGCAATTAGACAAATTGCGTATTGAATGGTCTCTTGGAGATATACTTCAAAACCGTCCCCCTTTATCGAGGTGGCATCCGGAATGTATGTCCATCCTGTCATTTCTTCATCTTCACCCCTCCTTCCATCCGAAAGGTCGTATCTATCAGAAAAGTATCGCTTCCGCCTCTCTTCGTGTTGACTGAAGGACCACATCACATGAAGTGATCAACTATACGAGTGTTCCGAGGATACCAAGCTCATGTCTAGACACAGCAAGGTTCGAAGAATTCATCACCACTCGTCAAGGTCTTCAAGCACGATCACGTAGTCGTGGAAGACCTATGATCAAAGACGAATACTCTTATTCTGACTTACCTTCTCCTCTCCCATGATACTTAGGGATGACGAGTGAAACAAGCTCTCTTTTTCACAGATAGGTTAGCGGAGATGGTGTGCTGTGGTGTGAAATCCAGAGACCGGTTTTATGTTACCAAGAATTGAACACAACCAATTGAGAGAAGGGCTGGAATTGGAGATACTGTAGTAAAGTAATGACGGAGAGGGTGAAGATAAAACCATGCATTATCTATCATTTGGAAGATTCGAATATTCTCAATTCTTCCTCTTCTATCTCTTTCAATCTCTTATCTACTTCTGATCTCTTACGTTGTAAAGTTTCCAAATATGCTTCGTTTGATAATTGTCGGATCGGTAGAAAGCTGGATAAAGAAGATAAGATTTTAGTTGGTAACGTATCTGATTTGTCTTTAGCCAGTGGGTCTGCCATACTTTCTCTCATAGTTCTTCCTGGTAATTTGGGATCTGATTTCGTCATGTCCATTCTTGTGTTTGTCAGATCCCAATTGGTCTCGCCTTGTGTTCCAGTGAGGTGAGAAGACGATGAACTTTCCTTTGGAACAACAGGGTTCAAAGAAGTTTGTGATGATGAAGAAGAGGTTGGAGAGGTTGAAGCAGTGTCGATAGGAGAAGAAGCGTGTTCGAGAGAATGATCATGATCAGATTGTCTAGAAGCGAGATATCTTAATCGGATGATACGTGATTGATTCGTACCGTATTGAAGAATACCAGCTAAGAGAGAAGCCGTAAGAGCAGCACGGGGGATAGTCTGTTTCCCACCTATGTGCGTCAATATCATTTTCCCTCTTTTCCATAGTTGAACCCTCTGTCACCTGCTAGAACAGCACGAACAAAATCTTCATACTGGATGGATGGTCAAGGAAGGGAATGAGGATAGTATCAGATGAATGACCGAGCAAGACTCCGAAAAGATGAAGACGACCGATACTCGGTTGGGGAGAGAAGAAATGACGAGGATCAGGAGATGAATAAGGTAAGGTTTGAAAACATACAACAGGAGAGATGAAACTTACGAACGATACCAGATAAAATACCACCCGATAATAAACCTGATAATGTCGAATCGACCATTTTTTCCATTTTCATTTCGTTCAAACTAGCAGGGAGCTTCCCCAAGGATTTCTCACTTCTGCCTCGTATCATCTCAGAGCGGAGGGAGAGAGTGGGTGAGATTAAGTATTCTCTTATACCTGAGTATCAGCGAGCCTCCTTCAATCTTTCATGCAGCTGTTGAGGAAAAGACAAGACCGCTTGCCCAGGGAGTTACAAGCTTTCTCTTTCTTTCCTCTCGGGTGGAATGAATCTTCAGTTCCCTTTTTGACCCTGCTCTCTCTCTGACGCATGCCATCGGAAGTACCCGCGGTATGGCATACAGAGAGAAGAGATCAAGAGCGATGGTAGATATTGGAAAATGTCAGGTAGGACTGGAGACTAGGACTGACCGAAGAAGACAAATCCAGTTACAGCAGTGTTTAACGCTGAATGAACTGAGAAATATATCGGGTTCATAGTGCGTATAACGCCGACCAAAGCACCACCTGTAGCTCCTAAAGCACCTACTCTGTGAGCTTGTACTGCTGACAATATCTTCCCACACCGAATTGACCGAAGCTCTCGGATTGACAAGTTGGCAGAGTGCAGCCAGGGAGAAAAACCCACCTGAGACTAAAGTTGCCGTAGCCACATAGACCGGTGCTCCTGGGTCGACATGTCCAGCAAAGGTAGTGAAAGTATTGGATATTGTTGATTTCCCAGTCGTAGTAGTAGATGACGATGCTTGGGCTGACATGTTGCTGAACTTTGACACACTTGGAATGTAAAATCGACTTGTCCTACTTCTTTGGTTGGCCCTGTATGAGTTTGAAATGAAATTACCCAAAGTGGAGATTTTCGACCGGCTAACTCTGCATCGTCAACACGCGACGAAAGTTGAACGTCCATCCACTCGTCACCACCCACCACTCACCTCATACACCTTTAAGCTTCGTCTCAGAGCATCGAAGCAAGCCATCAGGTAGGCAGCAATGCCTCCGACTTCTTCTCTCGCCGCTCTTTTGAGCTCTCCTTCCGGGGAGAACGATTCGACCGATCATCCATCCGGTCAAACCCTACCTGACATCTCACTCGATTCTTTAGGATCCAGTTTTCGTTCTGAAGATTCTCAAGCTGAACCTTCTAAACAAACCCGTCAACGTATTCCTACTTGTGAGCTCTGACTACTATGACTTCAAGAGCTGAACCCTAGTACCTCGGATACCTTCCATACAAACTCCCGACACGTCAGCTTCAGGTCCTTCACTCTTCACACCATCCCCACCTCATGTGCCTAATTCTGCTCTTCTCTCTCTCTCGCCACCTACCACAGTCCGGCGAACCTCTTCCCACTCTGCTTTACCTGATCAAACCCCTGGTACTGCCGCCCCGAGACGGAATAGGATACTCAGTAGAAGCTCAGCTTCATCAGCTTCCTCCGCATCAGAAACGGATGGTCCGCTCAGAGACAGATATGGTTCTGAGGATGATGATAATGTTCTATCTCAGCTTTCGGTGAACATCAGTCCGAAGAGAAGACAGAATGGTGTGGGTTGGATGGGAGGAGTGACCCCTCGTGCTAAACAAAGTTATCATGGTGGTCCTAGTAGAAGGAATGGGAGACATAGCGTGGCGGCTGATGTGGGTTCTGGACCAATGACTTTGAGGGAACAGGAACAGGTCAGTGGTCCCCTCGTTTGCTTCTCTCTTGCCTGTAAGAAATGCAAAACCGTATTTCTGGATGAAGGAAGTCGAGAAGTGGGACTGACTCACAGCAACTCGAGGCAATGCGTAAAGAATTCTTCTCCCTCCAACTCGAGAATCACTTTCTCAAAGAACGTTTGGCGTCGATGGGCCCTGAATCTCTCACCAAGATAGCAGAGGAGAACGCAAAACTCAAAGCGGAAACTTTGAACCTGAGTAAGGAATGTAAAAAGTACAAAAAATTGGTTTTGCAACTCGAACGCGAGCTCGCTGCGTCTCAGCGGGGTGACGGAAAGGGATCAAGAGGAGGAAACGAGCTTAAAGAGCTGGAAGGGATGTGGAAAGAGGAGAAAGAGCGTAGAAGGGCACTAGAGAAGGAACTGGATGAGGGGAGGGCGAAATTGGAGGATACTGAGGCAAGTGAAGTGATATGGAGGAAGAAAGCAGAGGAGCTCGAAGGAGAGCTGGAGGGTGCAAAGGGTACTTTGGAAGACCAGACCGAAGAGATGGAACGGGTCAGGGAGGCTGCTGATAGAGCAAGGGATGAATTGGAGCGAATGCAGTTGGAGAAGAGCGAGCTCGGCGGTAGTGTGGGCTTGGGCAAAGGCAGGGAGGCAAAACTATTGCAGAAGGTAGCGGACTTGGAGAAGGTTAGTTTTCTCATAAAGATCCCTTCCCTTCACGTCGCCAAGTCGTTCATACCGGTCGTTATGGTCAGTTTAAGTTTTAAAGACAAGCATGCTCACTTGATAGGAACATGCCGTCTTGCAGCAAGAACTGGAGGATGTGCGAAACCGGGGCGGTTCAGCCGATGCAGATGAGCTCGAAGACGTGAGTGGTACCATGATCAGGCATGGTTTTGACTGACTGTTGAAAAGCAAATCAATTCGTTACGTGACAAGCTGGCTGCGGCTCAAATCGATTTAGATAGACGAGACCAAGAAATCGAAGAGCTCAACGCAGAGATCGAAGCTAAGATACGTGACCACGAGGCGGAGATACAGCAGGTGGAGGCGGATTGGAGGGATGAGGTGATCGAGGCCAGGGCTCAAGTAGACGAGCTGAAAGATGTGAGTATTTTTCTGGTCTACTGATCTCTCATCGTCCCAGTGATGCACAGTAGCTGACGAGCAGACTTTGGAAAACCGCGAAGCCAACCTTAAAGAATTACGCGATGCCCTCCTTGAGCGGGAAGAAGAATTGGCAGTGGTCAGCGAGAGGGTGGCCGAGCTGGAAGCTGCTCAGAGCGAGACTCATGATAGACTGGAGGAGACGATGCGGAATATCGAAAGAGACAACGAGGAGAAGGAGGCCGATCTCATTGCTGCTAACAAGGAGATTGAAGTTGTACGTGTTCCAATCGTCATTCCCGACACATGTCCTTCATTTGAATCGCGAACCTGACTGGACTATCTCTGAATGCTCAACATATGGCTGACTTGGCAGCTGGGACAGAGGGTGTATGAACTCGAAGAAGCTCTTGATGAGCTTCGAGTCCGAGAATCCGACCTCAATGCCGACTTGCGATCAGCAGATGAAGCTTTCGACAGTACGAAATCGCACTATGAGACGCTTGTCGCTGCTCTTAAGGAAGCACGACGGAAGCTGCAGGATGACCACGACACGCTGATCTCACAAATTCGCCAAGAAGAAGAAGCTCATCTGGCGGAGAAGGAACGATGGAGACAAGATAAACAGGATCAGGCTGATTCTCACCGTCGCGCCTTGGCCGAACAAGAGAAGGCGCAGAAACGTCTTCGAAGTGAACTCGACGCTGCTAAGGATAAGGTCGCCGCGAAGGACCGAGATATCGTAAGCGTGCAGAGTAATCTGCGGGCATTGGAAGATGAGAGAAGGAGGATTGGTGATGATCGTACCACCGACAGATTTGGTATGGGGATGGAGATTGAGAAGGTCAAGAGGGAGTTGGCTAGGGCCGAGGACGAGTTGAGTGTGGCGAGGGAGGAGGTAGAGTTGAAGGAGGCGGCGTTAAGGCAGAGAGATCTTGAGGTCGCGTCTATGGTGAGTGTATAACAAGGTTTTTCCCGTGCCTCAGTTTTGGACAGTCCTTCTATTTGCGGGTGTATACAATTGTTCTGAGGGAAATGAAGGAAAACATCTACGGACCCGATGAGCCAGAACCCAGCTGACAGGACAGATGGACAAACAACGTGATCTTGAAAGCCGTCTCTCCTCTGAACGTCAAGGTCGACTCAACATGTCCGATCGACTCGATCACGCCAACAAAGTGAGCTCCCGAGGGTCAGGGAGACAGAATGGTAGAGCTAATGTTCAGACTGCGAGACAGTTGGAGAAGGAAGCACAACAACTTCGAGAAAGACTACAAGAATTGGAGCCATTACTGACTGAGACGCAGCAGGAGAGATTTGCATTGCAGAAGCAGGCCGAGCAGCAGAGACAGGAGAGGAGTGACTTGTTGTTGCGCGTCTTCAAGGATATCAACAAGTTCTTGGGAACGGAAGTGAGTTGGGATCACTTCAATCCTCCCATTCCTACCGCCTCCTTTTCACCTCTGCTCGCACCGAAGTGTGGATGCCACAGAGAGGAGACTCCATCGGTGCGGTATGTATCGCTTCTGAAGAGACTCAGTCCAGTTCAACGATCGAGGGGACGCTTGACGCATGCTCATGATCAGGACCACACAACCCCAGTCAACTTCACAGCATTCCGCGACGCCTTACTCCAACGAGTACGTGCGATCAATCAAGTCAGGTCAGACTTTGAAAAGCGTATCAAAGAGACTGAGACGTCTGTCGATCAACGCATGGTGTGAGCTCCTGTTTTCTTGCTTTCATCTCCACCACCTGCTCCCATTCCCGGAGCTCTCCTGCACTCATATCGGACACTGTGGATGAACAGCCGTATGTGAGGTATGAAGGAACGATTTGAACGTGCCTCTGACATCCAGACATCTCAAGAAACAGCTGGAACAGAAATGGCGCGCTTTGGACAATTTTGAAGCTGCCGTCAAGAAACTCGAATTGACGCGAATGCAATGGAGGCAAAAGTATGCTCTCAAAGAGGGTGAACTGGATGCAGTAAAGGTGAACTCCAGTCTCCTCTCCTTCCTTCTGACCTTCTGAGTGTCACTTTCTCCTTCATTCACACTGGTCGAGGAAGGGGCTTATTGAGACATATGCGATAAACGGCTGATCATCAGACTAAAAATCAAGAACTCCTTCGTCAATTATCATCACCATCAAATCTTTCTGCTTCACCACCTCAAACTGCTCAACTACGCTCGTTACACGAACGTTGTTCGTCCGCTGAGAAACGTGAATCCGTAGCTAAACGTCAACTCGCAGATCTCGAGGCTCGCGTGGCGGAGATGCAAGCTCGGGCAGGACAGGCAGAGGCGAAGTGGGAAGCGAGAGTGAAAGAATATGAGAATAGGTTGAGGATAGCAGGAGAGAAGATCAAGACTGAGAAACAGGGTGGGAAGGAAAGAGCTGCTCAGTTGGAGGGACAAGTTCGGTCAGTTTTCGTTTTTTTGTTTCACAACTCAATTTGTTCCTGGAAATCTTGTCTTGTACTCTCTTACACTTCTCTTTCCCATCACATGATCATTCATACTCGGAGGAGGACTCGAAAAGAGTAATCTTGACAGACTGGCTTTAAGGGGGAATGAATGTGGGGGATCACATGTCCTTTTTGTCCGCCATCTGCCCCGTGTGGCTATGAGGTGTGTATGGGAAGACGACTGACGCGATAGGGAACTGGAGAGACAGTTGGAGAATGCCAGAAGACGGAATCAACGTGCCGAAGGGGTAGTAGCGAGCGCTGCACATCTCATGCCGGAATATCGAGAACGATAAAGGATGTAATCATTTGGGTGTAAGGTGTTAGTAGACGTGTTATCTGCATTCATCTTTGCGAGGTTTAGACCTATCTCATCGTGTCCACTCTCACTTTCGACACGTCAAGAGATGTGAGTCAATGATTAATGGGAGGCAACGACCATGTGAGGTGTAGTTGAAGGGACCAATCAAATACATCTCTGCACATCTGTTGCTATTTCTCAGATCGTTCCTGTTTTTGACCTATCTGACATGAAAGTTGAAGTAGATAGTCTGTACGATTCGACTAGCTGGATCCCATGGTCCAAGGTTCACCTGCGAACTGCGAAGTGGGGACTCCGAGCTCGAGCAACGTGCCGAAGGCCTTGGAGAAGCTTGACATTAGTGACATGTACGAGTAGACTTGTTCATGACACGCAGATGATCGCAGAATGTTGAGTGTGGCTGCAGGAGGGCCAAGGAAGAAGAATGGGAAAAGACTCACTCTTCAAAGAAAGCCTCTTCTGACTTGGCGTACTTCTCCACGTACTTTTCTACATGATCAGTATGACATCGTATTTAAAGATGTAAACGCACTGAAAGATTTGTCCTTGATCAAAGCCATATCGGTCCTATTCATCAGTACTTCTCAAATATGATCTCTTCCCGCAGCTGTTGCGATGCTGAACCTAGAGGGGTTAGGCTCTTGTGAGGGGAGACGGTTTGAAAACGGGTCAAAGCAAGATTAAACCCACGGAAGCATCATGAGTGTATGAGTCTTCTTATCTTCATATTGCGCAGGACCTTTCCATTTCTTCCATTGCCAAGGTTCGTTGAGTAATAAATCAAAGTATTGATTACTGAATGTCACTGGGGAGAAAGTCCAAGGACCGTCAAAGCCAGATCGATCGGTATGACATCTACCCATTGCGTGTGCTCCAGATAAAGCGACAATTTCTTGGTCGTTGAAGCTGTACGTCAGCGCGCGTTCCATCTCACACCACAAAAGGAGAGATCAACACCCACCCCATTCGGTAAAAGATAAATCGGAGATGATCTTGCGCTTGACTGGCATCTGGTAATCGTCCATCAGGAGTGACATTGGTTTCGAATCCGTCGATCCTCCCCGGACGCCAAGGGATAGTAGGTCCTCCTGCTTCTTGTACGGCACAAACACCTCCCAAAGTCCATAAATCGCCATACGAGATCCAAGGGAATTCTTTCTTGATTTTTTCCATGTGATCTCTAGCAATGTTCTGATCATCAACATTTTTCTGGAGCTTACTTGCTTGAGACTGAGAGAAAGAGGATGGAAGAGATCGACTGACCAGACCGTTGTTAGCCCCATGCGAAGCCTCGGCGGGGAAACGCATAGTAGCATAGTTTGATCCTCCAGTACCGTCTTCTTTGTTGTACGTTCCAGAAGCGTGCCATGCCAGACGGATGAAGACCGGAGCTAGGGAGCCGTCTGCGCATCAGCAAAAAGAAATCTGATATTGGGAACAGAGAGGACTAGACGATTTCAACCCAAACTACCCCAGGCGGCCAGGTGAATCAGCTTAGTGGATGGTTCGAGGTCTGTAGGGAAGATGCGAAAGAGTGGAGAGTAGAGGAATTACTCACCATCGTATCCCTCAGCGTCCAAAGTTTCGGCGATCCTATCGTACACTTTCTGATATTCATCCTTGCCTCGTCTCAAACCGACTTTGCCTTCCACAGTAGCCACAGCACCTCTGATCTTACTGTCGAGCTCTTTACCTGTATCTTTCGCAGAACCAGGAGTACCGTAGAAATAATAAGCCGTACCGGCTGCTGCTACTCCGAGAACACCGAGGAAAATAGGAACGTTTGAACTCCTAGGCGGTGGAGGGGGAGGCTGATTTATCAGCTTTTGCCGTCTCTCACCATTGATGTCAATGAAGCGTATTCGTCCTGCATGATCCTACGGATAGCTGAGAAGGATGATGCACGGAAGAAACGTACTACATCAGGTCCACCCGAGGCGAAACGTCTCTTCAAGACGGGAGTACGGAGAACAGGTTGAACAGGTCGTCTGGCTGCTGCACGAAGCATGGGAGTGACGCGAAAAGACATCTTGATGTTGTGGGTTTGCTCTTTGTCAGCTATCACTTTCAAAGCTCCCTCTTGTAGTGAAAGAGGTTTCTCCTTTGTGTGGGATGTGATGATGGAGGACTTACATAGGTTCAAGACTAAGATGTAGGCAAAAGTAAGTAGAGAACGATGAAAGGTGACGAGGTCGAGGTAGGGTGAATGGCGTCGACCAATCAGACAAGGCCGCTTATACAACGCGGGGTCCCACAATTCCCCCACAATCCTCGCTTTCACATCAACGAAAACTTTCAACGTTGAGAGTTGAACCCATAGTACGGTGATCTGATCATGTCAAGTTTGACGAAGAAACAACAAAAGGCGGCTGCTTTCAAAGCTAAGGCCAAGGGTAAAGGAAAGAAAGATGTCGTTCCTGCCGACTTACCGGAAGAAGATGTGATGGAAGTTGATGAGGTGATAGAACCGCAACCTGAGATAAAAGGGAAGAAGAGGAAAAGAGAAGTGGACGGGGATGTTTTGGGTCAAGAAAAGAAGAAAGATATAGGGAAAGGTAAGACCAAAGCTGGAGATGGATGGGTTGAGGATGAACAGGAAGAAGGGAAAGAAGGGAAGAAAAAGAGTAAGAAGGATGTTAAACAGAGGTTCATACTTTTCGTCGGTCAGTTTCATTTCTATCCTTGCACACAACTCAACTACTACTGTCATCCACGAGGGAAGATCGACTGACAAATAGGGAATCTTAGTTACAAAACATCTCGTGAAGCTATACAAGAACATTTCAAACCTGCTATAGGTACGTCTTCGTTCTTTCTTTCATACCTTCTCCCATCTCATTCTCCCTTCAACTGACACATAACAACCCTGCACTCCTCCCTGGCCAAAATGCACTATCTGGAATCATCTAACTGCAATGTTCGGAGATGAGGATAACCTATCCCGTCCTGGAGTCATGGCTCCTTGAAATAAGCACGATTTTGATCTCGCAGCGACGGATGGTACAGTGAAAAGGAATTGCTGAGCGATGGAACTAACAATCAGAACGTACCCCCTCCGTTCGTCTTTTGACAGAAAAACCCAAACCTGGTAAACCTGCTGGTCCTGCAAAATCCAGAGGAATAGCTTTCTTAGAACTTGGCTCATCCTCTGAACTTCAAGCATGTCTCAAACTCCATCATTCAATCTTACAAAACAGACAGATAAACGTTGAACTCACAGCTGGAGGGGGTGGGAAAAGTCAAGAGAGAAAAGGAAAAATCCGACAACGTAATGAACGGGTTGGTGGACAACGAGAACGAAGGAAAGAG
This sequence comes from Tremella mesenterica DSM 1558, assembly GCF_000271645.1. Classification (NCBI taxonomy): domain Eukaryota; kingdom Fungi; phylum Basidiomycota; class Tremellomycetes; order Tremellales; family Tremellaceae; genus Tremella; species Tremella mesenterica. The sequence goes on from NW_006711225.1 coordinate 5,871,794, forward strand.
AGGGAAGGTGAGATGGAGGATGAGGTACAACCTGATATTGAAGTTTCTCGACCTTCTGGTAGTGAGGGAAAGGTAGGAGGAGATGTTAAGGTGAGAGGAGGGAGAAGAGTTAAGACTAGTGTGAGTTGAAGATATCTTTAGAGATGCAGCGAACAACGCTGATCTTACAGTCTGAGAAATCGGAGAAGGGGGGAGGAAGTCAGAGAGCTGGAAATGGTCCTTCGAGATATCCAATTAATCGACAGGAAAGAAGACCTAATTCAAAGTTCGTACCGACGGGTGCCAACGCTCTGGTGGTTTCGTGATTTCAACATTGATGTATCGATCTATATTACTTTCCATCCTCCGTCCTTTCCTTCATCTGACTGGTGGTCTACTCAGCTGTCGGAACACAAAATCATTTCATTTTTGCGAAACTTGGAGCATAAGAAGAATGGAAGTGAGAAGAAGTCGAAACTTACCTCGAAAGAAATGACATTATCTTCTTCCTTCCTTCACTTACCTTTTATCAATCCGAGTTTGCTTCCCGGGAAGAAGCAGAGATCGGGAGAATTTTGTCTTTCTTTTCCTTGGGACATTACACCTCATCTTTGCAGGGCTATTCAGCCTGAAGCCCTCACCCTGACTCATCGAGGAAGACTTACTCGAGTAGATGAGAACGAGGGTATCACGCTGGTCTTATTGACTTGACTCTGCTTTTGAAAACGGACGTGCCAAACATCAATCTGATATATCCAACGAGATCATTAGATAGAAGTCAGGTCGATTGCTTGGGGAACATGTTAGTACTTCGGTACTCGTCCCGAAATCATTAACCTCGTACTTGAACATAGCACATCACAAACACGTATCAAAGAAAGAAACCTGACATCACATCAATTCTTAGCATTCAAAAGCATAAAAGATAAGTTTAATCAATTAATCATACAAATCCTCTTTCGAACCCTAATCCCTGTCATTTCATCATATATAATTTCCCTTTGTTCCAATATCATTGAGCCCAATTACCAGAATAATCCGATGAAGAACGTTTGTGTGCACCGACTCCGACGGGGGATGTGTTCAATTCGGGAGAATGTGAATCTCCATCTGATCCGACGGCTTGAGGTGAACGGGTACGTTCCCATTTTTGTAATTCTTTTGTGAACTGTAATCAGCACCGTCCGTTGCTTGGCCTTTACCACTCCACACACTGTTTTTCATCATGTCCAGCTTGGATGATCTAACCAGGAGACGAAAAAATCCTTGATGGGATATTGACAAGTAGGACATCCCGACTGGAAGGTACATGTCAAGTTTGTGAATAAATGAATGTACCATGACCCGCAGTACGGGGAAGAGAGACTATGATAGTGCGTAGTCGAATTTATGACACTTGAGTGAAGGAGGAAGAGATGTGACGATGAAGGAAAGAAAACAAAGTTTTCAACTCACTTTATCAAAAGCCATCGAGGCCTCTTCACTAGAAGCAGAATCTCTCTTCTTTACAGAAACATGATCATCATCACTGAACGGTTGTCCCATTTCCAACAAAGTGTTTATTCTTTGTTGAGCTTGTAACAATTCGTCTCTCAAAGCTTCAACTTCTCTCTCTGATTCGTCCATACGCAAACGCATCACCTCGGCTTCACGTTCACGAGCCGTGAGTACATCCCGACCCGCGTTGAGCTCAGCTTGCATCGTTGTATGTTGCGATTGTAAAGTGGCGAGTTTTCTCTGTAGTTCATGTTCGTTCGGCGAAGGTGTGGCTCTGCCTGAATTTCGGGGTGCACCAGGTTCGACGGATGCGCGACCGCGAAGATGGTCCATTTCGGATTGGAGTGAAAGATTGGCGGCTTTTTGTCGGGAGAGTTCGTCCTACGAATCAGCTGACTTCTGATATGATAACACATGGCAAGACCATACATAAGAATTGGAATGGTGTAGAGGCTAGAAGAGGGTAACACTGGCCCGGGGGGGGGGGGGGGGGAAGAAGGAAAGTTTTGGGGATAGATGCAGAAACATAACCCACCTTCAAACGCTTCATCATCCTTTCGGTACCTTTGACATACTTGACAGCAGTCTGATAATCACTCTCCAAACTCGCCACCTTTTCTTTATGACTAGCCTCCATCTCCGCCATTCTTTTTTCAACATCTGCCACCCTGGCCCTTTCTCCTTCCCCAGGTGGCGATGGTGATCGCATCGAGAGACTGGTGGGTGATCTGGCATCTTTGATTCTCTCCACTAATCTTCCAAGTGACTCCACTTTATTTTCGGCTTCCTGACATCGTCGAGTGAGCTCATCAATCTCTCTCTGGGCGTTGTCAAGTTCCCGAGTTCTTTCGCGAAGTTGCATTTCCAATTCTCGAGTTGTTGGCACTTCACCAACTTCACTGTCGTTGACTGCAATACCATGGTCGGCCACTACGAATCAGCGCTCGCTCGCAAAATACCAGAACCGTCTCCTAAGCCAAAGATTGTATGTACCCTCGCCTCAGTGTTCGCCGGTGGCATCTTTAGTGTACGGCAATCAAGTTCCACATCATCGCATCCGCATAACCCACAAAGTGGGAATATTGGGAGAGGTCTGAGGACAGAGGAGAGGGAAAATAGACAACAACTCACAAAGATTACGCATCATAGTCAACCTAGTTTCCATCTCAGTCACTGCCTGTTCCCTATCTCTCAACTCTGCATCTCGGGTAGCTTGCAACTCCTTCAATTTGCTCGTTTCCTCGTGTGACTTTCCGAGTTTATTCCGATGAACTCTGACTTCCGCTCTTAAAGCCTGAACCTGAGTTTCGAAATCACGAGCCTTTGTCCTATGATGGCTGACTCCAGATTCGGCGGCATCTAATCTTTGTCCAGCTTCTTTCAACATTCGTCTCAAAGAATTACACTCTTCTTCCAACGCACGAATCTGCTCCCTATGTCCGTGAGAATTACGATCTTCATCCGCCCTCATCTCTTTAAGAGAATCGATGACTTGGCCAAGTCCACCGGTGGTGAGGTTTCTCAATTCGTCCGCCTCCTCTCGAGATTGAGCGTAAGCATTTTCGACCTCTGTCATACGTTGTGTAGCCATGTCCGCATCTCTTGTCCTCGCTTCCAATTCGAGTCTCGTATCGGCCAATTCCGTCTCTAACTCTGCGATTCGGGAGGTGGATTTGAGGTTTTGAGCTTCCAGCTCCGTCGTTCGTAGACCGGCCGCATCGATAGCACTTTGAGCTTGTTCGATCAACCCGAGATGTTGGTCGCGAGCAAGTATGGCGTCATCTAACTTGGTACGAAGTTGATCTCTTTCGGCTTCTCGTTGTTGTGCAAGGGATGACAGTGTGATGAGACGCTCGGTATGATCTCTTACTGAAGCTTCGGCAACGATGACTTTTTGACGGACGTCTTCCAGTTCTTCGAGAGTATTTCGATGAGCTTCTTCGGCTTCTTCAGCTCGTTTCAGAGTTCCAGACTCTCGGTCAATAGCTTCGGCATGAAGTTGACGATCCGAACTACATTGATCGGAAAGACGTTCCATATCTCGTTGGACGTTGGTATGCTCGGCTGATAGAGTGGCGAGCTGACGTTCCAACTCAGCGATTCGTTCTTTTTCCAGTCGACCGAGATCGATAGGTGAGCCAGATTCCAGAGTCGCAAGTTTAGCACGATAGAAAGCTGCTTCTTGTAAAGCTCCACGACGTAGTCTGTCAGCTTCAGCAGCCTTCTCGGAGACAGCTCGCATTTGAGAAACAAATTCGTTCTACAGCATCAGCGGAGGGTTGTTCTTGCAAATGATATCTTACCTGTATCTGGGCCTTTTCCTGCTTCAACCGTATCAGAGCATCTTTCAATACTTGATCGGTACCACCACCGTCTGAATCCCGATTAGGTATCAGAGCCGCTTCATCTCGATCAGGAACGAATCCTTGCGCCATAGCACGACCAATAACCACTCTTAAAGCAGCTTCACGCTTTCTCCCATGATCCACTTCTGCTTCTCTGGACTTGAGCTCCCGTATCAAGTCCGCAGTGCCTGACAGGGAGGTAGGGCGTCCTTGGAAACCATTGGCAGTAGGAGAGCGAGCATAATAAAAGGCATCGGAAGGCGGTGTTGGTTTATCCACAGTGTCTGTCATTCTCATTCTAGGTGAGGGACTTCGAGTTCCCACCACGCTAGCGTTAAACTGATGTTTCACACCTTGAGGAGGTGAAGAAGGTCCGGGGGCGTTTGGAGGCGAAGTGACTCGAGCAGATCCGTTCGGTACTGGACTGGCTGATTCACCATGTTGGGGAGACATGGCACGTCGATATTCCTCGTCTCCTTCCCGTTTCGGACGTTGGGGCACGCCGTTGGGTATTGGTTTAGTCGCTTGTTGGGCCATTGCATCTAAAGATTCAGATCGAGGCATGGGCCGTTCGGGACTTCCATTGACAATAGGTATTCCATTGGGTCTTCCGTTGATTAGTGCAGGGGACATGGCTCGTTGTTGCAAACTGTCCATTGAGCCTGAAAGAGGTATACCACGTTGTAATGTTTGCTGTTCTATCGACGCCGGAGCCTGTGGGACAGATGTTTGACCCGGTTCTGGCGTTTTCGCTTTGACCCGCGGAGTCTGAGAATCACCAGGGTATTTGATCTTGGCTGATAATGTCAGCTAACAATATCAACGTGTTGAAGGACTAGCTTACTTGTATCTAGGACATGTATCAGAGAAGGGTCATCCTTCTGAGTGGGCATCGTGGCATTGGCTTCTCCACCCAGAACGAATATCCTTCCATGCGCAGCGACCATGGAATGTCCAGATCTCGCAGATGGCGCAGGACCCATGTTTTGGAACATGAACCATCGATGATCTGACCTGTCAGTTCCCTGTGTGTTCAATGAGGAAAGAATCGCACTGGAGATCTTGAAAGCGGCTAGATCCCCGAGATCTTTGCCATTGACATCCCGACCTCCGAACACATAGATGACGTCGTCTACGATGGCTGCAGCGTGTCCCTCTCGAGGAGTGGGGATATACCCGATACAAGACAGTTCTGTCCAAACACCCGTGGCCACTTCGTATGCCCATGTGTCATTGTAATGAAATTGTCCATCTGTACCTCCGAACCTGTCGAGTCAGCGATTCACTTTTATGTCAAGAGATTATGTACAGGTAGATTTTGCCTTGATAGGACATGAGAATGTGACCTGTCCGTTTAGGAGGTGTGCGGGTGGTAGCTTTGACTACTTCCCACGACTGTTGATCGCCAGAGACTGCATCATCAGCTCAACATCGAGTACCAGAATCGATTGACTAACGTTGCTTGACGTCGAACGCCCAGAAATCATCCATGAAAGCTCCCTCGGCTTGACCTCCAAACATGAACAGCTTGGATTCGTGCATACATACGGCATGGCCGTAACGACCGACTGGACCATTGGGGATAGATAGTTTTATCCATTCCTGGGTGCCTACAAATTAGCATCTCCGCACGAAATTCCCACTGGTCACAATAGCCGAAGTGAAAGGTCGAGGTGTATGACCGAACGAAGATGTTGGGTAGGAAACACTCACGCAAATCGAGAATGTATAAAGCCTCATCTTGTGGGTCTTCAGGTCGAACCTTGGTATCCCCTCCCCAAATCAACATGATCCTATCCGCGATAGCACTTGCATGTCCGACCCGAGGTAGAGGCGCGTCACCTTTAGTCTTGACGAGCATGGTCATGCAATCTCTCACGTCCATGGACCAAAGATCGTTCCTGACTGTCTCGTGCACAAGACCGCCGAATAACAGCATGTGGCCAGAATGTGAAGGGAAGCCTGGAACGGAGAGACCATATCGTGGGAAAGGTGATACAGGAGGTTGTGGAGGGGAGGATTGAGATGCGTATAATTTGATAGGACGTGTTGACCAGGGGAATGAAGAGGCTGGAGGAGCGGAAGGAGGACGTGGATGTTGGACTGGTAGTTGAGTAGTTTGAGGAGTGGGATGGTCAAGATTACCATTAGGGATCGTCTGGGGAGTCAACATAATTGCTAGGCATTTTTTCCGCCGTCGGCTTCTAGTAGTAGTCTCCTTGACGACACTGCAAGATGTGTTTCTACATCAAGGATGGACAACACATGAAATGTGTGATAGACAAAGATTGAGTAAGGGAATAATTTATGGTAGGATAAAGATGAACTCACAGGATTCGAAGTCATCCGTTTACCATTGACCATAGGCGGAGTAGCACCTATACCATTTTTCATAACTTGACCTCCCACAGTCGGAGCGTTACTATCGAGTTGAATGACAGGTGACATAGTAGAAGGAATAGACGGCGAAGAGTGTATCATCGAAGAGCGCGTTGGCGGAGGTGGTGGTGGTGGGGTGGCGGAAGTACGAGGAGGAGCAGGTCGAGGAGGGGGAGAACGAACGATACGAGAGTTAGAAGGCATAATGGATTGTAGATATGATTAAGAAGATAGGAATAAGTGTCAGTGGAATTTACCTCAATTATTGATTCTCTCTCCCTCCTTGTATTTGGTGTCACGATGGTGTGACACAGAATACAGTCGGTGTATACACTGTCACGCTTCATACACCATACACCATACCAACTTGACAAACTCGAAACACCACGAAACCAAACGTTTATATGATTATGAGGTTCGGAGTGGTGTATGAAAAGAAGAGATATACTGCGATCTGACAAAACTCAGATAGTTGGGAAAGTTGAGAGGGACCAAATGGTCAAATGAATAGAGAGAGGGTGAAGAGAAGGGTGTATGTTGGTAAAAAGTAGAATAACGAGATGAATTCCTCGATATGGAGAAAGAGATGTAATTGATGTATGACATCGATCGAGTAAAAACAATTTTCTTTCATAACCAACCTCGTCTTCATCCAATCTGTCAATCTGGGATACTTGACAAATCTCTCATGTTTCTTTTTCTTCCCACAGTCATATGAAATCATCCCATCCACTACAATCCAATATGGGCAGAATGAGGGAAAGAGGTTCGGATAAATGGGATGAAGTAAAGAGAAAATTAGAAAAAAAGACTCACCCTACTGGAGGACTCTGAGTGGGTGAATGATCTCCAACATTCACATTCAATCCTACATCCTTCTCCTTACTCTGTTTTCGTTTGAAAAGCGACATGTTGAACTCATCCAACCCTTTTCAAGAGTCTAGAGTTTTACTTCAAAAATGACTGCCTCGACACTCCTATGACGATGATCCGACTATGGATAGATATGTGGGATGTTAAGTTGTCGGTATCTTGGTATCTTGATGAGTTGATGTTCTGGTATCCAGTTGATAATGATGGTGGTAGAGGTTGTGGTTGTGGTTGTTTGACAAAGGTACCTTTGGGTGGATAATGTTGGACCGGGGATCGATGGTCGGGTTCACTCTGCTTTCGTCTTTCGGTCGATGTATCCCAAGCCAGATACGACTTTATGATACGTGGAGAGAGATACACTGTGATAGGTATGAGGATAGTGAGAGCGGAGCAGAGCAAGCAAGCAGAGGTACGGTAGATTGAGATGGATGATACAAGGGGCCAAAGGAGATGGATGGATGTGAGAGAATTCAGGGTCAAACATTTCGGCGTACGGTGCAAAGGTCCGAGCGTCACCAACGCGTCCGACAACCATGTTCACCCCTGTCCATCACCAGTACTTACTCGTACTCGTATCTATACTTGCCATATCTCTGCGTACACACTTTGGCAACTGAGCCTCATGCAGACTACATCTCTGCAGACTGACTGAAGCCTCGACGACACACTTCCTGGCTCATGCCTGAGTAGCAACGTCGCAGAGACTCACAGTCCGAGCCGTCGCGTCGACATGAAACGCACGTATGTACTACCCAGAACATGATCACATGTCGTTTATCGTATACACAGATCTTACATGCGCTCGTCATCGTCGCCTTGATGCGTATGAATTCATGATCGACTGTCCCCTATCCCCACAGGTCATTCTTCTCTCAAATACCTGTCTGCGCGACCAAGAGCCCAGATGCAAAATACGAATTTGAAAGCTACCATTAGGTCTTTTCCAACTACACGAAACAAGACTTACCGGGATAATCAATCGCACAGTTCTTATTGAAGATACCTTCCGTGTCTTCTTGTTCCCAACGTCCATCCGCTTTCTGACGACTCATGATGAGTTGGACGGCCTTACGGATGACATCTTTGACAGGGTATTGAGCGTAAATGAGGGCTAGAATTGCCCAGGCAGTTTGAACCACTTGAGATTGATCATGTTGTGAGTACTTTTCCGTCACGCATGACTGTCACTTAGCATTGTCATTCATTCCCCTGGAAGATGACTCCAGACTTGAACGTTCGTGTCTGAAAGGGGATAAAGGGTAAGGGGCGAGTTTGAAGGAAATTGACACACCATATAAGTCTCTCCCCATCCTCCATCCTCCATTTGTTTCCCAATAAGGAACGAACAAGCTCTCTTGACTCGCTCGGAATTATCGTATGTCTCCCCTGCTATTGCGAGTGATTCCAGAGCGAACATGGTAGCATATGTGAAACAAATTCCCCTGACCATCAGCTCATGCAACATGTCACTGTCAGACTGCTCACCATGAACCATACCATGACCCATCTTCACGTTGAACGCTGTGGATGTACTGGATAGCCTTCTTGACGGTCTGTTCCACCTCGCGTGCTCGGTATGAAGGATCAAGTTTGGAAAAGTATTTCAGAGCAGACAGCGCAGAGGTGGTGCATTCCGGGTAAAGGTAATCGACCATGATGTTTCCTGACGATCAGCCATCTTTTCCCAGCTTGACGTTTTAAGAGAGGGGAATTACGAGCACCAGAAGAAGATGAACATACCAAAAACCTCTGCTGCATTAAGCCATTCAAGTTTCGGACTTCCACGCATGAGCTCATAACTCGCATAACCACCATTGGAGTTTTGTAAGCTGAGTAAAGTGTCGATACTATCTCTCATTCTTTCCAATGTGACAGGTTTAGGAGTATAGTCTAATCCCTGTAGACACATGACAGCTTTCAGTCCTTCGGCAGTACAGTCGCTGACCTACAATATTAGTGACCCATACGAGTCAGGGGAAGCCAGTGAACGATGACATACCGTGTAACTCTGCTCTGGAGTGGAGAACGCCCAAGCACCTTTGGAACGATGTCTATATCCTTCTTTCATCCATTTAGGATCATGTTGCAATTGCGCTCTATCTAACCAATCAAGCATTCCCAATACACTCGTCTTATTATCCTCCTCGTCTGCTAATCCCGTTTCAACAGCAGCTTGAGCCATGAATGCTAAATCCCACAACTGACTTCCGTTGGTACCCATCATCATCATCCCATCTTGACTCAGCCATAAAAAGTCTCCTACTCTTGACAAATGCCTTTTCATAGCTTCTGATTCATTACCCTCTCGCGCAAATCGACATACCATATTGAAAGCCTTGGACACGGGACCTAGGGTTTGATATCCTGTGTTTTCGTCCTCGTACGAGAGTAATTGGTATGCACGATCGTTGGCAATCTGACGTAGGGGAACAGTCGATGATAAGAGGGGAACATTTGGTAATTTTTCGTATATGCCAAGAACGGAATGTAAGGATGATAAGATTGGGTGAACGGGGGAATAAATATCTATAGGACTGACATTGTGACGTTGTGAAGGCCAATCGATACTTTCGTATGGCTGAGTGTAAATTTCTTGACGAAGGGCGAGAACCATAGGTGTCATGGCACCGACAAAACGAGTTCCGTAGAGGTACGACATAGGAGTGACTGTAAATTAGCTCTGATGTCTCGTTCCTTCAGAGAGCTCACAAGTTTGTCGGACGTGGATCCACTGTCATTTCAGCGAAAGCTTGTGTACAGCTTGATGACTCACCCAACGCCATGGAGCAAATGGTACCCAGTCAGGTAATAACCTAACAGATCAACAAACTCTTACGACATGAAGGATCGATGCTGACCATAATTCTGGAGGAACAGGTGAAACACCTTCCCAGTCGTAAGCTCCAAGAACGGATAACCATATCTTCCCCCAAGTGGGTATACAAGTAGCACCTCCCATTTTATGAATCAGACCTCTGATCTCTACCATGGGTCCTTCGTCGGGTCCCATACCGAGCATGCGCAACGCGACGTAGTTCATAACTGTTCCGTATACCGTAGGTGGGGCTGCTGTATGTCTTACTAGTCAGTTTGAGACAATACGAAAGATCGCGAGCTTACAGACCCCATCCACCTTCCGGTCGTCTCTTGGAGAAGAGATAACGACGAAGTTCGACCTTTTGTTCATGTGTAAAAGAGTGTTTCGTTACGGACATGGCGATGACTAGACCTGGGGTGAGGAATAGCGGACCTGATCGTCAGACCCAGCGTTCAACCTCATCGCATTTCATCATGTACAATGATACAATGAGGGAGGAGGATAATTGTACATCGCACTCACCACCATACTCTGTGGAAAAGTGTCCATCATGGCTCTGAAGTTGTTTGTAGAACTTGAAGCCATTCCTAGCTGCATCAAGTGGAGATTGAGGTTGCGGAAGTTCAGGAGCACCCTGAGGAATCAGCAAGGTATATCGAGCCTACTTGAAGTATCAGATAGAAGAGAGAAAAGATACGTACAATATCTAGACCAAGCCAATACTTTGCTTCCTTAGTCTGCTTCCACTCATCCCTAGCTTGGCCGGGAGGTAAGTAAACCCACTTCTGCTGACCGTGAGAGTCTTCTCCTACGACGAGACGCCAACCAGTGAGATCCGTCTTCTCTGGTTCCCAAGACGCCATTTTGTCAGGAGAGGGGGTAGTTTTGGTGGGAGAGAATATGTAGCAAAGTGGAAAAGGTGACGAGGTGATGCCATGATGGATGTTGTTACCCCGCATTCCTCAGACGTACGATTGCGGGGTAACTCAATTCTGCGGGGAGATTAAGCTTAACTGCATGGTGCATGGTGCATGGTGCATGGTGCATGGTGCATGGTGCATGATGCATGGTGCATGGTGCATGATGCATGACATTTCTGTACAGAACTTGACTACAAAGATGTTACTTTCATCCGCCAGATCACATAGCATTCTTCATCTCCCTCAACTTACCCATAACTTTGATCGGGTCAGTCTCGCCCGTCGCTTTTCTGAAGAATCAGCAGCCGTACCGTCACAGTCGCATCCGGAGTGTGTGTGAGAGGAGAAAGAAGCAAGAACCTCACTTGGCATGAGGTGTATTGAGACGCATGAACACATTCCAACTCTTCTCATCTCCTATGGTAGATTTCCCAGTAGTGCACGAATCCTTTTGAGCTTTCTCCAACAACCTATCCGTCAATTATCTCACATAATTTCCCATTGAAGAACATACCCTTGCAGAGCTTTATTATCAGGTTCAATGGTCAACCCGAATTTTGCTGAACCTTTGGTATACTCATGACCGTTATAAACCACAGTGTCATCACGGAGGGTTCCGAGATAAGCGAGTGCTGTTCTCATTTCCTTTGGGGTTCCTTCTTATCAACTAAAGTCGCCTCCGTATTATTCTTAGTACGTACCTTCAAAGAACCGACCACAACCGGCGAGAAAGAGTGTATCTCTATTTCGTCAATGAGAAATCGATCACTGAACACAAGTGGGTAAGAGCTCACCCGGTGAAGACACCTCTTTGATCTGTCTCTTTATCTTCTACGAAGAAGCAAATCGAATCTTGAGTATGACAAGGTGTATGCATGCATCTTTTCCATAAGCTTTTGCTTTTTTTCTCGGAATGTAGTGTAGGGTAATCAGAATTAAACTCACCGTACATCGATATTGCCAATTTTGAAAGTATCTCCATCTCCAACTACTACATTCGTCCCTGCAGATTTGCTTGACCCCCCGTAGGCGTTGATGCCAGGATGTAGAGACAGCTTGACATGTATCAGCATCATGATTTCCTGATGAGAAGCTTATCGGAATACTTACAAACTTCTCATTACCCCCAGAATGGTCATTATGATGATGAGTAGTTATCAACGATGTTACCTAATTCGTCAGATCGTCTCTTATACTAGAATGGATGAAAGACTCACTTTTACACCTTCTTTCTTCACATACTGGGAGATATTCTCAGCATCCCAAGGATCCACTACAGCCGCTTCTTTGGATTTCTCATCTACGATGAGGTACATCCAATTATCAGACCATGTTACTTGGATGGGTGTGACTTTCATCATGTTTCTACTCATCAGATATGTTTCAATCATATATCAAAGTCAGCTCACTTTATGGAAGTGGTAAAAGGTCTTCTTGCCAGATGTGTAAATGAAAGAATTCGAAGTGTTCGCATGCTTATGTAGGACAGTGAGGAAGGAGGAAAGGAATCCCCTTATTCTATGTGGGGCTCCGGAAAGACGAGTGAAGGTGAATGTGGCATGTGGCACCGAGGGTTGTCGAGTAGGAATTCATCGAGAAAACACGGTCTGGCCAAGGAAAGGGATACACGACGAGATGAAGAAAGGGTATAAGAACTATGTAGAATACACAATGGACAAGCCTCTCCCAGGATGACTGTTGTTCGTACGTAAGGGGAGTACGAGACGAGGATTGCAAAGCAGGAGAAGGAAACGCAAACGGTTACTCGTATGCTAAAATCAAGCTTCATAAGTCATGAACCCAGCCATGTGGTTCCATGTCTGATTCTGTACCAAATGGTCTTTTACCCTGTCTGATCTTCTCTTCGTGGTCCATGGTCCAGGAAGACGTATACGTTAGTCCTGTGGTTCCTGGAACAGAGCCAGACATATCGATCGATCGTCATCAATCAATCCATCAACCCCTCATTCCCGTCGTACGGAAACACGAGGCATCAATCCCTCCAACATGAGGCATTAGCAAATACGTTTCTCTTCCTTTTCCTTCTCATACCTTCTCTTATCATACAGACCTCACAACATGTCTACTCCAGACGTCATTATCCCTAAAACAGTAGAAGAGACGATCTTACACCCCGTGGCTAAAGTTAGGCCTGTACCCTTGAAGGCTTCGACGTGGTGCGGTTGTAGGGAATGTCATTGTCCTCGTGAGAAGACGGGACGGGATGTGATCTGTCAGAGTGTGAGTCTAGATCTTTCCATTTATGTGCAAAGGGCGAGAAATCTAGAGGAGGAAGAAGCAAAACTGATAGATAGTGCACCCTCGGTTTCCACGAGCCTAATGTTTGGTGAAATTCCGAATGTGAACGAAGAAGTGATATGGGATCAAGCAAACAGGGTGTTATGTAGTTGCAAGGGCTTCTAGCAGTAGTATCAAAGTCATGTTAACATGTGAACTTTGCATAGTGAGAGGAATGCATCATGTATGACATACTATACCATAGTACAAGAGTTCCGATCGAGTAATGGTCCTTTTCTGCCCACTATGCACCTGATACTCACCCAACCCCCGTGTCCCACCTACCTTACATCGGTTGTAAACTCCCCGTCATCGTCACAATCCCAATTTTGTGCGGTGACCCACACCTAAGACTCGTGTTCACGCCGTGGGCTGGTGAACAAATACACTGAATGGGTGGTTAACAACCACTCGGACAATCATGACTCACCTAATTCCAATGTCGATCACCATACAACTCTTTCATTTAACCCATGTACTGTATGACGACCACCCCGATCATGTTCCTCCATACCAATATCATCAGTCCATGCCCATACCCCGTGGGATACCGTAGGAGACCGTAGGAAGAATGAAATACCGGTGTAGACGAGATCCGGTCATGATCCATGCGTTATACGCATGACAGTTCGTAACCCTTTCATTTCCCCATGGTACAGGTCAAGCAGGAGACCACACCTCTACCAGCTGGTATCGGCTTACACTCTTTGGTCTTGTCTTTGAAAACATTTATAAAAGGCGTTCTTTCTCCAATGGTACCCTCATCTCAAAAGTAATCTACTACTTTCTTCGACTGTACCCTTTCATCCATTGAAGTCTTACCGAACCTAGTGAAACCCACCGCAATCCCTTAGCGAATCTACATAGACAACACCAGTACTCTCCTTCGTCACACCATGTCCCAATCATATCGCTACCACTACTCTCTTCCTCAAATGCCCCAATCTCAAATGGTCCGAAACACTCACGGACCCATCCCCTCTACCCCTGCTCCCGTGTCCAGCAACAGACTGGACACACGTCTACAACCATGTGCATGTAGATATTGCACGTGTATAAGACGTGCTTCTTGCGCTTCTGCCGTATGTGCGGATGTAAGTGTCATGTCCTTCCTTGCGTTTTTGTTACTCATTCTTCAAATTATTCAACTCCACACTTTTATCACTTACTTTCTCTACCTGTGTCCCTGTCAAATCTTCTGGTTTGATGAAACTCAAACCTCCTCCTGTCCTTCAAACCAATGAGTGTAATGATATGTTGGATGATCGAAAATAAGAAGGTATTGTGACTTCCCCAGTCTAGGGTTGAAGGAAGAACGATAAGCAGCATGGAAGATGGAAGAGAGTACGTCGTACTGACCTCAGTGCGCACTAGGTCATCACACCCGTTCTCTTTAATTTTCAGCAGGTCTGAGAACCGTATGAGAACCAAAAAGAAAGATCGAACCCCCCAAAACCCGATATTTCGATGATTTGACAACCCGAAAGAGAGAAAAGTCCGAAAAATGGAGTAGAGAAGTTTCAAAGGACAATTGTCATGTAACACCTAGAACCTAGCACTTAAATAAATATAAAATGACTTGTATGAATCATGAGCCTTACAGTAATATCATCACCTTCTTTTTTTAAAAGACTAAGTGTAAGTAAGTCCGAAGAACCATCCCTTCGCCCGAAGATCGAAGGACGAAAATCGTCGTCCGGTGCCTGTCCGCGACTCGTGGAGTAGAGTACCGTATGTCAACGAAAGACTACATTCTCGAGTGGTGCATCTTGTCAACGTGGTTGTGGTTTTCGAACGACTGGAAAGATTTTCCTTCTAGGAGCATGGAGAGAATCATACGAATATCTAATGTCGTAAGCTGTATAAGTCAAAGTGGGGGGAAATACACGTTAAGAAGCATCCTTCAACTTCCTATCAACGAGGTAAAGAAGTTATTCATTCCGTTTACCCCGTCATGAGGCGTCATTCGGTTTGGGTATAAGTAATGAGATAGATGCCTTGATATTTTCTTCAATCACACTTTGAACATGTCATTCGGGATGTTGTTCTCTTCCCACATACCTCATACCCATAACGACCACGACAGGCAAGAGGGGAGGACCAGATTTGAGTCAGAACCGTTCGACGAATGCGTCGTATTCCTCCCTTGTGGATGTACGGAATGTCAATGTGAGATGTTGACTACTATGGATATCTGCGTTTCTGTAAGTTTTATCATGTAGATTTGAGCTGATGGTCAGTGTCAGATGGGGGAACATACTCATACTGCTTCTGCTTCGTAGAATGGATGGATCTACCCTCTCGCCACATGGATGAATGAGGTTCGTTTGACCGGCGGAGTAAATGTCGTATCGAATGATGGATGTACTGTAAAAGGGAGATATCTGTGTGTGGGTAGCAAAAAGTTGTAAATATTGTCGTCTTCTTGATGTCAACGCTTTAACGATTGTTACGACGAGGAACGAGGGGAGAAAACCCACTCAAAATTGTCGGCGAGTGTATGATCAATTAAGCAAGTGTCAGTTTTGTCAATGTCACCCGGAATGTATCCATACAACGTACATATATAATAAACCCCGTTCAAAGCATTCAAGATCAATAGCAAGACTAAACTTCTCTCCAACCTTTACTTCTCCCCTCTTCACTAACCTTACCAGCTTCGAACCCATTCTGTGTCGACTCTTCAGGTTCTTCTGGACCGAGTACGAACTGCGGTCTTTCTTGCTCTGATGTAGATACCTCTTCTGCTGACTCATGGGGTCCTGGAGATGTTGGTGGACGTAACGCCTCCAGCATCTCTTCCGCCCCTTCGGGTAGCGTGGGTGCGATGCTGGGCGCTTTATGCGATCGGAAGGATCTTATCGACGGTGCACAATTAGGATTGGAAGGTCTCTCTTCTGTGGTCGGAAGGGCCAATCGGAGTAATGAGGTGTAGGCTAAGCTGTCAGAATAGTTTCTCGGTTGCAGTAAGACTAAGGCGAAGTCTAGCGGAGGATACAGATGTACAGACGAAGAGGAGCAGGAGAAGGTCAGAGGGGAGGAAAAGAAGAAGCCAAAACTCACGTTGTCGACAAACAGGACAATACCATCCCTTCGGTTTCTTTTTACGTCTTTCCCTTCCAGTCTGAGTGGTTCCTCCAGCCACTGGTGTCACAGGTGTAGGTACCGCAACATCAGCCGCAGGAGGAGAAGCATCCCCTTCAGCCGGCTCAGCAGCGGTCGTATCATCCCGTCTTGACACCTTTCCTCCAGCTCCAAATTCAATCATCCCCACTGCACATTCCCTACAAACCACTAGATGTCGACAAGGAAGTAGGACGACGTCCCGAGGAGCTGTGAGACAGACGATACATTCATTTGGCGTGGATGCGTAGAGATCTTCATGAGCATGGTCGTCCGCTCCTGGAGGGTATGATGCGTGATTGTGAGTCGTGTCTTTCCCAGCGGATGACAATCCGTATATTTCCTTGAGAAGGAAAGTATGTGGACCAATCTGTCATCAGTATCGACTCACGATTCAAAGTGAAGTGGATTTACGATTGCTTCCCGTCTGACAACTTTGACCACCCAGACACGTTTCCCTGTAGGAGTAGATGGGGCCGCTGTTACTGTGCTTGGAGCCGCACGAGCGTCGGCCGTCCACATGCCAGTGATAAGGATATGAGTGAGTTGTGCGTTGCGTCTCTGCAATGTCTCGCCTTGATGATCAGCATCATTGTAAGATTACTAAAAAGGACCAACCTTCAGCGCCTAACGCATCAATCTTGATGAGAATACGCATTCCCTTTTCTTCTTCTTTCTCTTCCTCCTTCTCCACCGCCGAAGGAACCCGTGGGGTCATCTCGATATTCGCCGCCTCAAGATCCCTCTCTTCATTTTGTCGACGAGAGAAGAACCCGAATCTTCGTCGTCTCCCTCCCTGCTCTGACATGTTATTATTCACAACACCTCCTGTCTCTGGAACTGTTGTCAAAGTAGGTTGAGGAGGGCTGATGTTGAGATTAGAAATCCCCCTTTCCAACGAGCTGCGGTTGGTCTCGGCACTTTGCGAAGTGCGAGCTCTGATTATGTCGTTGTTTGATGCAAGTTTCCTCTCGTCGTGCGAGTCCCGAGGCATGTCTTCAGCAGATCCAGGAGGAGGGGCAATAGCCGAGGATAAATCCAATGCCGATGATGCGGGAAGTGTGAACAACTGATCGAATCCACCTGAATGAACGCCTGTGTAAACGACGGTGGGTTCTTCATCGAGGACAAACGACTCCTTGCCTTCTGGCATCGGCACAGGGGATGGGTAGATGAGCAGGGTGATATTGACTTGTGGAGAGGTAGCGTCATAGTTAAATTTCAACGAGTGAAGGGGACGCTGAGGGACCGGGATATCTTTCTTAGATGGTGAGGCGGCTTCGATCTCTCCGTCTGCATCGAGGGATGCTCTAGTGGGTTCGACATCGTCGCCTTCCAGTTGTTGGAGCAACAAAGTGGGACGTTTAAGGTTTACGAGGGCTTGAAGAGTGGTAGTGGCGTGTAGGCCCTACGGATCAGTTCATCGTCATTCACATATTTATTGACCCAGTACTGACTGGCCAGCCCGCATGAGCCAAGATTATCATTTGATTGGGAGTGAATTACCCCATGCCGATGACGATATGGTGAGTATGGAAGAAAGCAAGATCGACCCACCTCTTCACTTTTAGCCTTATCTACCCACCCTTTGACCACATCAACCCCAACCTTAACACCCTCATCCCTCTTCGTCCATCCAGGTTCATCATCCTCGCCCACATCTGGGCCGAAAATAGTTTCTCTCCTTCTCACATTTTTTGCCGTCTCATCGCCATCGACATTTATCCCCAGTTGTCTGGCAACATCAACTACCAGAGTATGTTGTACGGCGTTAGCATGTGCTTGTGCTAGATTCCGAGGAGGAAGATTAGAAGAGGCTCGCAATCGACCAGTACGAAAAGACCCCGAGCTTGGTTTGTCAGCGATTTCATCTACATCTACAGGGTTGATGGAAGCTCACTATGCTTGAGTATACCAATTGGATATGGAAGCTGAGTTTGTGGCTGCCATCGTATCCTACTCTTTGGACGGTTTGAAGGAGAAGAATAGAATGTGGAAGGTGAAGGGCGAAGGAAGGGATGGGACGATAGGGTGGAGGGAGAAGCGAGAAGACACTCGGCGATTGCCGGTATAACAAGCTGACGAGTGATGACGTGTGTGTGAATAACGACAATCGACAACTCGAGGAGCTACAGGTCTGAGAACGTTCACACGGTGCGAGTGTGTGGGAGGGAACGATAGCAGTTACGACTCTAGAGGAAAGATTGACAGAAAAGTAGAGTGAAGGAAGAAGAAAGGGGTGGCGGACGACGTTGTCGGGCAGTGCAATTGCATTAGAACCGGCCTTTGCTTTTTTACCATATCGGGTAAGTGACACCAAGTGGCAGCTTACCCCGGCTATCTTTGGCTCTGGCCCACAAGCCAGACTGCAGACGGTCTCACGTGCAACATATTGCCTTCAATCCTTACACCGCCAGAGGGGTTGGTGCAGAGCTCAGTATCTCATGAATATATGCATACAAGTCATCACATTGGTGTGTACAGACGTATCATGGTCGTAAATCGTATCGTCAAAGACCCCGATCGTGAATATCAAATCCACTCCGACCTGCCATGGTTGTAGTCTGCTTCATCAGCATCGTCCTCATGTCTGGCTCATAATCACAGGACAAACAGGATAGATACTCACCTGCGTGTCTGATCACCAGTCTAGCACCTCCCAACCCATCATCCTCTTCCTCTTCCTCCGAGCTCTCTTCCTCCTCGTCTTCCTCGTCCGCTCCCTGTGCAAGACTCTGCTCGACCAGTCGTGCAAATTCGTCGTCCCCATCGTCAGCACCGACCTCTTCGAACTCTTCGTCCGAATCTTCTATCACCTCGACAGACTTGACTTTGATCGGAGTGGGTGGTTTCTTCGGGACCGCCGCCGAGGGTTTCTTGGTCCTTGGCTTAGGTTCTGCCTTGGGTTTAGCTTTAGCCTTGGGCTTTGGTTCGGGTTTCGGAGGCTCCAACAATTGAGCAAGTTTGATGGTCTTCCCTCCCGTCTTGGGTCGAGTGGGAGTGGGAGCAGGTTCCGATACCCGAGGACGTTTAGCAGCCGGCAGTGCCGGAGTGTCAGGACCGACCATGGATGATACTTCGTATTTCTCTTGAGACGAGTTGGAGTTTCTCTCCCCTCGGTTGGCCGGCCAACCTTGAGCGAGAGGGACAGAGGTTGAAGAGGAGGTTGAAGCGTCCGAGGGTCTACGAACGGGTGGGAGTGCCAATTGAAGAGAGTTGGTCGATGGAGACCGATTGAGGGTCATGTGCAAAGTCGTGGGAAGAGCATGTAGGGTGAAGCCCTGTAAAGGTAAGCCTGTGTCGCTATGCACATGATTCACCTGCTTCACACCGGCATTTCTGGCAGGAAACATCATGAAAGATTTTGGGAGGTGGAGAGAAGTATGAAAGGAGGAAGAGAAGGAACTTACGTTGGTAGCTGGGTCATATATCAAGACGCATTCCCTAGCCTTGTTCTCTTCTTCCCTGACGTCGAACACCTGCTGAGGTGCATTCTGACATTCAGCTTTACTCAACCGTGATTTACATAGATAACATACCCTTGGACGTAAGACGCCCCGACGACCTTGAGGTGTGTATTCTAAATTCCCCTGAGTCTTGGGCTGGATTGACGAGGGTTTGAAGGGGTCTGATGGTAAGCTGAGATGGCAAGGACAATTATATATGGAAGAGCTCACAACGGAGAGACACAAGCTCATCTTCCTCTCTTGAGCGTTTGAGTGGATTAAGCGATCCGGCGAGTTGAATGGAAAAGCTTCCAGAATACGGGAAACCAGCGAGCGGAGTGGCGGCCATATTGAGCTGAAAGTAGGTGTCGGTGGTGATGATTGGTTGTTGAAGTCGAAGTGGGAGTAGCTGTAAGATGGATAGATGGATAGACGGGAGATGAGATATAAATATGGGTAAGAGATAGATCAAGTGTGACAGACGTGACCAAGAACAAACAACAGGTCACGTCAGAGTAGATACCAATAAGAGAGAGAGATAGTTCTATACCCAATTGAGAGATTGAGAAAACCCGCACTTTCACACCTTTGACGGCAAACCGGCAACCGAACATTCACCACGTGGCAATCGCGTGGCTTTATCACTTCTCCACCAAGCTCGGACCCCCCTCCGCTCACCTCTTTTTTTGAGCGTATTCCAGTCGTGACACTTTATACTCTGTATATGACCATCACTACAGTCGACAAAAGTATTGCCAATTCAAATAATCCCAAGTCACTCACAACACTTTATAGTCTTGTAGACATTTCTTTTGAAACTTGAGACATAGAGTACGTAGAGAACGATTGTCATGATGAGAGGAAGAAAACCTCTTGGCGGTCCTGGCGCCCCTCCTAATTCTGTCAGTCTTCATCCCTAATGAATGTGAAATAGAGCTGACCATTGGATGGTGATAAAGCGTATAAAGAGAGAAGTGAGTTCCTCTCTTAGTTATACATACCCGCCTTATACACCTGCTTGAGAATCTTTTCAATGATAGACGCTGATTGGGCAGATAGCAGACCTAGCTAAAGAAGATACAGGTGGTATCACCTTGACACCGAATGAATCGAATATATTATCTTGGAGGGCTACACTTCCAGGTCCCCCAGGATCACCATACGAAGGAGGCATTTTTGAAGTTGATATTCGAATACCGGATGATTATCCGTAAGCCCCACTTCTCGCTTCTAATTTGACACATCCTTCGTTCAGAAGTAGGAACGCGAACATTGATATCAATATTAATACTTAAATCTTATCAATTCTGACTGTTTCTGTATCACCGACATGCTGAGTACCAGATTCTCTCCACCCCACCTTCATTTCTTGACACAGGTTTATCACTGTAATATAGCTCCCAGTGGCGCAATATGTAAGCTTCTTTGAACGACAGTCAGAGTTCAGCTGACGATGTTAGGTCTAGATGTAAGTCCGATTGACTTGAAATGAAGGTCACGACTAAGATCACAGCTACTTAAAACGAATTGGTCCCCAGCTCTTTCACTATATAAGGTCATCTTGTCACTCTCATCCCTGCTTACCGATCCTAATCCCTCCGATCCCCTCGTTCCGCAGATCGCACAGCAGTATAAACGTGACAGGAAGAAACATGATCAGACTGCGAGAGAGTATGTGAAAATGTAAGTTATGCCCATTTCTTCACCTTCCCAATCCGTGTCATGTAGTCTCCCCTGGCGGTGTGCCTCAGGCCACAGGCATAAAAATTAATTCTTTCCCCTAAACTGGTGATCACTCGTACGCATCTGCCTAGTGGACAAGTACCCCGTGTTGTATGCAGAGTGGCGGGGCGATGTCTTTCGACATGTGTTCATGCGGTGGCCTTGGTTGCAGGACATCATGATGATTCACCGCATCCCTCTCTTTTGAAGATTTCTGACTGGCGATGACGCTGTCGGGGACGTATGCAGTGTGCGTATGAAAGCTGATAGCAGGTACGCCCTTCCTAAACCTAGTGCCCCTGTCAAACCTACCACGGAAGCGGTTGCTTCGTCATCTCGACCCAAGCCGATCCATCGGCCCGAATCTGGCTCTGCCCCTTCCACAACGATAGCAGGTACACGTCGGGCACGGACACATGGTGTGGGAGCGGGTGACGATACGATTGACATAACCTCTGATGGGGAAGACGACAGTGACGTCGAGGTATTGGGTGAAGGTTCTAATCGTGTGAATGGGTCCGGGAGGAGAAGCGGACGGAGGAAGAAAGCCAGAGTGGAATCGGACGAGGTGATAGTGGTGGATGATTAGGGAGATGAAGAAGTAGACGATATTGGACGAAGGGACAAACACATTTGCATAGAGACAGCTTTTAGGTCATGACGGATCAAGACATGTATGTTGCTCCTTCTACTGAACTCATCACTCTTTCGAACCTCTCTCTACCTTCAAACTGACCGAACGCGTCCTTTCCGCGTGGCGCGTGTGGCAGCCGGCAGCGAGGCAAAAGCTCGCGGGGAGGGAGAGTAGGAAAGATCCCAAAATAGCTCGTTTGAAGTGCCTGATCATAACTTGGTGACGTACATGCACGTTTCGACCAGTATTGTCACCACGCACGTCCCCTCTTAGTCCAAGACGGTGGGGATAAAAACGGAGGAGCCTGCTCCCCACTTCCCACTTGTCACTTTGTCATTTGCCCCATCACTTGCTTTACTCGTCACTACACCAAGCTACAACATCAGAAGAGTCATCATGTACCCTCCTCAGCAACAAGAGACCGAAGCTGTACAGCCCACAGCGACAAAGATGATGAACATCAGTTAGTACCTTTCCCCCTTTACTCACCCCGTTCTACTCGGGGATCTCGGGGACCTCAAAGCTGGAGTTGATGATTTCTTCCTTTCCTTCTTCATGGTCTGGACTTTACATATGGACATCACCATCATCTCCACTCGACAGTTGTTATCATCACTGTGTTCCGTCGATAATTTTTACGAGAAAAGTGCTGATCGTAGCTCCCGTTCAGACCGAGCCGGCCAAGGAAGAGAAAGCCTCTTGGTGGCCACTTCGTCTCAGAGGTGGATTGGGTCCATGCTGCGCTTGCTTGGATGGTATCGTATGTTCTTTTTTATCTCCTCCCTTCTCCTCTCTACTCTTCTATCCTGTCTTTCTTTCTCTATACCTTCTCCCCTCTCATTAGTCGTAACATTCCAGAATCTACCCGACCATGCGGTGTAAGCACCGCCCCATCTCACCCTTGTATCCCACATGGCGTATCAAAACACGAGACGAAAAATTCGAACCTCATGTATGACATGCACTGATTCACAGCTATGCTGCTGTGCTCTCGAAGAGATTTGTTGCTGCGGAGTGAGTCATTCCTCATTTCGAATAAAACGTGACAATGTACTGATGATTAGCTCGAAGAGTTGTGTTAGTTCTTGCCTCCCCTTCCGCTTGTTCATATGTCTCCACGATGCGTACGATTTGAGATGAGATGGTGTACGAACCTTTTCGCCGTCTGCCGCCGCTTTTCTTGTAAAACTCATCATACTCACTCTTCGATCGATTGCGATCTCGTCTGTCGACTTTAGGACGCGTGATACGCTCACTACAGATACTGAATTTATACTCACCCTTTTGGAAGGTTCAATCCGGAACGATGGTCGAAGATAAGAAACCGTTCTAGAGAGGGAAAACTCCCATATCAAATCGAAAGGACTCACATTGCTTTCCAGGACGACATGTGGGTATGCGATTTGGTGGTTGACCGATGATGCTGTACTTTACCCCCAACTTTCCAGTACAGACTTCTGCGGTGTCATTACAAGTATAGGTACTGCGGACTACGGTGATTACAGCGCACCTCAATCACAGTCCACTAAGTTACAGGTACCTTCATTCGAGTCCCCCGGGAACATCATCGCCTCGTGCCCCAATGAAGCAACCATTCGATCCACCCTGGATTCTTTTGCTGATGCTGTGATCGCATCGCTCATGACCATATCACCGAACCATTGATGATCATCATTTTTCAGTGTGCACAGCCCCCTCGTTCCACCTCGAGGCATTTTTTAGCTTTCCCGTTGCTATGACGACAATACAAACTCTGTTTCAATTTCCTTCATCTCTTCCACCTTCATTTGCCTCTTACAGTTTCTTTCTCTCTTCTAAGGATCCATACATTCATTGATACAGGGAGATAAACACCATCAAGCGACAAGAAGATGTATCCTCCTAATGCAGAACAAAACAAAGTTCAAAGAGAGACGAACGAACAACCCATTGCTCAGAAAACGATGAGTGAGTCGAGTGTGATCTATTTATTACCTTTTTCTTCGCCACTATCACACTTCCACCTCCAGATGTTTCTCATGTCTGATTGTTCATGCCATCCACTTGTCTATCGATATAAGTACCCAGAAGGTTTGGTAGACAAAGAACTGACTGATTGTGGACGTATAATCTGATTGATAGTGGCAACACCTAATTCAACCACATCACAGGAAACACAAGAAACTCCAAAGAAATCATCTTGGTTCCCTCTTCGACTTCGGGGTGGTGGATTATGTGTTGATTGTTTAGGAGGTTGTGTAAGTTGATAATCCTTTTCTTACTTCTACTTCTACTCGTTCTCGACCTTCCGAATAACCTTTCTGTTTCTTGGAATCTCCAACAGCTGGCAGATCTTTTTGAGTGGAAAATTTGCCAATATCATCTTCAGAAGATATGTGTTTCACAATTGGACGAGAGCTGACCACAATCAGCTGTTTTGCTGTGCCTTAGAAGATATCTGTTGTTGTGAAGTGAGTAGGAATTCCTCCCGCCCTCCCTTCCTTCTGTTAATCCGATATTGTAGCCCCGTTCTGTTCACTCTGCTTCCTGCTTCGGTCATAATCCTTTTCACATCGTCGTTCTCAAACTTTAGGAATCGACCAGAAACATGTGACTTGACCGAGTTCTAATTTCCAGCTGGACAACATATGTTGTTGATTTAAGGTACATGTACCATCATGTCTAGGATAAGTAAAGTGATACGAAACATTGGTAAGATATATGAGAGGATGCAATTGTTCACTGAAGCAATAAACCAAACTCAGGTTAGCCGCTCAGCAACTCATGTGTATCAACCGTTTTGATATTGTAATGCTTTACAGTGTCAGTGAACATGAGACGAGATAAACCTTCCATTTCTCATCGTTTTTTGTACACGCACCCTCTGAGAATATTCTCTCCTTTCTTGATCCTTTCTTCCCAACCTACTTGACCTCGAGCGGGACCTTGAGGCACGTCAGAGGTTTTGACGAATTCGAACAGGGTAAAATGAGTTGATGGGGATTCCTGCTTGTCAGTTTATGTAGCTCTCCTGTAAGGGTCCGTGGCATCACATAGACAGTGTATTTATCGTATGAGGTTGGCTGAAGAATGTGAAGATGTGCGAGAGAATCCACGGATGAATGACTAACTTGGGACACGAGAGAAAAGCCAAAAGATTGAATGGCTTCGATGAATGATTCGGTCGATACGAATCTAGAGGTGACTTCTGCTATATGTAATTGACCTCTGTTTAATCAGCGTCTGTCTTACCCTTCCATAGCATACCCCGAAAGTTGAACAACTCGTGGCCTGGTAGCAGAGAGGTCGATATAACGAGGATGGAGGCATCTTAGAACATACCCTTTCTTCAATATTCTACACGCTTCATATATCCCTCCAAGCCAGTTGAGTCCCATCAAACTAAGACAACAAACGACCACATCGACAATTTCACTTGTGCTCTCACTCCCATCCAACTTTCTTTTTTTCTTGTTCTTCTTGCCAGATCTCACAGCGTCCGGTTCAAAACGATCCCCGCCTAAGTTTTTCTCCCCTGACGCGATTTCGTCGGCATGCGCTACGGAGGATCCAGGCTCAGAGATTATCCCACCGGAACGACCGGGTAGAGGAATCCCTTCGAGAAAATCAGCCTCTACGACCCATCCTTCCCCCGAAGTATTGTGTACGTCTCCAACTAGATCGTAGGAGAGGACTGTCTTGCCTTCTGGTACCAAAGCTTTAGCTAGACCAGCTTCACCACATCCAAGATCGACGATGACGGTTCGGGGTGGTAGAGGTCGAAGACGGGAGATGATAGCAGGTAAGGGAGGAGAAGGCCACGCGGCGGTAAGAGACCGATGGGAGAGATGATACTATGAGTGAGTCTACGCATTCTCCGCCTCTTCTCCTCGATAACTATCTGTACCGTATGTAGCCAGATTCACAAGTCTCCTCTTCCCCCACTTGTCATGACTGGAGTAGGAGGCTCCTGAAAATGGCCCAGCAGTTTCTGGAAGATGCAGCCCAAGAGCTCAGGTGAGCCCAGTTTAGATCACGGTGTATGTTATTCAAGAGATAGAGGTGGAAGGAACACATGGCAGGAGTATGAAAAGAATAGCCAGAGCTGAAGAAAAGGGGAGACGATGTAGACACTCACATCAGAGAATATCTTAGGATCACGACTCATCATCTCCACCGCATCGGTCGAACGACTAGAATACAGTTGTTCATTTATCCATCTTCCATCAGCAAAACATCTCTTTTCACTGTTCTACTATAAATCACTCGCCTGAAACGAGCACCGTCAAGTTTCGACTTCAGTCCTTGTTGCATCTTCGTCAACCCTTCTTCTCCTCTGGAATCAAATTTGAGATCGTGCGGCATAGAGAGTTCAGCAGGAGCTAGCTTATCCTTCTTTCCGTCTCTCATCCCTTCCACGCTCTTCTTGCTTTCAACACCCTTGCCATTGGCTTTCTTGTCAGGTTTGAAATTAGATCCATTTAGAGTGTTCCGATCATGCTCGAATGGTCGTTGTTGTTTTTGCTTAGTAGCTAAACCCATCTCTTCCCTGCCCTCTTTCCGAACGGTGGAGTGTGGGGAAGACAATCCAGGACGGGAGAGAACCTTTTCGAGATTTTGCTTGATAGACTTTAGATTGTTCTCATTTGCTCGGACTATCTGAGGCGCCGATTTCGCTGTCTTGTTGCTGGTTTCGAGTTCAGGACGTTTACGTTTCCCAACCTTCTTTTTGTCGTTGGACGATTTTCCAACGTTATTTGTCAGCCCTATGGACTGAGAGGTGAATGATGTTGATGATCCCTCTGGGATGTTAACTTCGAAAGCCGAAGAGAAAAGCGACATTTTCTCCTACTATCGAAGAATGTTTAAAGATAATTCAAGGAGACAAGTGATGCATGGTCCAAAAGTTAAGGAAATCTCCATGCGGGGTCCCACGAGAAAAGTTGCCACAACGTTATTTCCGACCGTTCCGCCGGAACTTCCAAGCATCCCAGTACTTACTTAGAGTATTGAGTGGCCACTGGATCACCTTCACCACTATCTCTGTTCCCCCAGAATCAAGATGGATTATCAGGTGAGCTGGTTATTAAGAACAATGGTGTTGAGCTTACTGTCAGAACCGAGCTGGTGCTAACAAAGGTGGTGGTGGTGTGGCAGGTGATTCAGAGACTGCGGTCGATAGAAGGGAAAGATTGAGAAAATTGGCTTTGGAGACTATCGATTTAGCTAAAGTGGGTTTCTCAACAATTGATCGTTCACAAATCAAATTCCCACACTTTAAAAAGATTAATCTCCATTTCTCACCGTTCAACATGTCTACTTCAAACGCAATTGAAGCCATCGGGACCGCTGTAGAACATATCTGACAATAATAGGATCCTTATATACTTCGAACACATCTCGGTACTTTAGAATGTCGACTCTGTCTCACATTACATATCAACGAAGGTTCTTACTTGGCACATACACAAGGTAAAAAACATCAAACGAATTTAGCAAGACGTGCAGCTCGTGATAATCGTGATCAAAATTTATCAATTGCAAGACCGACACCACAACAACAAGTTCGTAAAAAAGTATTTGTCAAAATTGGTAGACCTGGTTATAAGATCATCAAGATCAGGGATCCTTCAAGTGGACGATTAGGTTTATTGTTTACTGTTAGTTTACCGGAGATAAAACAAGGGGAACAACCTAGGAGAAGGTTTATGAGTGCTTTTGAACAAAGAAGGGAAGTACCTAATCGTGCTTTTCAATATTTTGTCGTATGTTTAAATCTCTTTCTCACTCTGATTATCTCCTTCTCAACTTCACACAACCTTTCTCCTTTTCATGCTTGGCTAGGTTGGATTTCATTTGGGTTGTCGGCAGTGAAGAATGAGTTCAAGGCTTTCTACCGTTCTACGAGGTCGACATGGGATTGAGGGTTGCCATCACTCAGATGACATGTAGTTTGGAGAATGGGACGACGAGTGTGGTCGAGCTGATCTTCAGCTCGCGGCGGAACCATACGAGACCATAGCATTTGCTATTCCAGCTAAAGAAATGGTAGATCCTGAAGAAGATCCAGGATCGACATGGGAGCACTGGGATGCAGACGAAAAGGTTTACTCTTGTCAATTTCTGTACAAATAGTCTTCTGCTATACCATCATTCCTTTCTGTGTCGTTTTCCCTTCTTCAACCCCGTTCAATCACTTTGTGATCCTGAACCTCATTACAATCATGCAATGCATCAAGGATCTACTTCATGAATATTTTCTCACACCCTGATCTATACACTACGCGCAAAACAGTCATCGTCATTGAATCTCTTCTCGTTGATACGCGCAAGGAAGTGATACGAAAAAAGTCAAAACGTCATCTACCTCTCCTTTCCAACTCCCTCGCCTGTTCTGTCAAATCCTCCAATCTTCTCTCTAATCTCTGTTCCTGTCTCCTCCATTCTGCCATTTGCCACTCCGGACTCTTTTTCTTACTTCTCCAAGCCGTACCGCCCAACTGAGAGATATCCACTATTCTCGGACTTGATCGAAATTCTGCTAATTGGCGGAACAACAATTTCGTATTCGTCTCCAAAGATTGTTTTGTGATCTTGGTAGGAGTGACTGGTAATTCTCCATCGTCAGAGGAAGTAGGAGAATCAAGACTTCCGTCCGCTCCTACGATATTTGAACGTTTGTTACTGACTAACTCTGGCGTGTTCCATGTGGTAGGAGAGAAGGATGATGAGGGAGAAGAGTAAGGTATAGAGGGTAAGAATCCAAGATCTTTATATAATTGTCTAGATTTCAAAAGAGAATTCTCATTTCGTAAGAATCGAACGGCAGTTTTGAGGTTTTCGACCTGTTCTGCAAGTTGAGATACTTCCATACCAACCGTGGCATTGGATAAGAGAAGTGGTTCAGCCATCGAAGATGATGTTGCATTAGCTTGACGAGAATCGATTGGACCACCTTGTTTTCGTAATCGGGCGTTTTCAGCTTCGAGTGCATCTTGTTCACTTTGAAGTTGAGCAATGGCATCTTCGTATACTTTCTCTTGCTTTTTAGCTTTTGCGACATCGTTCTCGAGCTCGACGATGATATCGGCCTGATGATTAGCTCATCTAATCTCTTCACATCATGACGTCCCGGAGAGTGGGAAGGGAGATAGAATGAATAGGGAGTAATCAACCTACCTGCTTTCGGGTCGCTTCGAGTCGTCGCTCCAGTGTCTCAACCTTGACCCCGGATTCCTGTAATGATTGGTCCTGACGATTAGCGACCAACCTCAAGTACAAACGACGGTGTTGGTAGGATAGAGACTCTTGTGGTGGTCGTAGGTTCAAAGGACGCTCAGAAGGAATGAGACCCACCCGTAATTTGACTTCACGGAGCATATCCTTGACCTCCTCAGTGAGCTTGACGATCTTTCGTTCCGTATCTGCATTATACGTGGCTGCTTCTCTTATCGCAGCGACTCTGGCCAACCATGGCGGCGGAATGTCCACTGTGTTGATGAGCTCACTTCATATATGTGCTGCTATGCACCCCAACGGGCACCATCAAATATCACCGATGAACAAGCTTGTTCCAAGGATCAAAACTAAAAGTGCCGAATGCGGGGGGTTGTAGAGAAGTTATGGAGAACTCACTCGATACTAAATGCCCGGTCTTGACGGCCGACCTGATCTTGGGCAACACCAAGCCCAAATCGATTCCAAGACGCGAGATGAACATTCCGATTTGTTCCCATGGAGGAGCGTCCGATGGGACGGCAGAATCAGCCACTAATTGTTCCAAAAACCCCTCAATCTCTTCCAGTCGTAGAGGTTCTTTACTAGCGCGCAGAGAAGCAACGTGTGCGGCTATACGTTGTGCTAGCTATCTTCGTCAGCTCGTTCAAGACTGGTGTCATCGAGCTCACCTGTACGGCAAGGTCGACAGCGTTCGATACGGCCACAGCTAGGTCGGCAAGGGCCACCGACATATCAGGAGCGAGAGCCATTGACTTTGAGACGAGTTCGGTGACTTCCGATACTAGTTTACTATGTTATAAGCGTCAGTGATGCTTCAAAGAAATCATGGATGACAGGTAGTAGGACGACTCACCCAGATGGGACTTTGACAGCTCGGACTTGATCCAGGATACGCTGCACAGGTTCGTACACCCCTTCTTCCAGAGACGACTCTCCAACTTCCACTTCGATGTCTATCATGTCAGTGTACTGCTTATGGAGGTCAAAGATGATCTGACCTTCCTGTTGGGTCAAAGCGAGGATTGCTTGTCGAGCAAAGCCAACAGCGGCAGCAAAATTATCTAGGTCGTAATTGATGTTATAAGCCAGGCCCAGTTGCTGCTCTCCTAGGTCAAGAGTAGGATGGTCGAATGAGGTTGCTGCGAGATGGTCAAATTGAGCAATCAAGCTGTTTTCTGTCAGCTTGACTTGGAGATATTGCCAGCCAGCTCACCTGCTCAGTTCTCTAGCGCAATCCCCTTCACTAAATTCGTCACTTCTGACCAGTCCAATCCAACCATCTACTCTTGCTTCGACTCCTCCAAGCTCGTCGATCACCTTGCCCAGTACCACCCAGCCGTCGGGGTCGATGCGCTGTAGGATGCCCGCAAATCGTTTGTTGAGCAGAGAAAAGTGGCCCAACTTCCCTCGCAACTCGCATACTCCCACTAAAGCCTCAGAAGAGGCAGTATGCAGCGATGCGGGGATCCCGTGAGCCTGAGAGATCGTCGAAATAAGAGTATCGACCTTGGCCGATAGACGATGGAAGAGCAAGAGAGCAGCAGTGGGATCGGCATCAGTCTCGTGATAGGGGCCGGGTAGATAGACTTGAACGATACGCAGGTGTTCCGTCAGCTGAGCGACTTCCAGCTTTTTGAGCTCCAGATCGATGGTCTTGCTTTGTTGCTTGACTACAGACGACTGGAGCTTCAAGTTCATATTCAAGATCGCCTGCGCCTCTTTGGTATTTGTGGCAACTTCGATTTCCTGAGTGGCTTGTTGCATACGGAGATCATCAATTTCTCTACCCTTGTCAGTATCAACATCGCTCTCGCAAAAGTACATACTGTTGCAAAGCCCCGACCAGGTCTCGGAATTGTGTTATGGTGCTTTCCATGTCGATCACGACGGAATCAAGATCGTTCGATCTCTTACGTTCGTCCCGAAGCTGGATATTCAGAGCATCTGCGTATCAGTACGATGCATCGTCCGACGAACACCCGCATCTGAGGGATCCAACTCACCTAACTCCTCATTGAGTTGCTTTTCAGCTTCTACATGTGTCTCCTCCAACTCATCATTGAGCTCTTTCAGAGCTTCGAGGTCCTCGATGGTGACTCGCATTTCCTCCATACGCTGGCTGTCAGGTACGCAGTTCGCAGGGTCAGGGTGGCAGACTCACCTCGCTCATTTGTAGGTTCCGTTCAGTGAGCTGGACAAGCATATCCTCAGCACCGAGAGCATCATCCAGTTGCTGCTTGAGATCTTCCACTTGGGCCTCCGCATTAGCTAGCTTTGCCTCGGCCAGTTCAAGTTGACCTGGACAAGTCAGTCGACTCTTTGTCCATTTCGACTCAACTCACTGAGTAAGTTGTCTTGGGACGTAAGCTCCTTGTCAACCTCTGCGAGTTTGTTCTTGTACTCCCGTTCATTCTCATTGGATACATCCCGTAACCTGTGGGATCAGTATAACTTTGGAGACGGTGTGATTGACCTACCGGATGAGAGCCTCTTTCAGACGCTCGTTATGCTTTTCCAGCTGGATATAAGCCAGTGAAGTTCGCTCCCCTTCCACTCCAGACACTGGCTTTTCGTACTCCGCTGTGAATATCAGCACCCCTAAAATTTCTATCGTAATCTGAGACTGACCGTTCTCCTCTTTCAATACGGCAATTTCCATTTCAAGCTCGGCTAACTTCTCATTCAATTTGACCGCGTCGGCCTCTGCGGCCTCTGCTTTCTCCTCTGCCACTTCTCTATCCAGGGCTGCCATTTCCAACTGGTCCACAGCTTCAGACGCTCTACTCTCCAGCAGTGTGTTTTCCGACTGCAGATCTCGAGCTTGTCTTTGTGCTGCGACCAGGGATGCCTGGAGTTCTTGGAATTTGACTAAGTGTATCAGCTCAGACTTCTCTCCTGGCAAATCTCTCGAAGATATAAATTGAAAGCTTGAGTAATATAAATTGAAAGCTTGAGTAGACCCACCTTGCAACTTTACACGAGCAGCCTTCAATGCATCCGCCTCACTAGCTCTACTCTCCAGCTCACGCAGTTTTTGTTGATCATCATTCTTTCGCATTTCCATGATTTTGACCTTGATCCTCAATTCTTCCAACTCCCGTTTTTGCGCAAAGCCAGCGGAATGCTCTTTCTCCGGAGACGCAGGCCGCGAAGACGGGCCCGCCACGGGCAAAGATGGAGGTACTCCGACTGAGGAAAAGGCCCCAGACACACCTCTGGACACTAGTCTGGCTGAGGCAGGTTGTGAAGGAGTGGGGGAGATGACCCGTTCGGTGGGAACGGGTGAACTGACTCGTTGATCTTCTTCCATGTGTTCGTCCAAAGTCTTGACTGGACTTGAGACTCTTCTGCTTGTGGTGGCAGGAACATTTTCCATGACCGACGGTGGTCGTTTGAAGACACTTGAAGGTGGTCGAGTGGTTACATTTGGTTTTCGAGCTGTAGTCGAAGGTGAAGTTACCTGAGTAGCGGCTGAGGCCCCAGATCTAGGTGGTGTGGTAGGTCCAGATTTCTTCAGAGGCGAGCCAGCTCGAGGAGGTCCAGCTGAAGATACGCGAGATATACTAGGTGTCACAGGTGGTCTGGTAGAAGAAGGTCGAGACTGTGGGTTTCAGCATTCGGCACGACCGGGGGAGGTTTATGAGAGAGAAGCACGGACCTTTGGAGTTTCCAAAACCTTGACTTGACTAGGACGAACAAATACTCCATGTTGAGGTTTACAATCAAAATATCTCATCCCTTGTACGGTCCCATCGTTCTTCCCTGTCGGCTCGGACCTGATCATCTCAATTTCAAATATCGAGAAGAAGGGGGCAAACTTACAATTCCACACCAACCCATTTCCCACTGCTGAAGGGGGGATTACTTCCCGTCCATCTCACGATACCTATACCAGCTGATACGGAAACTTTCGCCCCTATGGGCACTTCAGTTGTGGTCATGACTTCTCTCGAGTGCAATCGTTTGACATGGCATTAGACAAATCGAGCCGAGTGCTTTCTGACGCGTTTGAGGAAAGGTTGGAAGTGGAATGTTTCCGTCGGAAGTTTGATGATCCAAATGGGGGGACTGTATAAAGATGGATGTCTTTCGAATTTGGACCGCTTCGAGCTGATCACAATTAAGTTACAACGGATTGAAGACTGAAGACTGAAGACGACGAGAAAGAGCCAAACGAAGATGCAAGATCTATCTCAAGCTGTCCCTCCTAAAACATTGTCCGAATGGCACAACCCTTCCAGTAGAACAGATGTCATTCGGGATCTCATTCACGGTGTTGGTCAGTATTTCATCTTTTTGAACCCAATGCTCTCAACCAACTTTAGCTATATGGCTCAGTTGGGATTGACACGATGACACGTTAACGAAACTGACAGTGAAACAGACAGATATAACCCAAGTAATTTATCTTTTATGGAAGATTATCTGGCTTCACAAGTCCAAGATGGTTCATATGATCTTCTCGCCAATTTGGCCATTTTGAAATTGTCAGTCAACTTCTTCTTATCACTCAATGTTCACTCTCCGCAGTGTGTTTTGTCTTCGTGTCAGATGAGAAGCGGAGGAATCAAGCTGATGAAAAAGATATCAATTCAATCCCCAACTCTCAAATCCAGATGTTATCATCAATATCCTTCTTAAGTCACTGAGTGCTTCTGTCAACGGATCAGATTTCAACCTGTCCATGTCACTACTTCGAGAACCAGCGGTGAGTCTAATCACAGTCTTCTCTTCATTATCTTATTGTCTCCCCTCCAAGTGCCTTCACCCTCCTTCATTGACACTTCCATTGTTTCTCCAAACAGTTTTTATTCAATCGACTTCCTTCACTCCGAAATGTTGTTCGCTCTTCATATTGCTTTACGGGAAGAGGATTCATGTATGCTCTGCGTATACTTTTCCCAGACTGACTGTGGAAAAATTCGAGACAAACTAGCGGTCAAGAGAAAAAGCTGACTCCAGGCAATCTTACATGACATCGAATCTGATGATGCAAGATTCATGATCCTCATTCCTTTCCTTACCCACCTTCATGATCTTATACGTAATTGTCGTTTCGCTGCTTTCTGGTCAGAATTCAACGGTGGATCTGAAGGCGCTACGAGTCAGTATCTTCCCGCCATTTCCTCTCAGAACCCCTCTTTCCCATTTACGCCAATTATCTACTCCTTCCATACCTTGATAGTCCATCGATTATCCGTGTCATCGAAAATCTTTACTCCGAACCCAGCAGGAGTATTCCATTCGCTCCACCACAATCGGCTCATTTTGGTTTCTCTGTCTTACTACTACCTTGGCGTGTGAGAGAGTTTGGAGGATATAGTAAGAACCGGAACTTAGGAGATACTCACACTCCAGTCCTTCGTGCGGCTTACCTACCCCAACACCCACATCTCATCCCCACCCTCAGAGTCAGATTCGCAACTTCCATCGCTTCTTCTTTCTCTCGCATCTCCCTCATCCGAGTACAACGATGGCTCGACCTCTCCGAATCCGACATTAACGATTGGTGCGCTAGTGTGAGCTGGGGTATCGAGGGATCAGATGCTGTCATCCCTAAGAATGGGGATAACGATGTGAAAGCTGGTGTGGTCCGTGAGAACGTGGAATTGAGCCGTGAGTTTTTCTCATGTCGGCTTTCACAACTCTCCATCGCTATAACAAGCTGATTAAGTAGAATTGACAAAACTCATTGCCGCTGCTGCATATTAGTCGACGGTCTTTTCACCCAACGACAGCATGAGCTGCTGGTAGCAAGCATAGTATGCATTAAGTCAATCTGAAACGATATTGCATTTTTGAAACTCTAGCAAAATTCAGCCCTCTTCCTTCACAATGGCGACTGCTGCTGACTACTCGTGTCAGATCTATTAATCACGTCGGACCGCTGAGTGAAAGAATGGAACGAATGGCGATAGAGGGAGGATAACAAATCACATCCGGATTCGCGCCCTATTCGTCAGCTGTCGACTCACAAACCAGGATCCCTGACTGCAAGCCAGTCTTGAAGAAATTCCAACAAAAAAGTTAGACTTACTCCAGCTCATTGATGCTCTCCAAGAGCCTTTTCTGTTTATTGCGCATCTCCACAGTGTCCGCATCCGCTTCAAACATATCTCTGGTTCGCTTCGTCACCATTTCCACCGTATTTTCGAGATCGAAGCCTTGCCTCAATGCACATATCGCTCCATCGAGATAATCGAGCAAAGTCGCTTGTCCCTCTCGCCCCACCACGTCCAAGATTCTTTGCGCGGCTTGGTTCAGACAGACTGTCAGTCCGCCTTGCACCTCGATAGCCCTTCGCACTTCACGTGCTTTTACCTTGGTCCAGATCGAATCTCCTTCCGCATCACTGTCGCTGACTTGCGAGGCGGCGCTCGTCGATCTTGGGGATGATAAGGGTGCCGAGCGACGAGCTAGTCCCTGGAAGTCGTTCGATTGTTCGAGCAGTTTGGTGTGATACGTCTTATTGAATCGATCAAACAAGTGTTTTACCAAAGTACGGAATACTTCTCTTCTGTCGTCGTCGAGTAAATCCAATAATTCGCGGCCTTGACGTTCTCTAGCGCATAGCCAGTCTAGTCGCTCCTTCGTACGATCCCTATACATTTTCTGAAGTTTGGTCAAATGAGTCCTCACTCGTCAGTTACGTCACAACAGATCAAGGCGACATAAGCTCACACGACCTTCCTACGAAGAGCCTCCTTCTCGCAAATTCCCCCCAGTACCTCTTTGATAGCGAGGTCGACGATTTTCCACGTCTCCCCTATGTAAGTGAGACAAATTTCGGTCCAGAGTGAGGTCGTGCGGAGGGTGAGCTCAAGACGACACTCGTCGATGTAGCATGTACCGTCTCGAGCTGAAGTTTTCCTGGGATGAACACCGTGATCGAGTCAGATGATGGTCACTCACTTTCGTACAACGCTTAGGACGTCATCTAGCCATAAATCGGCCTGGCTCGCAAGGGTCGCAGGGCCTCGCTGTTGGCCAGTACCATCAGGTGTGGACGGGACAGTGTCATCTGCCGAGATAGATTCAGCGGCCGTGTTGAGGACCGGGTGACAGATGGGAATGGTATTTTTCAAAGAGGTCCCAAACTGCCTTTGAGAATCGCACAACATCTTGGTATATTTGTCCGTCTTGTATAGCTTTGTTCGAAGCACAGAGACGGTCTCATTGATTAGATCGTGAAGTGCACCGATCGGTCGTGCTTCTTCACTCGGTAGGGCGGAAAGTTTCGCTCTCGCTTCAGTCTTGCGCTCCTCTAGGAGTGAAGGGAGTTTGGATTTACTGCAAGTCAGCTCAACCTACATTCAGTTCGGACACTCATTCAAGATATCAATCTCGGTGGAAATGGTGGACCTACTCTTCTTTGGCCAGACGGGCAAAAATCTTGAACAGCTTGTCCTTGGTGGCGTCCATCCCAAGAGTTGCTAGCCCCCTCTCCTTGACGGCGGCCCAGCGCCTTTCGGCGAATAACTCGCGTTCGGCGTGCCGGGTCTCGTCGTAGGTCCTGTTTTGAACATTCTCATCGGCTGTCTTGAGCCGGACAATTGACCATTTGTATTCTGCCTTGAATCCCTGGAAATGAGGATATTCATCATGCGCAAGCTGAATAAAGGAAGATTTGGCTGGTAGTTCGATATAGTCGGCTTTGGTGATTATCCCTGCTGGTCAGACTCATTCAATCGTGCGCTTTCAAGCGACGTGAGCATCTTGAAAGGAGTCGCGAGGGACAAGTCAATGGTGCATGCGTACGTGAGGAGGCTCAAGCAAGGGAGCTTACCTGCCACCATTTGCCCCTGTGGACGGTGCTTCTTGACTAGCTGTATTTCACGAGCGGAAAACGACGGATCGGCTATATGTAAATTCATGCTTTCGGAAAGCATCGTTGTGTGTGGATACTCTTGAAAATAGGGGACTCACCACCACCCGCCGCGAGGCAGAGAATCGCAATATTGTTAAGATCAGCGAGATATAACTCGGCAAAAGCTACTTGTAAGCGTAGGCGATCTCGTGGGGGATGATTTACCTTCCACTTTCGGGCCATCGTCACCCCCTATTAGACCTGCAGAATCAGTCAGGTCCTTGGAAAAGATTGGTGACGCACCGGGAAGATCTACAACCGTGGCGTTTCGTTGGTCAGGGCCGCTCACCTGGAGCTCAGCTCTTGGTTCGGGGGAAGGAGTGACGTACGTGCAGCGTGACAACGTTGTCTGTGAATTTTGGCAAGCTCCCACTTCCTCTGAGTCGCTCATCGTCGCTTAGCTGAGAGAGGGTCTCCAGCGTTCTGAACATAATCAGTCATGTTATCGGGCGGATGGAAGAAGACGCACCGAACTCGAATCATCCCGTCTCTAGACCGTCTAGCCTCATTACCGGCCAAGCGCAGAGCCTCACGTACTTCTCCGCTGTTCCTCAATGGCTCGGTGGTAAAGAGGACTTTTCTGGGCTTCCCCGGTGCCGGATTCAGGAATTCGATTTCGATGCTGGCTTCAAAGGGTGCCTCACGGAACCGAGAGTGAATCATCGTGGGACCACTGCTCTTCAGATTACCATGCTTGGCAGGCCAAGTGGACTTACAAAGTGGCGGTGGTACCGTATTCACTCCACAGGTTAATGTTGAGTAGGCAGCTCAGGCTGACGTTAGCTCGACTTTCTTGCTGTGTAAGTCCGACATGAGTCGATGGGCATTAGAGGGGAGAAGGAGAGGGGCGAAAAGGGCCGTCTCGAGGGGGGTGGGGAGGGGAGAAGAGCGGAGGGATTTCTCACAACATAGACTTTCCGGCCGATTGACCTCCAATGGTGACGAATTTTGTCACCGGCAACTTGTCTATCCCCTCCCTGTCATTCAGTCAGCGATCAGAGCGCCCGAGCAAGAGTATTACTCACAGGATGTCAGAGGAATTGATCAGGAGATCATGGACGGCAAAGACAGCATCAAGATCATCTTCCATATCACTTTCTTGGTCAGGCTCGAGACGACGGGTCCGAGTCGGACTCGGTGTCTGAGGGTCGATGAGTAGACCGTTGCTCCCTGGTCGGGCACGAGCGGGTGATTCTGGAGTTGGTGGTGTCGGCATGTTGTCACTTGTATAATCAATGGCTGATGTCAGAAGTCAGAATGAAGAGAAGAAACTGTGTGAAAGAGAAGTCACTGGCGTTTTCGCATCGATTGGCTGACAAGAGAGTGCGTCGGCCAATGAGTTCTGGAAATGAAGGGCGTACCCTAGTTGCTTGACAACGAATAGAACAACTAGTGTGATCCGTCAGTGCGCTTCCCACGGTAAACGGTACGGTTTTGAGTGAAAGAAAGAGACATGTTCCCTCTAACCCTGTGTGATGATACAACTGACCAAGTAGTGGAACAAGACAATCGCTACCTGCTACCAGAGCACGAGTAAGTTAATCGCTGTCAGATGTCCGAGACGGAATGATGACGCACCGTCGATCGTTCATTTCAGGCACCACACAAATGGGTGTGCCATGTGCCATGACGTCGATGAGCGATGACTCCCTCCCCCGAAACTCCTCCTTCACTTAAAGACTCTCGCTCAAGCTATATGTGCCCCTGATTGATCCAACTTCACATTGACAACATCACCTCGATCGCAATGTTCAGACCCACTGCTCTCCGTCTCGCCGTAAGGCGAACTCCCTTCCTCATCGTCAGTCCTTCATTCTCGATGTTCCCCGGTGACTAACCGCTAGGCTCCTTCCTTTCCCGCTCGGCCTCTTGTCAAGAACCAAGTGACACGTTCGCAAATCAGGAGCTATGCCGACCAGACCAGCTCCGGAGGAGGAAGTGGGAACAATCAGATGTATATCGTTCTTGGAGCAATCATCGCACTAGGCGCTGGAGGTTACTGGTACCTCAAACCCATGCGTGATGTGGCAAGCATGGCTCATGGAACTATGAAGTCCGCCCAAGAACAGGCTGGAAAGCTTGTGAGTCTGCGAGTTTTGGGAAACGGGTGATACTGATTTCAGTCCGATACAGCGGGTGGAATGGCCAAAGCTTACCTACCTCCCGGAGCGTTCGCGCTGTATTCAAGTCTCGCCTCTCAACCCGGGGGCATCAACGGCTTCCTCACCTCCTTGAAAGACAAAGATCTGAAGGGAGTCATTGAGGAGGTAAAGAAGGTCGGAGGTGATGATTTGAAAAGGATCGTCGAGAAGGTGGAGAAGCGAGTGAAGGACGCCGAAGGAAAAGTGGAGAAGATTGACTGGCAAAGTTTGGCCAAGGAGCTGAAAG
This sequence comes from Tremella mesenterica DSM 1558, assembly GCF_000271645.1. Classification (NCBI taxonomy): domain Eukaryota; kingdom Fungi; phylum Basidiomycota; class Tremellomycetes; order Tremellales; family Tremellaceae; genus Tremella; species Tremella mesenterica. The sequence goes on from NW_006711225.1 coordinate 5,911,301, forward strand.
AAGAGATACCCAAAGACAAGCAGCAGTACGTGGACGTGAGTGCAGGACTCGTACGCCCTGACCACTCCCGATTGTCGAATTTCGTGGTCGATACACTAGTAGCAGATCGGTCCTCGGCTGACACACAGATGCTGATCGGTCGACTGCCGAGCAAAGAGTCGATAGAACAATATGTCACCAAGGCCAAAGAGCTGGGAGAGCAAAAGTTGAAAGAGGTGGAAACGTCCGCGAGCAAGATTCTGGCACAGGTAGAGAAAGCGAGGAAAGAGGGTAGAGGTCAAGCGGATGCCTTCATCGCAGGACTGAAGCAGGGTACGTCACGACTTCTCCTTTTATTCTCAAGCCTGGTCCTCTCTTCTATCAGCTCTGAATACCAGCGGTGAAGCACTCACATGTTCGGAAAAATCGTTTGCAAGCTGACCCACAGCGGCTCCTGCCGACGTGGACGACTTGATCTCTAAACTCAAGGACGTCGCAAAATCAGCCGGTCTTCCGGCAGATACAGCTGAAGTATGGTTGAAAGCAAAAGCAGAGGATGGAAAGCTCAACGCGGAGCAGCTGGCGAGTCCCCGCGTGTCAAGGCCACTGAGGATATCGGCTAACATCGCAGGGCAAGCAGTTTGAAGATCAGCTGCGTGACGCGGCCAATGCCATTCCGGGCGAGCCCAAAGAGGTGATAAGTCAAGTTGAGAAGCTGTCTCCATCGATCGCCAAGCTTTTATCACAAGCGTTGCAGCAAGTAGGGATAGTGGATGAGCAAGGCAACAGGAAGAAGTAAGACATCATGATTGTAACTTGGCGATGGTACACCATGCATGAAGTTGAGCTTTGACGCAGGCTCGAGGTCCGGGAAGATGATCCGAAAACGCCGCTCGGCGAAGTGCGAAATTTCCCGAACGTGGCTGGAAACTGACGTCCGGGCAAGGCAGGAAGGGGGAAAAAAGTCAGAAAGCCGCCCCTCCCCCAATTTTCATTCAACCCAAAAACCTCTTTCTTCTCTTCTCTTGTCTTCCTTCGCTTCTCGCTGTCGCGCTGCTCCTTCTCGGTCCTCTCCGCCGTCCTTCTCAGGGACCCCTATCTCATCTCAAAAGCCGTCTGGCATCATTCTCACCTCTGACAACCGTTGGTCGTAGGTTGAACCATTGTCGGCATCACACATTCCACGCCCTCGAAACACAACTAAAAAAAAGGTTGAAAACTTCTTTCCTCCGGAAAAGAGTTTTCTACATCGTCATCTGTCGACAACATGTCAAGTGTAGAATTATCCCCTCAAATAGCTCAGGCTCCCAATAGAACGGGCGATATCATGCATAACGAACACAGTGTGAACGGAGTCAATGGGATCAGTAAGATGGATCAGATGAAAGAATTGGAACAGCAAGTGGAACGTGTGTCGTTGAATGGCGTAGAACCCGTGGCATCGCACATCGAGTTGGATCTTCACAGAGCATGCGCGGAGGGTAGATTGGACGATGTTAGAGTCATTCTCAGTCGTAGTCTTGACAACCTCGAGGTTCTAGGTGAGTTTTCTCATGTCGCACTCGTTCCCTGGCACAGCATCATATATCTCGCTTGGCCGGAATGCCGACTCATTCACTCCAGCTACTCCCTCTTCGTTTTCAGACACTCGCCACTTATTTCTACCGAGTCGAAGAAGCAACGCTTACGCATTATAGACCTTGCAACCGGGTGCACTCCCATCGTCCTCGCTATCAGGTCCAATCATCCTGAGATCGTCCGCGAGCTCTTGTCGGCAGGCGCAATGGTTCCTCCTCCTGGGCTTACAAACGACCCACTTCTCTTGTCTATTCTATACCCCCAGCCAATGGGGATGGGCATGTACGGAATGCCCTACATGCCTTCTGAATACTACCCTCCGTATTTCGAAGGGCAGAGATATCCGTACCCTCCTCAACACCGTAAAGACTCCTCCATCGAACCTCAGACAACCCCAAATGGTCCGGCTACTGGTAATTCTCATGGAGTTCCGGAAGGAACCGCTCCACCAAACCTCCCACCTGCTGAAGTCGCCAAAACCATTCCTTGTCGTAACTTTCCCAACTGTAAATATGGCACTTCCTGTGTTTTCTTCCACCCTCGCCAACAGCTCACTCCAGCTCCCGGTTACTACCCTGGTCCGCCAAGCTACGCTCCTAATGGGATGGGAGGTATGAGCGGAATGCACGGTTACGAATACATGCCTTATCCTCAACCAGGTATGATGCCTCCTTATGGTTACACGCCTTTCCACCCGACTCAACCTCAGCGAGCGCCCAATCAGCCCGCCCTTAGAACACAGAATGAAAGTCAGAATCAGAATCTTGTCCCAGTCCAAAGTCAAATGAACGAGCATGGTCAGAATATCCAGTCACAGCATGTACGCTCCCCACAATCGTCAGAGATACCCGAAAATCAAAACATTGGCCATACCCCCGATTATCAACAACCGTCATACCCTTCCATACAACCCACCCAACCACCCGCTTTCTCACCTCACATCAACGGTGACGTCAACAGTCAACAACCGAACGGACCCATCGCTATCCCTGCCAATGGTCACAATCCATCTCTTCAAAATGCGCAGTATGGTGGTATCTCACCCACTGACTCGATGCTCGCTACGTCTCTACCTGCTATCCCGCCTCCCGAGACATTCTTTGCCACTTCCCCGCCTGGTCCTCCGCCTATGACACAGCAAAACGGCTTTGTACCCAATGTGGTCGGACCCAGACGACCAAGTTTCAATCAAGTACCCTTTGGTCGACCGTTCGCCCACGGTAAAAAATCGTCTTTTTCCGGTTCTCCTGGTCCAAACGGGTCCGCTCCGAGGTCTTGGGTTCCTCGAGCGTCTTTACCGAACGGCACTCCCGGTCAACCTCTGGGCAGCTGGAAAGATGGAAACCCTCCACCATGTGCCTTTTTCAACCAAGGCAAATGCAGGAATGGAGAATTTTGCAAGTTTCCTCATCTTGATGCCGAAGGGAATGACTGTGAGTTGGGCTTTTTCCCAGGGCACTTTCGTTACATGTCAACATATCACCCGAGGACTCTTCTTTCTCTTAGAGGCCTTGACTCTCGTAGTATTGCCAAGTGACGATCGCTGATTCCCAGGCCGTCACCCAGATGTGGTAAGGGGTATTGTACCACCCATCGGCGCCTTCGGCCGACCCTCAAGAAACAGCGGTCGAATGAACGGCTTCCCAAACGGGCCACACGATTCCATGCGCGGGCAATCTCCTTATCCCAGTCGATCTCTAGGTCCCCACCTCCCTCACGGTGTCTCCTCACATCCTTCCCAGCCTTCTCATGGTGCTGCTGCCCCTTCTGAGCCTATTCCAACCACCACTCCTGAGACGATTGTCCATCCCGCGTCCAATTCTCCTCCGCCGACTGCAGAGAACCTTGCTCCAGCGGCTCACTCTGCTCTCCCTATCAAACCCACTCCCGTCCTCGCTGGCCAGATGGCCCGCTCAAGCTCGCAACCTGGCGTTCACGGGTTCACGCTTCAGGACACACATCTCGCACCCATCCCTGCTCTCTACGTCTCATTTGGTAATCCTAATCCTCGTCGGTCTCGTCCTTTCAACCACACCAACGGTCACCATCAGTCAAACTCCAACAATGTGACACGCGGTGGTAACCGGTCATCTTCAGCTGGCGCAGGGGCCAAATCTCAACGTGTCCCAGGAGCCGACGAGTTTCCCGCTTTGGGTGGACCAGGATCTAAAGGCGGTTCACCCCAGGAAAGACAAGAGTCAAGGTTTGGAGGGAAGACTGCTGCTCAGGTATTGAGTGCTCCAGCACCTTACAAACCTGAAGTCAAGGTCGTTCCCGAGGTTGAGACTGGCTCCACGAAAGAAGAAGTGGAGTCGAATGACATCAAGGGCTCTGAGAAAACAAATGGGACAGGCAAAGAGAATGAAAATGAGAAAAGGACTAAGATGGGAAGCGTGAGAAGTGTTAGTATGGATTCCATAACTGAGGCGGATAATGACACTGTGGTCATATCACACAAACAATACACTGCGTCTAAGGGAGGAGTGAACTGGGTACACGAAAAAGAGGTCGGAACGGAGATTAGAAAGACTACAGTGTCTTTCGCTTCGATCGCCAGTGTCACACCTGTGACGACGGGTCATGTGGAGGTCGCTCCTGTGGCTCTCAAGGCGTAGAGATTGAACTGCGTCCTTCATATCATGTTCCTTACTCCGACATCGATAAATTACACCCAATTCACCCTTAATCCTTGTACCAGTCACCTTATCAGCCGATACTCGCTCTTAATCCCCTGCCGATGTCACCTCAAATACATCATCCCGAATTATGCGCTGCTCTGTCAGATCAATGACAAACGAACTTCACTTCCGACTTTTATCTACCCATCATCTCGTCAGCTCGAAAAGTTCACAAAAAAACGTTGATGATCCTTGTCACTCGGCTTCTTTATATTGCCCTGTCCGTTCCATCCATCACCTTGTCCCTGTATACTCCTCACTACTGTATTCCTCTTACTCTTTCAGTCGCCGTCACATATATTCCACCAGCCACTTCTTCACCTCATCACATCTAAACTCTTCCTGCTTCCTGTCTATCTCTCGATTTCATGACTCCTGCATATTGTCCCTATCCATTTTTTCATCTTTGAGCCTTCTCTCAACCATCTTGACCTTCACCCCGATTTGCTCATACCCCACTCGCGCCACTCGGCTCGCGGCAAACACGCCGAAGACCATTCGTTAAATTTCACACATTCGTCTATTCGGGTTATCTTGGATTGTAAATTCTGATGCATGATGCATTTGTGTGACGTTGTCCTTCGCTTGTTCATTCTATGGGGGAAATATTGTTCTCATGGTATCACATGGTCTTTTGAGATCTTTGTTCCAGAGTTGATCCGCGGGATCGTTCACCTCATCTCTTAGCTTCATATTGGTCATTCCGTACATAGTACAGGATATTGGGGAGAAGGGCGTCCAGGTTTAGTCGGATGACTCGCCGGATTGATATCATGTTCTTTTTTTTTAGATCAAATCCGAATTTTTCCCACCCCACTACATAGTATTAGATTATCCCATGGTTCCGCGGTCATTCCTAGACCTTCCAATCTCTAACCAGCTAGTACTCATAACTAGTTAATTTCTAGATCCGATTATCAGGTCCGAATTCCGAAACTTGAAGCTAGTGTCAGTGTCAGCCTATCCTATCCGATCTTCGATCCCCAACAAAAGATAATTACAAACTATCTTCGAGAAGATCTTACGATCGAGACTAGTACTTGTAGATCCATAAATACGACACCCTCATGGTCTCGTCGATCATGGGCGTGAATGAGCTAAGTTATTGGTAGATTTACAGATTTCCTTTTTTAAGGATCTGTCGGATTGCTGATTATCGATCATCGATCTTTGAATCGGATGTGATCCGCCCGGAAAGTCATATGAAATGCATCATGAATGATCAATTCCAAGCGGGAAAAAAATGAGTGGAAACAAAGGTTTGATCCTGTCCATCTTTCCTCTTCGTCACCTTTCCTCCATCCTCGGACGTCCATCAAGCCTTCTTTGTTGTGTTTCAAGTTTGGTCGATTTTGCATATAGAGGACTTACAATTCTGGATATTACGGAGGACGATAACCTGGGATAGAGGTCAGAGATGATGACTCGTGAAGTCTACATTGAGTTTGTTTCACCACCGAGTGATCACAGTGATACAGTGAGGTATCGAGAAACATGAGAGGTCAAGATGCCACATGCCACATTCAGTTTTGCCACTTTTTGACTTTCCGGTACCTCCCAAGCGGGCAACCGGAACAAAGGATCGTTCACTCCTCCCACCTGTTCGAGACTGTACCTTCTGTTCATAGGCTATCATCCATAAACTACTTCACGCAGTCTGGAAAACTATCTCTTCTCAAACCCTAAGAGGTTCACCACCTGCCGCTAGTCAACTTAATGGTCGAAGTATTGTAAACACCATCGACAACTTCACATCTCTCACATCGTCTCACATCGTCTCATCTGCCTCGACTATTCGACTAACCGATATACATCAATCATAATCTCAAGGCACACATTCAACAACCTCAAGAAACACACTTGATTACTTGAACGCATCTCCAGTCAAAATCCAAGGGTTGGGTGTTGAAGCACAAAGTCAAAACGATCCGGATTCGTCGAAAGCTCGGAATTCCGATCGAACGTGAAGCTGTGTAAAACATGAAGTAAGATTGTGCGTTTGAGAGTTGAGAGAAATATCACAAAGATAAGGGTTTTGTTACACTTCAAGAGTAGAGCCAGATCATAAAGTCAAGATCAAGATTAAGATCCAGGATTTAGGATCTACGGTACAGGATATACAGTAAAGTCAGGGTCAGCTTTATGGGATTTGGGGTTTGAAAAGATGTTTTCGATCAAGAAGAAATTAGGAGCTTTGATCCCCAATGAAGTGAGTTCCTTTTCTCAGTGTTCTTTCTAACATCTCCCACCGATCGATATCTCCATCCTTCTCCAATAAACTCAGTCTAGCGGTCTTTCACCCAGGAAGTAGTCAGCACTGTTATTCCTGACAACACCCATGATATCAATCCTCTAAAGTCATTTCTTTATCCTTCGCAAATCTTCGTCGAGGGTTCTGAAGCCACTACTATTGAAGAGAGAAACGCATCACTGACCCCAGTCCACTCGCGATGCACTTCAAAACGTCCTCACTGTCGAATGGTCAGGTCATAAAACCGTCCTTGTCCAAGTCCCCGGTCCTGGGGATTCACGAGGAGGTGAAATGGAGATGAGTGGTATGGGTCGAGATAGAGATAAAAGTGACAGGGAAGTAGGAAGAGGAAAAGAGGGATATGGGAAATTGGACAATTGGTATGATGATGTAAGTTCATTACCCTCTCTCCCCTCTTCTCCCCTCTTCTCCCCTCTTCTCCCCTCCTCTCCTCCTTCTTACCCCTTTCTCACTCTTTCGATGTACTTTACTCCTCGATGTCATCTATTCTCTTGATATCAAATCTGAAAATGTCTGACCTTCAATTATGTTATTTATCGCCAATTGTATCATGAGATAGAAATGTTGATCATTTAGCAAGAAGAACGTTCACATCTAACCTCTCACCATCAACCCCAATCTCGTCCTCCAGCCCAACGTAAAGGTTCAAACAAAAAACTACCGTCTTTACCTCATCCGCCCCACGGTGAAAATCCATTCGAGAACGATGAATTCGAGCTGGATATGGAATACAATGATCTAGGTCCTGTGATATCCAACAGACATTCAGATTACGATCCACTCGATTTTTCTTCTTCCCCTTTACCTCCAACCCCTCAATTTCCTCATAAAGACATACCCAGACTTGGGGCGAATGGGATGGCGACGAATAGAAGAGATGAAACCCCGGGTGAAGAGATAGGAAGAAGGAAGAAAGAGAATCCTTGGAAAGTCGATGATAGGGATAAAAAAGAGAGAAATCAGGTTATTTGGGGTACGGCTAGTGTGACTAGTCCAACGACTTCAAATGGGACTAGAAGTTCTACTATTGGGTCAGAGGAAGATCCTTTTCGGTAACTCTTAATGTTTTGCGTTTGATGGATCGTGTCGTCTTATATCGGTACGACCTTCCATATCGGATGTTTCTCATCTTTTGGGGAACGACAGGAGTAGAGGATAAGATGGTATTTCTACCCGCTGTCTGACTGACTGAGGAATGAGAAGAGATGCGCGGGTGAAAGTGTGAGTAGTTGAACAGTGAAATTCTTTTGGGGTGTCAGGTGTGATAGTTAGTATCTCAGCAAAGGACTTTAGGGATCTGGACATTTTGTCTCTGTCGTTTTGTCGTTTTGTTAGGGTTTAAGGGATGTATTGTCGAAATTGTAATGTACGAATATTCTCTAATCAATCTGTTTTTCGGCATGTCAAACTGCCAATGCATATCTTGTCCCAATGACGATCTAATCCCACGACGTATCAATGATCATGCTGAATTACTGGTCATACTTCCCAAATCCCTAAATTGGGCACTCAGCTCGACGTAAAAGCCATCCGCTGATCTTCCATCCTACCGGGGAGTAACTCCCCTCAACCTCCTAACCACACAAAATTCATATTTTTCTCAATCCCCCCTCCAACTCCCACTCCACATATTATAATTATACCCTTCTATCTCTCCCTCATCCAAAATCCTTTTCCCTTGACCAGCGACCAAAACAGCACTACCAGCTACCAACTCAAAAGTTACTCTACCAGGTTTGAAACCTACCGTAAATAAATTCGGTTTTCCAGTTTTCAAACTTCTTTCATGTACTTTATCTTCATTCTTCACGACGATCTTATGTTCCAATGTTGAAGGAGGGAGTAAAATGAATAAATTTATTAAATCTTGTGCCCATTCTGAATTTCTAGGTAATCCAACTTCATCATCTTTCACTATGATTGAAGATGGATGAGTTCTATACCACATGTAAACTCGTGGGTCATTTCCTATCGCTTCTATTTCAGGTACTCCTTTCCATAGTAAAGAGAAGAAATGGGTCATTTCTCTGAATGCGATATGAGACATATTTTGAGTCCAGTGATCAGATCCGGGTTGAGCACCTAAGATTGGGGATAGGTAATGGGATTCACCGTAATCGTTCCATGAAATTATTTGTATTATCGAGGGTGATTGATGGGTTGGAAGGGAAATGAGTTCTGCTAATCGGGTTGGGTAAAGAAGGTCGTCAGAGCGATCTTAAGGATCAGCTACGGATTCACTTTAACAGGGATGATGAATAGCTGGTTCGTTCTGAGATTCTGCTCAAGATGCATTGCCAGTTTCTTCAGGCTGGAAATTTGCTATATATGTTGCGGCGAAGGGAGAGAAAGAAAGGGGGAGGGGGATAGGGGGAAAGGGTAGTAGGGTAGTAGGGCATGTCGTTCACAACAAGCAGGACTGGTAGGAAGATTGGAACATAGACCTACATATCCAATTTTTGTCCCATGCCCATTGTCCTGTCTTTCCATAATGTGTGAAGAAAAGAGGAGAGGCAGAAGCCATGTAGGGTTTATCCTTGTCATTAGCGTCGTATCTCGGCTGCACTGGTGAGTGCTGACATGAAGCTTACACTGGCCAAGAAAGGGGCATCTTCTTCAATACTGATCGTATGATTACCTGCTGGCCTGTTTATCAGCTGTGCCCATGATCGGAGAGGGTACCAACTGACCAAGCTGCATTCCAGGCGAAAGTCCCGTCGACGTATGGCAAGTTTATAACCTCTTTAGGGGGCATGAAGAAAGTAGGCCAGAAGAATACCTGAAGTATCAGTGAGATACAAGGTGAAATAATGCATGGAAATGTGCTTACCGGTGTTTCTGACTTGGCATTCAACCGATTTAACCACCCCTTCCACCCTTCTCCTCCGAATGAAACAGCATGTCCACTGAAAGACGATAACACAGGTCTTCCATCCCATTTCAGCTGTGCAGGCTCTGAAAGCACTCGTAAGACTTTTTCCGCCAACAAATCCCCATCAGTTGATGTGGCAGAAGGGTTAACGTTCATATCTAACGACAGGAACAGTTTCAGGCCAGAAGAGTGAGAAGAGAGGAGGTCGTAAGCCATAAGAGCTTGAGAAAACTGCCATTCTTCCGGTCCTAGATTGAGAGCGAAACCATCCCTACATGTCAATCATCTTTCATTTTGATGAGGTAGGAATTGCGAAGGCAGTCTGCAAATTTTCATGAAAAATGATCGATGACCTTAGGATGAGTGGGGAAATCAATGAAACTTACAATCCCGCCTCACTGGCCAAGTCAAAAGTGGCGAGCCAATCTTTCTCTGTGAATGGATACGTGTTACCCAACTATAACATCAATTCATCTCACAATCATCCTCCTCCCATCTCAAAATTTCTCAAACATCATGAGACATCGCGGATCTGTCCAACTCACCATGAAATGAGCCACCATCAACCTTGGCCTTTGTGAATGACGATCACCATCCTCTTGATGAGCCATACGTCGACCTCTGAGACCAGAAAAGAGCAGCTGCATGTTGACGAGTAACAAGATGATGATGATGGTAGGTTTTAAGAAGGGATGCTGGGACCAGTGCCTCGGCATGACTTATTACTGATGGCCGACGGAGGCAAAGGTTGACGACGGAAAGGCCAAGTTAACTATCGTGCTATCGTGTCATGTCGCGACGCTCCACTCGACTCGGTTCGCTGTCTCGCAAGTATGGAGACTAGTCAACAGCCTTGGGCCTGGAAGCAGGAGATCGCAGAGGGCGGTACTCTCAAAGTACGAGTAATTAGCAAACGGGTGAGTGGATCCAGTTTCAAGGTGAGACAGCAATTCAACTAGCAACCAGTCAAACCCCTAGGGCAAAGCTGAAACGATTCGAAGTTGGCCTTGGTACGTGCCTGAATCAAAAGTCACAAGTCACGTGACAAGACCTTTTTGAATTCGTCGAAACACGCTACATGCACACTTTTGTCCTTTGTCCGTGATAATCTCAACAAAAGCATAACTCATACCCGCTCATTCATTCTAGGGCCTAGGGACTACCATAACAACCAACTATCTTCCCCACTTCTGTCAGAAGCTTCGTCGTCGAGCATCGTTTTCTCTTTGTCAGGACCCCCCCGGCTGTCGCAGTTTCGACCGAGTGAACCAACTCATATCCTCCTCCCCCAAGGGACATCGGGTAAAAAAATACAAAAACACGAGGCAAACTTGTCTAACCTCTTTCGCCCCTCGTCTGCGCTGATCACACGCATCTCTTTGTGATCAATCTTTAATCCTCCACATCAGGCTGACGCCGCTGACCTCTTGAACCCTCAAAAAAGACCGCCGAACATGCGATCCACGTTCCGCGTCCCTCGTTCGTCATCACTCGATCATTCATCGTCAACTTCGGCTGACCCGGCCAAGAAAAACAAAGGGGGCGCCATCAGACGATGCGAGGCGAGGTACATGATTCAGATGGCACACCAACTTTTTGTCATCTTGTGTTCTTGATCTTTGGGGAGGGCGTCCGCGGTTCTGGACGTATATCTTTTCTTTTCATCACAGAAATCAATCGTATCATGATTCGAAACCGGGACAAAGAACCCAAAGTGCCGGCGGCCGTCAGATGCGGTGTACTAGCATGGGAAAAACTAATCATCAGAGAATACAACGGGAAGATCTTGGATACGTCTCAAGCGAAGAATTGAACGTACGGAGGAACAAGGCGATCATTGTTCCGACCTCTTTCCCCATCTTTTTTTCCAACAATTCGGCCCGTCCAGCCTATCGGGAAGCTCAGTTTACTATTGACGACTCTACCTGACGATTGCAGACTCTCATGACAAAGGGATCCTCAGCCTCACTCGCGCAGCCTCGAGTATCTGACGACACCTCCCTTGATCTCTTCTCGACCATCGGGAAGACGCTGACGCGCTTCCGTCTCTATCGTGTGTAGAAGTTGCCGCGCTGCCTCCTCGTTGGGGAAGAAGCCTCGGGGGAAGCAGGATCATCACATCACACCGGAATCCGAAAAGCAATACGCTACGGCCCAGGGGCTAAGCGGTCGATGGGGCAGGTCAGGGTGAATGGACCGTACGGAATAGCTCAAAAAGGCCTCGCCTTGGATCTCTTTCCTCTTTTCTTTCAGTGTCTTCTCATCCCACTCAGCTTTCGCCTCTTTCCACTCACATCTCTTCACATTTCCACATCTCTCTGTCAGTCTCCAGCTTTAGGTTTGAGTAACATCTCTATCAAGCTCTATCCTTTTTTCTTTTGTTCTCTTGTCGTGGATTCATTTCAAGTTTTCTCTCTCGTTGTCAACAATAGCATCGCTGTTGCCACCACTTTTCCGGCGTCGAATAGGTCTCTTGTTCTCTTTTTCTCAATTTTTTCTTTGCTTGTCTCTCTAGGCTTGGATCGTCTCGTCTTTGAATCGGCTCGAATCGTTTTCAACCTTTGTGCTTCAGTAACAGACCCGAATTAGTCGTTCCTGAACTTCTTCATTCATCTCTTTGTCTTGTCCCGTCGATCCTCACTTCCATCAGTCACCGAAGCTTTAACAATAAGCTCGGTAGTAAGAGGATCAAATCACTAGCTCAAACTTCACTAACTCGTCAACATTTACGACGTGAGTACTCTCTTCGTCCCCACACTTCATGTTTCTCTATCCCATCGATCTTTGGCCCCTTCCCACGTCACCGCCCTGAGCGGTGTGAGACCCGAGGAGCGAGATTGTTTGGGGCAGATGAAAATTCGATATGTACTTGAGCTCACACTCAAACAGATCATCTCTATGTCTTCGACTGTGATGGCTAATACCCCTCCACTGTCACCAGACTTCCGCGCATTCACCGACGACGACACGTTTGACTCATCGACCTTCCCTTGTGAGTCACCTTGTCGCATTCTGATCAAGTCTTCACTTCCACTCAATGTTTGATGGATGGCAACTATGTGATCTTCCACACAGTTATTTACCAGACCCACAGATCACCAAAGTCATGTTTGAAATACACGGGGCTAAGACATTTGTTGACTTTCAGTCCTTCAACCAAGTTTCATGGACTCGTACCTGGTCTGTCCCGACATGACCGCCGAGGGAATGAACCAACAACAAGAGCAGCCCGAGGGTCGCGAGCAGATGTACATGGGGAATGACGATCGTGAGTACTGTCTGTGACTTCTTTTGTGTGATGTTCCTCGTCGTGTTCAAGAATAAGACATTGTTACGAAAGCTCATCACAAGGCTCGGAATTCAACTACAACCTCGCTCGCCTCAACCTCTCCGGCTCTCCTTCTGGCGAGCAAGTACAACATCAAGCTACCTCGACGTTCGGCTACCCCATGCCACAGTACTCCAACCCTAATACGAACGTCAATTTCTTCCACCCATATCGTATGGACTGTGAGTCACTCTACCCAATTCTCATCCTCCTCTTCCTCTTGGAAACTTCAGAGTTCTCCTTCATCGATTAGAGGTCGCCAATCGCTGACAAACCAGTACGTGCTCATCAAAGTCCTCACTCCCCAATGCGACCCATGTCACCGCCATTATCCACTCCAGGCTCTGCGGGACCACATTTCCAACCACTCAATCACTCTCCCGCCGGCGTCAGTCCCAATATGATCAGCCCCAACTCTATGCTCGGTGGCAATCTGTCCGACAACTCGCCTCTCGGTCAATGGTCAGCCCTCCCTTACGCCGCCCAACTCGGTGGTCCATCAAATATGACCAACCCTACGGCGCCGTTCGGGACTGCTTTGGGTATGGTCACCAACTACCCTTACCCCGCTCAGATGACTAGCGTCCCTTTACAACAAGTCACGAGAGGACGCCCTCGTCCCGCACGGCAGACAAGGGTTCGGAGAAGCCGTACGCCGATCAAGAAGGAGGATGACGACGATGATGTGATAAGTGATCTTGACGACAATGAACCTAGGCGGTCAAATACTTCGAGACGTGCTACGGAATCTAGAAGCGAGTGAGTGTTAATTTCGTATTACTCTTCATCGATTCCTTTTGGGGAAATATGCTGAAATAGTGGGCTAAGGCGCAGGGGCGCTGGGGAAAAAGGTTCCGGTAAGAAAGAGGATGTCCGAAGGGCGCGCATCGAGAGCGAACAGGTGAGTCGGAATATCCTTCTGAACATTCTAGATTTGACTGACGACGCAGCGCCGAAGGGACGAACTTCGTGAAGGTTTCAAAATCCTGAAAAGTCATCTTCCGGCGAGTAGTCAACGTTCATCGAAATGTATCTTGCTTGATCGAGGTGAGTTGATCCTTTTTGTCATGTTGTCGCTCTCGTCGACGGAGTTGATGTTGATCAACAAGCTTGCGAACATATCAAGTTTTTGACCAAAACCAACTCGGATCTCATGAACCAGAATGAGAGACTTCAACGTGAATTAGACGAGTTGCGCGCGTGAGTGACCGTTCAGTGAAAGAGATGGGAAACGAGACTGATCGGATAGGTGTAATACGGAACTCGTTCATGCTGTTGCGGTCAACACTCGTCCTTCCTCAAGCCCTGGCTCTCACGCTCGGGGTCAAGCCACTTTACATCAGTAAAGTATTCGAGTAGAGAGGTCAAGCGGATTCTCTACGAGGGGTTGGTAGGGGAGTTAACCAATATAGTCAGTACATATCCTCTCTCCCCTGTCTTAAACCGCTCCCCATTCTCTTCATCCCTCCTCATCTTGTCAAGTTTCCCGGTAGAATCTCTACACACCGAGAGGTCTTGCCTACAATCATGAAATCTTATCTTACTGAAGATCAAGTACTGACAAATAAGATTCTCTTATCCCTCTCGTTCCTCTCAACACCCGATCAAAAATCATCCGCCAAGTCAACAATCATCTGTCAACAACTGTTCATAAAACTGTCAATATTTCAACTTTATTCCGATTGTTTCGTTTTTTCCTTTCCGGTCCGATTTCGCTCTCGACTCGTGTAACCTTGTAATTCGAAATCACACGGTTCTCAAGCATCGCATTTATTATACATTATCGATTCGGTTTTATATGTTTTTCTTCAACATTTCTTCTTCTCCGTGTGAATCCCACCCCACTCCAACTCTTTTGTCCATCCTCATTCAATTCCCTCATGTATCATTGTCCAGTCCTTCGAATTCCCCGTCGACGTGGATTCTAGTCTGTACAAACGACCATCCCATCATTTCAACATCTTATGATCTTATGATCTTATGCTCTTATGATCTTATGATACTACATACGACTTTCAACGACCTTTTCATGTCCATTCTTACGACACACGACCATACCTGCAAATAACCGTTTAATGTTCAATACACACACCCCTCATCGAAAATGTTCAAATCCATTCTCACAAAATCTTGTAAATCATGTCAAATTGCCAATATATTGTTTATGGTTTCGACGAGTTACCTTTCAAACCTTCAAATCTTCAAAACGTATTGTCAACATCAATTCTTTCAAGGGAAGGAAAAAATAGCGCTGGAACGTTGCTTCGATCTTTATACTTCTGTGAAGAAAGATCGTATGGATTTTTTCCCTTTTTCCCCCTTTCCCTCAATATCATCAAGTCAAAAAGAAATACGATCATATGACTCTTTTGTTAATAATGTAAGATCATGTTACATAATCTTCCGACTTTTTCCCCTCAAAATGACGAACTCTTCAACGAATCTACGAAAATCACGAAATCACGAAATCAAGAAATCACGAGTAATGATCATTATAAAAGCTTTCAAGATCAAAACTTCAAATTTTCAAGATACATGATAAAAAAATTCAATTTTCTCAATTTCCTTATCTACGTATTCGGAATCTCACGACAAACCCCAAGTCACATATGAATATAAAATAAATCGGTAGCTTGAAGTTGCTTCGATTTCCTTTTTTTCCGTCTTCATTTCTTCTCTCCGTTTTTCGATGGACGCATCGATCAATCAAGAAAGAAAGAAAAAGAAAAAAAGAATCGATGGATCGATTTATTTCATTCATATTTCCTACCTTTAACCATTTTCGCCTAATCATGAATCTCTCAAATTCGCTAGGATCGATTTTGAGCTTTCACCCATTTTATCGCTGGTCGAATGGGTCAAAAATGTCAAAATGACTTTAAAACCGATAGCCTTGTAGGTTGCTCCGTTATTGATTAACGGTGGATCGGTTTTTCACGCCTGGTGCGATGATTTAAGGCAAAATGGGAATTATGTTTAGTGTGTAGTCTTTGTATTACTTTGTTTATGGTTTCATGAATTGAGTTTTAGTCCTTGATCAAAGCTTAATTATGCCCAATTTGACTGGGCGTCTCTTACTTACGGTTACCTGCTGAGCACATGCAAGATCTTGGCAAGACCATTGAGTCAATTTCATTATTATTCATGACCAAAACTTGCACAGTTCAGAAGATTTAAACGAATACATTGGCATGCTATACTAACTGAATCACGATAATACGATCCGACGAGACTTGGTTCCGCCAGAGCAAGTAGCACGCAAGGCAGAGAGGAACGACTGGGAAAAGGATTATGATTTCTGTCCGGGTCTTTTCATCTATCCAATTAGCGATGCTACAACGGAAGCCACTTGAGTCGTTGAGACTGCGTGTATATGACAGAAATCAGAAACGCCAAATGACCATACGGAACTGGGTAGCCACATCAAGCAAGCTGACGAAATTGTATGATACCAAAAGAAATCACTCACAAAATCAACAAAGAGATCCAAACACAACATATCCTCATCATCCGCAGTGTAACCTCGTACGGCAACGGAGAACTTGGCTGACATTCTTAGCTCTATTCGCATTCCTAGTGATCAGTCCACTTACCTTTAGGAATTTCCTTAGGCAATTCGACGGTTTGAGCAACGTTGTATGGACCAGGATGGACTGGGCATTGAACGGTGGCGTTGGCGTTTCGTCTAGATAGTCAACTAAATCATCCCTTTTATGAGCATTCTTTGTGTCTCCTCTTGCTTAGTCATTGCGCACCAGTACGAATGGAGGATTATAATCTCATTTGGGTCAAGTGAGATGGCTTGACCAGCCGTTACGTGTACACGTGGGCCTGAAATGCGCGAACATATCTGAAGCTGACACCATTGCGTGAGATAGAAAAGAACCTGTAGAGATTGTGGAGAGAGGATGAGTACATAGAGTAGAAAAGGAAGGAAGAACTCACGCTTCTTCACAAACATCAAACTCCTTTTGTAACAACTTGATCAAACCTAGTTTGACAGTAACATCTGCATATGCTCCTTCCTGTCCATCAGCCTCTACGTTTCTACTCCCTTGTTTTGCTTATGAGCTCAAGTGACTCACAACAATCTCTTGAATGACATCTGCTTCCACTGTCACTGTGAGGTTCTTTCCTGGTACGGGAGGATCGGGTGAGACGGAGATAGATTTGAGTTGACTAATCTCAGTTTATGATCTTCATGTGCCTGACAAGCTTACACAGCGTCAGTGGCGAGACCTAGTTTATCAGCGACGTTTCATTTGGATGTAGGCACCACCAATGATCGATGGGTGATGAAGAGATCTTGGCGACTCGACTCAAGTGCGTGTTCAACTTCGGCCAAGCAGAGTTACGATCCTTTGTCTGTACACTAGGGGCTGACCTGGGCGTCTTTCTGGTGAAATACAAGGGCTACGAAGGAGATAGTGAGCAGACAGAGTACGACAGATAAGGACA
Organism: Tremella mesenterica DSM 1558; assembly: GCF_000271645.1. Lineage (NCBI taxonomy): Eukaryota > Fungi > Basidiomycota > Tremellomycetes > Tremellales > Tremellaceae > Tremella > Tremella mesenterica. Next base: position 5,928,466 of record NW_006711225.1, read on the forward strand.
GGCTGTCGTCGAGGTAGATGACCCTTGCAAGAGGAGAGAGGAGAGATAAATGTACCCACCACAATCAACGTAAGACCAACTGTCCATCGTGTGAACTTGACCAGCCTTGGACTTGACATCGGAAGATAGAAGTGCGTTGGCCCATTTGACAGTATCAGAAATACTGAATGCCAGTACGGACGGGATAAGGATGGTCAATAGGGAGATACGCATGGTGATAGTGTGTGAGATGGGAAGTGGTGGGATGGAGAGAAGTGAAGAGTGAGTTGGGGGATAGATACAGTAGATAGATCGTCATCGGTTGGTCCCCAAAGGACGGGAACCGGGAATTACCGAAAGTGGCAATATTCCCCCATCCTGCCCGGAGCCACTCAAGCAGATCCTGATCCTGCTCACCAAGAATACATAGCAGATATCAGATAACATAGCAAAAAGGCGGCGATACCAACAGCGAAAGAGACTGCTATTCGTCATGCGTCTTCTCCAGACCTTGAGACCCGTCACGCATATAACCATTAAGTCACCTACCCGCCCCTATGTCACTTCCATCCACCTCAAACCTCGGTCATTCTCCTCTTCCTACCCCACCTACAGCCCCCGTCCTCCTTCACCATATCGGTACCCATCTGCCTTCACCTTCATCAACACCTTCTCACCTCTCCATTCCGCAGGTTGGCGAATCCGCGTTCTCCCATGTCAAGCCCAACCCACGACTAAGAACGTTGAACATCGACTACCTTCAAAAGACTCCCAAAAAGTCGAACGATGGGAACAACTACAAATGCATCGTTTGGTGAAGATATACTTGTTTACCGAGTGGAAAAAAGCTGTACGGTTCATGAGAAGGATTGAAGAGCTTGTTGAAGAACATGACGTGAGTCATTCCGTGTTTTACATTTTGACCGTTTCCCGAGTTCACGAGATGGCAGTCAAGATTGACAATGAGCTGACATACAAGCATCATCCTAGTATCCTCATCTGTCCTGCATCAGATCACCCAAGTAAGAAATGGTCACAAGCGAAAGGGTACATTGTCGAAGTTTCTACTCATACTCATACGCCTTTATCGTACATAGAACCGGGGACACCAAAAAAAGCGACGGAAGATAAGCCTTTGCCAGGGATAACGGGGAAGGATCTTGGTTTTGCGCAAGAGTTGGAGGAGGTTCATCGAGAGTTGAGTAGGATGGTTTGATCGAGCCGGTCATGAGTTATCACCAAGCCATACTTGGACATTCACTCTGTACTCTCGCATACTACTGGTACGAGTACTCTACTCTACTGCATTCTGCGTCATACGTCGGCCGCCGAATATCCGGGGAATCCGCCGTCGTCTCTTTGATCTTTGAGATCTATAATCTATTTAGCTCAGGGCATACATAATCTTCCCGCAGTTTTGGGTATGTAGATTCATAGTAGACGTCAGACTTGGGAGTAAACACTGGGAGCTCTCAGCGCACGAGAAGAACGATGCATAGGATCTTAAAAGGTGAAGAGAGGGTATGAAAAGCTCACTAGCTCTAGCTGTAGCCAAAACGATCGACGTAGGGAAACCGGGTAACGGGTTGCGTCATTGGCGATTGGATTCGATTCGGCCTCGGTGCTGGTACCTGGTGCTTTATTGGATAAGTACGGCATGCGGCACCCGTAGTCGAAATTAACCTCATCTCTCCACCATCTATCAACTGACTGTTCATATCTTCACCTTATAATATTAATCACTCACCTTGTAACTTGTAATCTACTCCGATCCGCGGCCGCATTGTACATCCGAAAGCCGAAGCCGACATTGAGAAGTTTCCCTTCGAGGCCTTTCAAACCATCTGATCAATCCCCTTCCATCATCCTCTCGATCACACCAATCATCTAATCTTTCAATTGTTACGGTACAATCTATTCGGGGCCAGACCGCAATAACCTAAAGACCGATGGACAAATCCTTATAGCCGATGAGCCGATGACTGCATGAGTGGGGAGTAGTCTTGCTATCATCGTCGTCATGGGTACTTCCAGCAGAGGAAAGACGGAGGATGTAGAGGCTAAATATGACGTGGTCATGAATTGTGAGTGATTTAAATCGTCTGTCACCCATACAAGTCGTACTCGTTCTAGGGCGTATGGGAAATCACTGTCCCCCCTACGTGGGAGAAAACCGATTATTGATGAGAGTGGATGAATTTGGCAAACACGCGACTACCTCACCTTTCACATCGCTTGATGAATTGATGACCCACTCACTGCCCTCTGCCCTCTGATTCGCCTTTCGGTCAATACGACCGATAGGATTAGATACTTCTTTACATTTGTTACATCACACATCTTTCCTCTTTCTTCCCTACAATATCCCCACCCCGCCTAATACCTCTTCCACGCACACTCGCTTCTCTTCTCATCTTCATCATGTCTCTTATCATTTACTACTGTAATAGCAACATCAAGCTAACATGATTCTCATTTCTTCGATATACGATCCTCCCCTGACTCCACCTCTATCCCCGCCTTCCGTCCCACGTCTCCGTCGTCTCTTTTCTCGTGACGATACCAAATTGTACATCCTTCCAGTCCCCAATCTCGAGCTACACTCCGCAGCTGCCAGTGGCAATGTCGGTCTCGTGCACTACGCACTCACCCATGGTCAACCTGTCAATTCGGTCCTTCATGGTGTTCTTCCCCTCCATGCCGCTTGTTCAGGAGGGAGTGCAACAGTCGTACGGATGCTCATTGAAAGAGGAGCAGACGTAAATGCTCCTCGTCTTCCCAGGAGGTATAGTGATGGGAAACGGAGCAATGTTCCCAGTGTGGGAACAGCAGGTATGCCTTTGTCTTTCTCCATCCTTACCTCCCACTCGCCTTTGATACTCAATTGCCGAGCGACTATGCTGACAGATCAGGCTCAACACCGCTCCACTTTGCCGCGGCCAATGGACACGCAAATATCGTGCAGATCCTCTTGACATGCGGGGCCGTCCCCGACAAAACGGACAAGAACGGCATGACTCCAGAAGCTTTGGCCGAGATCAACGGGCATACCGGGGTCATACGAGTCATACGAGTGTGGGAACATCTCAAGTTACAAGAGAAGGAATCCCAATCTGTCGAATCATCAAATTCTCCTTCTGTCATCAAACCTATCGCTGGACCTTCTTCAGATGCTGCCGAAGTTGGATCAATCGGTGTATCAGAGTTGGAGGAGACGAAGAGTGAAAAGGCAGTCTCGGTTAGAGATAGAAGACTGAGTAATGTCAGTGGCGGTACGGATAAGGATAGGATACTCAATATGAAGAAAAGTCTGAGTAGCCTGTTCAAAAGAGGGAAGAAGAACTCTGTCAGTTCAGTGGATAGCAAGTCGATACATTCGGTCATCGGTTCACCTACCAACTTCAAGAAGCTCACAGATCAATCATCACCTCCGGCAACTCAAAAGACCGAACAGACTGAAGAAATCGAAGATGGAAAGGAGGTAGACGACGACCGGACACATTCAATTTCTCCACCGGAAATTGACATAGGGGACGATGCCAGTGAGATCTCATGGCACGATGCGGATGATGGTAGCGGCGCTCTCGGCCTCGGTCTTCCTAATCAGCAGCAGTCGTCTTCCATCACCCAGTCTAGATCTACGATGTTTTCCGATGTCCAAGCTACACTCCACGACAATGAATCAGCTATAGAACTCGGTTCTCCCGCCAGTGCGACTTCGATTTTGGCCCCTCCGGCGAGCCCACTTTCACGAGCGGCTTCAGGTGACGAACCTAATCCAAGAGCTCTGAATCGGACACCAAGTGGAGCGTCGGCCAACAGTCAAGTATCTGCGGAACATCTTACTCCTCCGACGCAAATTCATCGACGAGCTCGAGGATCATCTTCCGCCTCACATCGACCATCACTTCCTTCCATCCTGGAGAAGGCATCACATCCAGCGGCTACACTTCGTGCTGCTATTCACCGTACCCAACAATCTGCAGGACCATCTTCACCTCCCCACACCGATGATTCCATATCTACCTCTCCCACGTCCCCCCTCTCTCCTATCTCCCCAACAGGTCCACACTTCTTTCGTGGTCGCAAGTCATCTTCTCAAGATGCTCATCCCCACTACACCAAAAAGTATCTCAACGCCCACGTCCTCACTCAGCTCTTTCACCGCTCCAACTCCCCTCCTTCTCGTAGTCCCAGTCCACCCGAACGGACGGACTCGAGTAAAATGATCGAGGGTGGTGAATTGGACGAAGGCATCGAGAGACTTCGAGCTGCGAGTATGGACCTCGACAAGAGACATTCGACCGCATCATCTGGCAACTTTCCCCCTTCATCCACATTACACCCTATGCCCGTATCAGCACCAGCCGTGAAGACACGTTTCTTCGAGAACCTCGATGCCCCTGATTTACCTCACATTGATCTCTCCGCATATCGACAGTATCGTCCAAAAACCCCTCCACCGCTTTCTGCCTCTTCATCCAACAGCGAGCCCCCTTGGTCACGGACGAGAAACGCAAGTGAAGTTCTGGTACCTAGTCCATTGGCTAAAGAATGGCAACGTCGTACTTCCGGATCTGAGTCCGACTCGCAATCATCCCCACTCCCTACAATCAGAAGAGCGAGGACCGAAGTTGCGAGGTCTCCCACTTCGCCTTCTCCGAGAAAAGGGGGTTCGGGTCCGTTGAGTCCGCTTGGATTTGGGATACCTGTGGGAGAGGCTAATGTGAGGAGCACCAAACGAAGATCAGCTACGTTACCCAGCGTTTCGGTCGGTCGTGCGCAAGGGGGTGGATGGGATGAGGGAGGTGATTTGAGAAGGGTGGCAGCGAGTGGATCTATACGAAGACGATCCGAGAGACTTTTAGCTCAGGCAAATCAGGACAGTGGTCGGGACGATGAAGACTGGAGAAGGTCTGAATCGGCAGAGAATGAGTACCAGGATGCTTTGCTGGAACAAGCGGCTTTACTGGATCAACTGTCCATTTCATCGGACAGATCTTCTACTATGGACCGACCCATGGGATCCGATCCGTTGGTGAACGAAGATTCACCGGAGCAAGTCGTCAAACCAGAAGCTTTGTCAGTAGAAGTGGAAAGAAGTGATCCGACGGTGGGAGGTGGGACGAGTAACGACACCGATGAAGAGAAAACTCCCGAAGCAACACCTGGTCTTGAACAAACTACCATTGATCTAGCTCCCCTCTCAATCTCTCCTCGTAAGACAGGTCGCTACAGAGGCGGATCCATAGGTTCTCAAAATACCGACTCTTCTCGTTTTTCTGGAACATCGTCACTACGTATGACCTCTTTACCCACTCAGTCTCCCGAACGGTCCCCTGATTCCTCCACACCAGAAGTGAAGTTCACCTACCCCATTCCTCGGTATCCCAGCGTCAACCCTAACGCCAACGTCACCAACGAGATCAATACCCGAACCAGGGGCAAAAGCATTTCTTCAATCTCATCGACCACCTCTGGTTTAGGAGTCCATTCCACCCCTAGCTCCTCGCTGACACCTCCCTCTATACTGTCAGCCGTTGGTGCGGGATTCCCACCTGTACCAGAGGACGCGGTGGCCCATCACCCCCCTAGTAGACGTGCTATCTCCACCTCGGCGGAGGCACATGACTTGGTGAAACAACACGAAGATAGTATCCTCCAACTCGCTCAATTACCTCTGTCCAGAGATTCCACAAGAAATTTAGCAGCACAATTGGCGGCGTACGGAGAGAACCATGCTATCGAACAACAATTGGTGGAAGCTGAGAGAAGAAGTAGATCGGGGAGTAATGGAAGTGCAAGTGCAAGTGGTAGCTTTGATAGATTTGGAATCATTGGAAGAGAAGACAAAGTCGAAAGTCGACGACGTCGGAATTTGTCTCCGGGATCTTCATTGAGTTCGGGAAGTTTTCATTCAGCTCATTCTGTTCAATCTGCCCCTTCAGCGCTATCCAACAATTCTCGATCTTCAGGTCGGGCTTCATTACAAAAAACAGCAGTCACAAGAGCTGGTCAAAAGAGTTTCATCAATCCACTTTCTTCATCATCCGCTTTGATATCAGGAGAAGGAGGCGTTTCAATGTCTTCTTTATTATCCGATACTTCTAATATACCAGGAATCAACAGTATTTACGATCGAAGAGCTGCGGCTTATAAAGACCGTATGACAGCTTTGACTTTACCTCCTACTCAAAATCCTATTCAACGAGCTAGGGCCAAATCTGCTTTGGCGGGACAAGGACCAAAAGAAATTTGGTTAAGTGGATCTACTCATTCAGGTCCATCATCATCTACTTCACCTCTAAATCGTACTTCTGTATCATCACCATTACCAACATCTTTTAATGACTCACAAACACCAACCAAAGAAGGGTTGTTGAGGATAGAAGAAGATCGTCATCCTTTTATTTCTTCACCAATGCCATTGATACATCCCACCACGACCAAAAAGAAACGTACACCTCCTCGAACGAACCAATCGGCCCGATATACTTTATCCAACTCGGGACAAAAGACTCCAGCTCCGATTGCCGAAGTGGTCAGTGCGAGATATCAAGGTCAAAATATACGACATCAGGGATATGGTGGGGTTGGTATGGGTACTCTATCACCTGTAGGACCGGGAAGCTTGGGGAATGTCGCAGTGGGAGGTGTTGGAGCAACGGGAGTGGGGGGATTGGCAAGTGTAGGAATAACGGGAGTAGGGGGATTGGCAAGTGTAGGAATAACAGGAGTAGGGGGAGGAAGAAATGGAGAGGGGGGTACGAAACAATTATCTCTCTCTCCACATGTGAGCACATTCAGTACTAGGTATACTCGTGGACCACACGATGATGTCGATTCGGATGATAGTGAATCTGAACCCAGAGGTTATACAGTTATTGAGAATGATTGGAGAGGTGGTCATGTGGTCAGACCGGAAGGAGTTAAGAAGAGGTGGATGGGGATAGGAAAGAAGAAGTGATGGGTGATGTCTATCATTCACAAATTATCAATTGTCCAATGTCTAAATCGCTATAGACATTCTGTGACTGGGGCTCAAGACACCGGGGTCAGCATGGAAGTTTCGTCCGATCGCTTCATGATCCCACTTCGATAGGTCGAAAGAATGCCAGTCAAGAGGACAAATGATCTGTCGTTCTGTCGTGATCTCACATGGATGGTCATCCACTTTACCGAATTCGATACCACCAGCACATATGATTTGAGGGCAGGTCGGAAGGATTTGTCACAAGCCATGAATGCTGTCAGTGCTCGTGCGGACAGACGAGGGAGGAGTTGACAAGTGAGACAATGCAGTAAAGGATTACATGTAATTCTTTGTCATCGTGTGCGATATCGAGTTTGAGAGAAGATTTCAAGGGATCGTGGGTTTATAGTGAAAATCGAAACTGAATAGGGTTCCGTCATCCGTATTAGATTGAGTATATGTGAGAAATATTCAAAGCATTTCTTTGTATTTTTCATAAAGGTTGTAAATGTCATGCATTCCACTACCTTCATTCCTCGTACCGTAATTTTTATGCACCTACTTTTTTCCCTTGGTTGGCTTCGTGGATTGCGTATTCCTAATCTGTTAACCAAACCTCTATATCCGTCTCCCCTCTCACTCCTGACGCGTGGTTCGTATGGCATCGCGTACACCTGACAGTCCGGGCCAAGGGTGATGATACAAATCATGAGTCTGAATACAAGTATGACGATTGATGGATGACTGATGTGGAGACGGTGGGAGATGGAGTGAACAAGGGCGTGAGGGAACTTGTATTGATAGTAAGGTGGAATATCTAGAAGAGGAAGGAAACGTATGTGTGTGAGAGAGAGGGCAAAGAGAGAGAGCAAAGAGAGACAGAGGGGGGGGACAGGGAAAAAGAACAACCAACTAACCTTTGAAATCAAATGACTAGTCTTTTCGACCAAAGTTAAAACATTCCCTACATCCGCACTCCAAGAATTGAGGACTTGATGCATTCCCAACTTTTTCTGAAAGTTCACCACTCCCTTCGGTCGATCGATCCGCGCAAAGACGGTTTTATCCGTGACTAGTTTACACAACGTACGTTCGGTGGTTAAAGGTGGTAGGTCTAAGAGTTCTGTCAGACGGGTGAGGGTGATACGGGAATAATAAGCTGCAATGACGCGTATGTTCTGAGGATTTTAGCTTTGTACTCGATAACCTTCTCACCCTATTCAACATTCGCTTCTACATCTGGCCGAGCCTTCCATTTCCTCATACGCTTGATCTAGAGAGAAGTTCCCCTGAGAAGGTTTGAGAACAAGGTACACAACCACGTGATATGTTTGGAAATGGGATAACAAGTGAAAGATCAAATAAAAAAGGAACAGAGGGACATCACTCACATGTTCGATAACTCGCTGATGCAATTGTTTCCACCTCGCCATACCTGGATAAGCCACATCTTCTTCCGCCTTTCCCTCTGCGTTCGATCCCGTCTTCTTTCCCAACAACGAGTCGGCGGCAAACACGGGTGATGATCGTAAAGTCGGACCATACATGCTTTCTATACCAGGCCATCGCATAAGCTCTTTCGTGACGAAACATTTAAGTAAGTCACTGATAAATTAATGAAACGTAACATTAGAGAAAGAGTAGACGTACTAGTGTACAGAAGCTTTTTGTAAAGCAGGGTTTGCATAGAGTTTGTGTAACATGTCGGATTGTTCGTTGTTGTAAGGAGCGAGAATGACGTAGATGATGATGTTTTCGATGACCTAGGTGTCAGTTGCGGTCCTCCAGCGTGTCAGAAATAGTCTCTCCGTTTCCACTAGCGTGGAAAACGAGGGAGAGACACAAAAAAAGGGCTGGCGCTGGTGGAAACGGAGAGATGAGAGAAAAGGCTAGAGAAGAGGTCCATGAGATGAAAATCAGGTCTCACGTTGAGCTCCCGGGACTGGTCCTTTTTCACCTCCTCTGTATCCCATACTTCCTGATAAGCACTACAAGCCTCGAGGAAACCGTCTTCTTGCAAAGCCAATTGTACGATAAGATCGTAGTACCTCAACTTGAGCTCCTGGATATATCAGCTATCACATTCTTAACCGATAACACGCAACATACCACGCTCTCGGCCTCTTTGAGAAACACACGGTTGATCTTCCTTGATCCCACTCTGACCCTGCTCCAATTCCCTCGAAGACTTTCCAATCGCATTTGTTCAAGAATGCTACTCCGTCAGCTCTGACGCTGTGAGAGAAAGTCCAAATCAAGACATATATATTCCAGGTGATGGGGTCTTTTGTACTGATCGGAGAAGGGGGTCCAACGAAAAGTTACGACACTCACAAATCCGTCTTCTCTTTCTTATCCATACTACTATACGTCTCCACCTGTATGTCTGACATCAAATCCGCCGCAGCGTCCAGTTGATCTCGTTTTGTCACTGGCTCTTTCTTCGGTTTCTCCTTGGAGCTCTCGCCAGCAGTCTCTTTCTCCGTCTGCGACTCAACGAGGGGAGCTATCAATCAGCCTGATTCATACCAGGACGAGTCATGAGCGCACTCACTTGGAAGATCCGTCGGAGCTGTGGCTACGAGACTCTCATGGTAGCTTGCGAGCATGACTGTCAATCTGGCTCTTGCGAGTTCCAAGTGGATCTATTCGTGAGCCGGCTGCTGACTCGACGTCTGGTGTATGTCTGACTGAATGTTTCATCTGTTCAAGTGACATCAGGCATGTCTGAAGGTACAGATCCCTAATTCAGATTGAACAATGGAGAAGAGGAAAACCGTGAAAGAAGAGAAATCATCAGAAATACCCACCTTTCCCTCTGTTATATCCCTCAAAGTTTGGACCAACTCCAACCATCTATCTTTCACACCTTGAAACTTCCCCTGTTCCTTTTGCGCCTTCAACACAGGTAACCATTCCATCGCCGTGTCAACCATCCGTACTACAGCTTCTTTCAGCTGACCATGTTTCTTCGACATGAGCGTCAGTTGAGTATTGAGAGCGTCAAGATCGGAAGCGTCCCAGCAAAGACGTATGAGAAGAGTGAGGAGAGAAGCGGTTGAAAGCATGTCAGCTGCCTATTTGTTAGTTCTGACGTCTTCCTCAATTATCCCCTCCCGGACTCATACTTGCACCATAATAATTCATCAGTCAAATTACGGGAAGGATCTTTGAGAAGAAAGAGAGACATAGGGGAAGATTTTGACCCACATTCCGAGTCTGCTTTTCCAACGCAGAGATCTTTTCAATAGCATCAGACAACTTGCCATCCTGCTGGTCAGCGTCATCAATCATCCAATTATCTGACAGACCTTTGCGAGATTCTCTACCTCTGGAGTCAGGGCAGTGACCTCTGGAGTGAAATCTCTCTCTTGTTTCCGTGGTGCCAGCGACATTGTGGGGATATAGAAGTGAGTGATGATGATTGCAGCACTTAACCTTACTTCGCTTGCACCGCGCGTCGATCGGTCAATGATACACGTGTCATTTCCTCCTTCTCCCCTTATCACCCCTACTAAAGTCTACGGGAAATGTTCAGAACGACATTGAATGTCGAAAACTACTATCTGCCATCTATTGAAGGCTTCCAGCTTCCAGGATATAATTGTGCTGCTAATCGCAGCAACTATCAGACACTATGCGCCGTATCGCATCTCAAGTCCCTCAAACAGTCTCACGTCTACTCCAATCCAACCTCTTACAATCACCTCCGACATGGTACATCCCAGTTCTTTCCAATCCTCCTCCCGTCCATCCCTCTAGACGTTCCCCACCTAGACCCACTCCCTCGTCTCATGGGTTCGCCGACTTGCCAGCTTCTGAGATTCTACCAAGGAAAGGAAGAAGTAAAAAATCTAGTGTATCACATCCTCGACCGAAGGAGATAGTGTATCCTGAGGATCAGGTTAGATTGAGGTTTTTCCAAGATTTTCCATTTGAGGCTTTGAGACCGACGAGCTTGGTAGAGGGTTTTAATGTGGAAGAAGAGCATCCTGTGAGAGGTGAGCTATGGGAAAGGTTGGAACAAAGAGGAGAGTATCCTACTGTTGAAGAGTAAGTCTTTGGGGTTTATTCCTTACAATCTTACCTTGCTGTGAGAAGATAATCTCAACTTCACAACTTTGATAATGGAATGGCTCTCTATCGCTATTGAGATCACGATGAGAAAATAGTCTCAGAGGAGAAGGAGAAAGGGAGAATCAGGACCAAGTAGAAATATGGCTAATCACCAGTTGCATATCATTCACCATGACACTTCATGAACGCGGCATTCCCTTGGCTAGAGCGTATTGGAGAGCGACGGACGAGTTTGTCGAGTTACGTGCAAGACATGAGCAAGCTACTCTTGCCGCTGAACTTGAAGCGAGACATCATGGTGCTATCTTCAAATTGGATGCTTTTGTGAGTTTAGCTTTCATTCCTTTTGTCTGTCCTTATACATCGCCGTCTCTCTCCTTCTTCTGCTCCAGTCGTATCCTCTTGGGATCTACATCATTTCTACTCCGTACAGACAAGTAGAATGCTTGAGGTCCACACAGCTTCGTGGTATCGAATTTTATGTATATGTCAGGAGAGGGAAGGAGATTGTCAAGTTGAATGTCGACCTGACGCATAGCAACGTGCCCATCAACAAGAAACTCGTTCTCTCGAAACTCTCATCCCACGTAAAATAACCGCATCACAATCTACATCAAATAAACACCGTCCAATCTCTAAATCACAATGGACCATATCCCTCTCTCCTTCCGCAACTCCCGATCCGATATTCACCGCTGGAAAAGCATATATGGAGAGATGGACTTTACCTGAACCTGCGCCGATATTATCTGAGATCTCCCCGGAACCTCTACTGGTGAAAGACAACGAGACGGAGAAAGAGATGGATGATATCGATCTTGTGAAGAGCCTATTTGGGGATGATGATGATTTGGGGGATGCCAAGGTTGGAGGTGGGGGTGTGAGTCTGGAGGGTCAGATGGATGGGGTGAAGAGTACGGAAGTGGTGGGGGGATCGGAGACCGGAGATATGTTTGGATTGGGTGTGGGTGTAGATGATAAGGGAGATCTGGTGGGAGAGGGTATGGATGAGGTCGGAGATATGGGGAATAAGGAGATGGATCATCTGGGAGATGAAGAGTTAATAGAGGATGAAGAGAAAAAGGGTCGACGGGAATAAGATACATAGATGCATCATTCCATATGACCTCTTACATGATGATTGATTGCCCATGTGATATTATTGATACAATTTGAGGTTGATTCATGCAAAGTCACACCGTTCACCTCTGAGGCATTATTGAAACTTCGGGGTAGATGTTATCATAATTTGGACCTAAGCGGGGGAAGAGGAGCGAAATTCGGGATAGCTTTACCCAAAGTAGCACGCATAGCAACTTGAGTATCCTGTTCATTAGCTCCAACACCGACTTTGGGGACATACAGAAGCTTGTAACATTGCTCTGAATCTTTCAGCTACGAATGAATCTACCCAGAGAAAAACTTACGCATTCCAAATAGCTGTATATTTCAATCCCTCTTCCACTCTGTATAATCAGATACATCAACATGCCAGGTCATGATATGGACAAACGTATGATCTCTTGCATCTTCTCATCAGTCGTCGATCACGATACAAGGAATGACATACGGTTCAATAGATGTTTTGTGGACATTAAAGCGATGGGACTTTTAGAAGCTATCATTTTTGCTATCTCCATTGCTTTTGCTATTTACACATCAATGATTATGATATGTATGTAAAAAGAGAGCTCACAGACGACTTCAGTTTTACTACCTTTCACTACTTCACTTAAGAAACCCATTTCTTTTGCTTCTTTTGCGGAAAACCGTCGGCCGGTGTAAGATAATTCCCGAGCTAGGGAATCGTTACCTATTATCTTGGGAAAACGTTGGAGGGTGCCGATATCAGCCGCTAGACCCACGTCGATTTCCTAGTATCAATTCATGCACTTCGTACGTTTAATCTTAACACTCGTGTTGAGTGAAAACAAGGTAGAGATTGAACCAAAGAGTTGATATATGCGATTTGGTACTCGACCAACGAAGAAGGAGTTATGATGCAAGAATGAAAGATCATCCTAGAGGCGAAGAATTATGTTCCAGTGGTGGATAAGAGTCAAGCAGGAGGGAAAGAAAGGAGAAACACAGAGAGGAACTCACCATGATGCCGAACGACGCATCTTCAGCTGCTATTCTCACATCGCAAGCTGATGCAATATCCACAGCTAATCCTAAACATAAACCGTGCATGGCGACAATAACAGGTTGTCGACATTTTGATAAACTCGATATAGCCCCTTGGAAGTCCTTTTCATCAGTTTCAGTCTCTTATTGGTCATACAACTTCTCATAACGTATGATAAGAAGAGGATAATCTTACGAGTAAATGTTGTCGAAGAGTATAAGCTTTTCTTGCTGGATCATGTTCATGCCGTTGTAATTCAATTTGCGACTTTACTCTTTCTCAATTATGTTCTTGTTAGTGATGTCAGAAACTTACGATCTAATCCGGCTGTGAAACCTTTATCAATTGCAGAAGTGAGGACGGTGACGAGACATTGAGGATCTTCAGAAACGGTTTGGACGATGGTTCTTAATTCCGTCCACATTCTTCTTGTCAGTCACATGACATTTAGTTACCAGTGAGAGGATAATGTATACGGATTGGAGGTGATAAATAATGAGTGATGATGAGAGATAGAGAAGACTCACTCATCGTTGAATGCATTGACGGGAGGTCTATGAATCAGTAAGTAGATAGTCAGAAAAGGAGCAAAGAGTCAAACCTGTTGAATTCGATGAGTAGAACATGAGATGAAGGGGAGGAAAGTTTGTGATATTTGTATTCTTGGTTGATGACTTGCATCTTGTTCAATGGTCAGCTAGATGACTTGAGTCCCAATAAAGATTGAGATATATGACAAGCAGGTTGTGACAAGATAGAGTAAGAATGGTTACTTGTATGGAGGGAAGAAGAAGGAAGCGAACCGTGTGTTGCTTTGTTGAGTTTCTTGATCTGCTGGTGTCACTTTACATCTCCAACTCTCTTTCTCTTCTGCATCCCTCTCTTACATTCCATCATCACATTTAGATCCTCTCATACTCTGCAGCATCTCCCAGCTCTCTCCTCATCAACGACACTCAGGAGTTGTAACGCTCACAAGAGAACAACAACCATCACGCTTCACGCCGCACCGATTAAGCCTCAAGGAGAGCCATCAGACGATCGTTCATCGCGTCTCAACCTCCAACTTTTGATCCACTTCGATATAAAGAGGAAAAGAGGAGGGCGACAAAACCATGTCGAGCCTCCTCTCAGAGAGACAGAAAGATGAACTGTCAGTTTATTTCCAAGCCATTGTATGTAACTGACAGAGCTCTTTCATCTAAAACATCAACCTTTAACACTCACACTTGTCAACCTGAATTTACATGGTCACCAATGGAATGATCGGACGATGATCCTGGAATGACTTGAGAATACAGCCATAGATCCATGTTATCTTACCTCCATGCCGTCGGATTACACGAATCGTACGATGTCCTCAGGAGAGAAACGGGTATAGAGGATTTCCAAGTGGATGATCCGAAAGCGAAATGGGTGGGGTTGTTAGAGAAGAAATGGACGAGTGTTATACGGTTGCAAAAGAAGGTGAGTATCACTGCTCATCTGTCATAACGTCACATCACTCTTCTTTGATACCCTCAGCAAGTCTCGTTCCTCGGCTCTCCCATCCCCTGTTCGGTCGATATGGGACTGACCGCTGGAGGAGATTGTTATCGGGAAAATGATGAGATGGTGTGACATGTAGGTGGGTTTACTGAGAGTGGAGCTTGAGAAGGGACGTGGAATATGTTCCGACTCTGACTCAAAGATCATGGACCTTGAAAGTAGAAACGCAGCCCTACTAGCCGAACTCGCCTCCCCTACACGAGCCACCACATCTTCCTCTTCCTCTGCTCCATTCCTTCCACGAGCACCTCCAAGGCATACTCTCACTTCACACCGGGCCCCAATAACCAAAGTGGCGTTTCATCCAACTTGGAACATTTTAGCAAGTGCGAGCGAGGATGCTACTGTGAAGATCTGGGATTGGGAGAGTGGTGATTTTGAGAGAACGGTAAAGGGACATACCAAGGCAGTCATGGATGTGGAATTTGATCCTAAGGGAGTTTTGATGGGTGAGGAACAAACTTTCATACTATAAAATAACCACCTCTCTATACTCCTCGCTGTTTCTCACGACTATCCTCCGATTCATCTGGAAGGATCTCACCGGATAGTTTGATGAAAGTCCAAGTCAAGTCCCTCAGCTGACTATCAGTGACATGCTCCACCGACTTGACGATAAAACTATGGGATCCAGCAAATGAATATAAAAATGTGAAAACTTTACATGGACATGATCATTCAGTGTCGAGTGTACGATTCACACCCGATGGTGATACATTAGTCTCCGCTAGTAGAGATAAGACCATAAGAGTATGGGAGGTAGCAAGTGGGTGAGTATCAACTCTCCTTTCTCTCTTGGTATGAGCTAATGAGAAAGATATTGTATACGGACATTCTCAGGACATACGGAATGGGTAAGGGAAGTGGTACCTTCGGACGATGGACGATGGTTGGCTAGTTGTTCCAACGATCAAGTGGGTGTTTATCTACGTCTTCCCTCTTTATCTATCATCCTTTTTTCTCCCCAAATGATACCTTTGGCAGCTTCAGCCCTTGGCAGATATACATGAGGTTGAAATCTGTATATCTCAAGGCGAAGAAGCTTTTCGGAGGATGGAAATGTGTATAATTTCATGAACGAGAACATCTTGCTGATGGTAGACCGCACGGATATGGGAATTATCAAATGGCGAGACTAAAATGGAATTCCGGGGTCATGAACATGTAGTAGAATGTGTTGTTTTCGCACCCATACAGACTTATCCGGCCATCCGAGAACTTGTTGGTTTAACAGTGAGCTGCCTATTCTGGTAACCAGGTTTAGCTGATGAATAGGTCTCAGCGGGTGATGTAAGAGCGGGAACAGCAGGAAATTTCGTAGCTACTGGGTCTAGGGACAAGACTATTAGATTATGGGATACTTTGACAGGACAATGTTTGAGAATATTTGTGAGTTCCTCTTCTTCCGTACCAACCTTGTCTGTTTTCTCACAGTATGATCAATCATCTTTTTTCTTCATCCTTTCTTTCAGATCATTTGTTTCTCATATATCAAAACCATTTCTTCTCATACAAATATCAACCCACCAGACTCTCTCGAGTTCGTCCAATTTTCCCTATACCGATAATCAGTCGTTTGATCCGCGTGAAAGCCTGGAGAAGTCTTGATTGAACGAAGCTGAGAGATAGAACGGTCATGATAATTGGATCAGAGCATTAGTCTTTCATCCTTCTGGAAAATACCTACTTTCAGCATCAGACGATAAAACTATAAAAGTTTGGGATTTGTTAACTGGAAGATGTACGAAAACTATTGATGCTCATTCACATTTCGTAACATGTATGATATGGGGTAAAGCTTTATTAGGTGGTGGTGGTGGTCAAGTTAATGGGGAAGGAGGGAAAGATAAAGAAGTTAGAAAAGTTAATGTTTTAGCTACTGGTAGTGTTGATCAAAGTGTTAAAGTGAGTTTTGGTCTTGGTCCTTCTCCTTCTCCTCTACTCCCACTTCTCCTCTCCCCTCCCCTCCCCTCCCCTCCTCTCCCCTCCCCTCCCCTCCCCTCCCCTCCCCTCCCCTCCCCTCCCCTCCCCTTTACTTCTTTCTTCTCCCCTTTCTCTCCTCTACTTTTATCTTCTCCCTTTTCTCTCCTCTACTTTTATCTTCTCCCTTTTCTCTTTCACTCACTTTTCCTTCCTTCTGTCCTTACGCACTCGATCATTCACTTTTCCGTATTACTCTCTTGATGAACCTGTAGTAATACCAACACATAAATCCCCATATTGCCCATTTTGCTTCACTAGCATAATGATGAAGAATCAATCGACGAATAGAGAAGCTGATGAAGCAGATATGGACCCCATAATCCTACCTTTGACACAAGTAGAAACCTATAGACCTCTTTTTCCTCTCCATACTCCATCCTCTGTCCTCTCCTCTTCCTCCCCGCCGTATCTGTTACGAAGCATTCATGAATTACGATACTTGTATGATCCGATGCATGCATGATGGTTTTTCTTGGTTCGACATTTAATCATCATCATTCATCATTGTCATACTTTCATTCAAGTAAACTCGTCTTTGATTTACTCTACTCTAATCATGAACCATTACAATTCCCATTGTAAAACTCATCTCCCTGATTCAACCTTGATCTCAAATCAAGTATCATCGAATCATCGAATCATCAATCATACGTAAAGATTCAATTCATATATCCAACTTGATCCACACCTAAAGCTCTACGAGCGGAAATAACACCCACTAGTTCTTTTATGAATTCTTCCAAAACCACGCAATTATCTAATATCCTCGTCAATGGTATTTTCCCTTTCCTCCCCTCCCCTTCTCCCTTTCTCACCTCCTCCCGCTCAACGTCTATTGAATTTCTAGTACTTTGATCCCAACTGATATCGCTCAATTCTCGAAATGTTCCCCCCTCCATCGGACCGGTCAAAGACTTTCTTAACGCTTTCGAAACGCTAGGTGACCAAGGACCACTTTTCACTTGACTTTGTTCCGCTTCCAACGTCACTGAAGAAGTCTGATCGTAGTGTCCTATAAAAGGTGAAGAACTAACTTGTCTAGCAGCTTGACGAATATTCGCAGGTGTCATCAATCCTCCTGATCCTTTCAATCTTCCACTACTTGATCCTTCACTTAAACCAAATGTCGTTCTTCCTTCTAAATTGAGATTTCCATGTTCTACACTTCTTCCATCCCAACTCTCGTCATTTTCGGTCGACATTGAAGTTCCGCGCTCGTCTTGCAGATTCGTACTTGCGCTGGGGATATTCGTACGATTGTCCGAGGTGGAAGGTAGCGCTTTGAGGGTCTTCTTCTTTGGAGTAAGAAGTGCTCTTAGACTCGTCAGAGCAGAAGGACGTCTTTGAGTCGGCGGTGTCGAATTAGGTTTGGGAGAAGGTGTGAATCCTGGTATACCGGTAGTTTCAACATCTAACATGACGTTCATAGCTTCGTCTAAATGATCGGCAAATAATAAACCTTGTCTTCTTTCCGAAAGAAATTGATCAAAGTCAGGTACGGTCTCACGAAAATGGTTGATTTGAAGGATGAGAGAATGAAGAATTTGATATATTGCCGGGAGCTCGGTCTTGTTCTTCTTAGTCTCAAATTGATTTACTACGTTCATTCTACCACTGTCACCGAAAGGGTTTGAGCTATCAGGCGTTCGGAAGGTATCGTCATGAAAGGGAGGTCTGGTAGATTCTTCAGGTTGCAAAGGAGTGGGAAATTTGGGTGGAAGAGGTCGTTTGAAGTCATCGAAAATGGTATCTGTAGAAATCGTTCGTTGGAGTTGTGACCATGGATCTTCTGAAATATCATACGTCAACCAACTCCTGACAGACCGCGAAGGACATAACGCCAGGGAAGAGATGACGCCCGTCAAAGCGACATTTTCATCCGGTGTTCGAAGTAGAAAAGCGGATAATCCAGATAGAAGACAACCCATGATAGGATCGTTCGGAGACAATCGATGTGGACACAATCTTTCTGCATTGCGTTTGTCATGTACCGTCGCTGATACCTTCTCACCGTTGGAACCTCCGAGAAAAGATATTTGTAGCTGAGAGTTGAGAAAACAAGGATCTGATTGAATACTCGCCAGAGCGTCAGTGAGATATACCAAGTAACCTGGAGAATGTTCGACAAGTGGTTGAGAAGGATCAAGATGTGATACGAAAGAGCTGTATAGTTCTATCTCTTGGGTCTCTGAGGTTGAGGTGACAGGTACGGACATGAGTGGTTGAGGGATCAAAGAAGTCGCGGTGGGATCTCTGATGGTGGAAAGAAGACCATTGACGGTGAAATGGCAATGTTCTTGTAATAGAGTTTGTAGGAGTTTGAGAGCAGCAGTAGTGGCTGTTGATTCTCCACTTCGAAGGTTGTCCACCAACAAATCTTTCATTGTGAACTTGCCCTCCTCTGCAAAGTACCCGATCAGGGGCGATTTGGCTCCCATCGGGGGAAGAAAGTCCATTGCTCCTGTTTTTTTCTTTGGCTTTCGTACAGGTGAAGAGAATATGGTAGAATCTTCCGTATCCATAAGAAATTCCAACAAGACATCCAGCAAAGGTCCATCATCGAGATTACCAATGATCACGTCGAGGTAAGTGAGTACAGCCACAGAACTACCATCGGTTGGAGAGCATTCTAAAATGGAGGGATAGAGTACATTATCGAGGAAAGATGCACGGAGAGCATCCAGGGAAGCATCGGCGATTGCACTTCCTAGGATGTGGGTGTTCGAAATGGAGGACATATCGGGAGAGGCTTGATGCATAGGAGAAGAACATCGAAGAATGATATCTTGTAAAAAGCCGAATAATTTGAGTAAAAGGTCTAATTGACCCCTAATCACTGGATCTGTCGAAGAAAAGGTTCTTAACTGGTCCACTTCCTCCGTTTTCTGCATTATGACTTCCGCTCCGAGATGCATACCTCCGGAAGATGATGCGGTCAAACCAGACGTTGATCGGGTCTGTTCGGCCAAAGTGGGTACAAAGAGTTTTGAAGGTAAAAGAGAATAGATGGCTCCTAATCCAGCAGCCA
The DNA here is from genome assembly GCF_000271645.1 of Tremella mesenterica DSM 1558. NCBI lineage: Eukaryota > Fungi > Basidiomycota > Tremellomycetes > Tremellales > Tremellaceae > Tremella > Tremella mesenterica. The sequence continues at coordinate 5,948,182 of NW_006711225.1, forward strand.
TAACGTCTGCGAAATCTCCATCCAAGATGAATTCGCCCAATGCATCCCGAGCATCTTGTAAGGGGTCGGAACCTTTTTCGTCTGGCATGACGAGGTTTTCCCCTCCTTCCTCGGATGGCATAAGAAAAGCGATATCGAAGAGAAATAATAAACCCGCTCGGGCAAAATCTCCAGTTCGACCTTCTCGATGGACGAATCGTAAAAGATAAGAAAAGAGTAGGAATTCGAAATTCTGTGAACCTTTCGTACCTGTTCGAATGGAAGGATCTGAGCCTCGGGTCAAGTGAGAAGGAACGGGTGACATCGTCCTTGCTAGTGTAGCTGCGAGAGGGATAGGAGATCCGATAGAAGGATGAGGATGTAACCACCCTTTATCATGAAAGAAAATCATTAATAATGGTGGGCTTATGTTCAGCTGATCACTTGATGACATGAATAAAATAGGTGACTCACTAAGCTCTCATTCTAGAACAAAGTATGCACATGAGATCAACCAAATCACCTTCGAGTTCTTCATCCCCTTGAATAGTCCTATCGGGTACTTGCATACCTGCAGCTCCTAGGATTCGTGCGGCCCCATCCACTCGATCCTCAGGTTCTTCCCCGACACAAGAGCGTAGTAGACGACGCAAAGGTCTGTGAATAGCATTATGAACCAGAAATCTTTCAGAGAGGAGAACCACAAGGTTATTGATAGCTTTGAGTGTAGCAGCTATCACGTCAGCTTGTATCTAACCTGAAAGACTGTTGCTAAAGCCGACCTTTGACGCCATGAGGTCGATCAGCCTCGCATAGTCTTTCTAACTGAGCAAGAAGGTCGTTTTTCAGAAAATACTCCAAACATGCTCCTGGTGTGCTACTCTGTCAGCTTCATCATAGACCTGAGAAACTTACTCTTCGTCCGTATGATTTGCTTCGAATACGAGGGCATCGACTATATGTCTCAGATGCGATGGAACATTTGTGGATTCGATACCTCTACGTTGTCAGGTCATCAAGACGAGAATGGGTAAAGGGATTTAGACTGACTTGGCTAATTGACGTTCATCAGGATGTTCGAGAGTTTCCTACATTATCAGTCGGATGAGAAGAGAAGGGAGAAAACCCACTTGTATGCTCTTCCACGCTGCGTCAAAATCACCAGGGTCATCGGGGAGCTTCACCCTTTGAGGGGGTTTGGTAGGTTGCAAGAATCTTGCGAAAAAGGAAGAGACGTCCATTTTGAGTGACTGAGAGACACGGTCGTCGATCGTCGGTTATCTGTCAAGCATCTTTGGAGCTCTCATATGGTCTGGGATGGTATCAAGGGTATGAAGAGTGGGGAAAGAAGCAGAGGTGGTGGGGGTGGTCCGAGCATTTCTTTCCGACGGAAACCATTGGTGGACGATCGCTGCGACCATGCGACCTCTCCTCTCCTTGGCCCCTTGGGTGCTATCGCAACTTAGTGATCGGACACTGCTGGTAAGCGTACTACTGCTCTCTAGCTCTCTAGTCCTATGAGATTCAGAGGTCAGCCATGGGGCTGTGGAGGCACGGAGTAGCCGGCAGCTAGCAGCTACTATCTACAAGGTATCACAGAGGGGGGGAGGAGTGTCATTATTGACGTTGTCTAACCCTTCGATCGCAATTCCGAACCATCTCTCCTCTTCCCTGTGATCTGTGAGTCTCAGCCAAGAGTAAGTCACAGGCCACAGGATCACAGGGATCAGGGACGACACCCGGGTATGTTCAGAGCTTGCGTCATGAACCTTCCGGGTGCCTCTTCCTTGTACTCCCTCTGCTCGTCACTCTTCACTACACAGGTCAATCCAGCCAAGTCTCGAACATCTTCAACTCCACCATTATTCATCTCCTTCCCTAGCGCACACCCTAGTATCCTTCGTTTTGAACCTGCAAGTCCAAAGTAGGTAAGTATCAATATGTCCTTTCTATCACCGTTATGCGCTATGTGATATCGGAATAGCGCAAGCGAGATGACGAGAATCGTTTCTTATCTAGATCCAAATTCCAAATTCCTCCCTCCTCCTCACTTCTTTCCTCTTCCCCCATTTCTACCTCTTCGTACTTCGTTCTCCTCACGACACATGTCACTATCTTACGAACACAAGGGATGGGTGCATGTTTCTCACGTTTATCTTGTCTGACACCAGTCAAACCAACCCCTTCCAATTCATCCTTCCCTCTTCAAGATCGACCTCTCACTCACTCCAACATGTCAAAAAAAACCTCCAATTTCCCACTTCAAATATTAAGAGAATACGCAAAAGTCCGATCTCCAGCCAGAAACATTCCACCTTCCGTACTGCTCTCTCACACACCTTACGTCATGTCAATCCACGATGCATATCCTAAATCTAAATATCATTTTTTGATCTTACCTCGATTTCCTTACCCACCCGAGGCTGATCTAGAAAGAGATAAATCTATCTTACCATTAGGAGTGTTTGATAGTTTAGAAACTTTTTTGATGAAGGGTGGAGAACATCGATGGACGGTTTTACAACAAATGGTTAATATGGCAAGAGATGTGGAAGAGATGATAAGGGATGAAATGTTTAAAACGGAAGGATTTACTTGGAAGATTTATATGGGTTTTCATGCTGTTCCTTCTATGAAGTGAGTCATTAGTCTGTTCCTCCTCTTGCCCCCTATCCTTCTGGGAATTTCACAAAACCCAGTGTGTTTGTGTACTTGCTGTCATGCTGTCACACTGTCAATCACTGCCCTCGGCTCCTCTTTCTTCTCATAATCTCCATCATTCAATCATATGTCACCGTGCAATCAGACCAGTAAGTATCACTCTCAGGACACGAAGCGGTGACATGACTCATTTTTTCCGCCGAACCACCCGAAGCCCGACGAAGTGGAAATGAGAAAGAGATGGGGGGAGGGGGGGGGGGGGGGGGGGGGGTTCTTTCTCCTTCCCACCCCAGTCACTTACACCCTACACGTAATATCAGACGATCACATAAGTCACTTCAAAACTAAAAAACATCACAATTCATTCCGTCCCGATTTAGGTTTCTTCGTACCTTTAGCCTCTGTAGAAGGATGGATAAAAATGGGGGATGAAGAAAGTATTCGACGGCATGTCAGTGTGAGTTTTTTTGATCATTAACCTTTGGTAAAGGAAATTATTTGATGGCAGGAATTAAATTCATCCGAAATTCTCCTTTCCTCACCTTTATCTTGTTTCCGTTGTGATGAGTCATTTGGGAATATGCCAGAACTTAAAAGACATTTAGAAGGGGAGTTTCAAGCTAGGAAGAAGAAAGCTTTGAAGGAGATTGCAACTACGGGGAGACAGAGGGATAGTGATGTGAGCAGTGAAGAGTCGTAGATTTTTCCTTATCCACTTTGTTAAATCTACCATACATTCTTTCCCAGCACATCTGATATCATCTCTTCATGACCATCACATCTCACATTATCTCTTCCCATCTTGTTCTTCCCGCCCTCTTCTTCCACTTGGCCATCTTCTCCCTGCCACGACTCTATGTATTATGACGGACAATCATATCAACTCCGATCAGAATGTAGCAAAACACATACACTTTATAAAATGCATGATATCAATTCCAACTTCCTCTTAATGATCGACGATATCATTTCGACTTTGTCGGTGTTACGATATTCCGATGCTATCTTACACAATATACATATATTACGTTGGATCATCCTGGAACATACTTGTACTGCACCATTTTTGATGGTTGATTTTCAAACATTTTTAGTATACGAAAGCTTCTACCTCTCAGACTTAAATCTCATCTTCCATCCCAGAACACGCCCTCGGCCCAATCAGACACAGAAACAGCTTTCACTCTTCCTCTCTTACCTACCGTTTCCCCATCTGACGACGAAGAGACAAGTTTCCATATTTGATCAACACCGGCAGAAAGAAGATAAGATCTCATTCGATGATAATTTAATCCGACTTGAGAAACACCATGAGAATCATCTGAGAGACAGATCCGACCGTTGAGTTGAATAATCAACTGTGATATCAGTTTCGTCCCTTCTTCTCTGACCCACATGATGAGCCGTAGGAAGAGGAGAATATATCAAATGACAAGTTCGTCCTTCTTTTCTCGTCCAGGTTTCAAGCACGGCGATCTAGATGGGGAGATATAGGTTTACTGATGTTGCACTATGTTTTGATTGAAATACCCATGGGAACATATGAAGTTCAAACAAGGTCATATCATTCTTTATTTCGTCTTTCTTTTTGAGAGGGGGAGGTGGCGGGAGACGAGGGGGTAGGTCAAAATAAACTTTGTTATTGATACTCACCTCTAAAACATCTTTAGAAGGATATGACCCTTCCCAACCTTTTCTCAACGCAGCTGAATTAGCTTCGAACAAACCACCATATCCCACCACATACACGACGTTCCTCTTAACTTTCTCCCATACTTTCGTGAAATACCTCAAAGAGACGGTAGGGTCGTAAAGAAGACAAAGATCGAAATGTCCAATTACTTCAGGTTGAAGATTAACCAATAGTTGATATTGACTATCAAAATATTCACAGAAGAATGAATTTAATTCCTCCCCTACACCAACTCCTCCAACTATCGATTTTATCCTCAGTGAAGTGTTATCTCCTTCATCCGTCGAACTTCCCTCCAATGGGATATCCAACCGATCCATCTTCGGATCTTTTGAGACGGTTGGTTCTGAAGAAGATGTGATGATGGAGGAAGAAAGTCGACAAGCTTTCACAGATTTCAACCATGTTTCTCTATCAAAATCTATTGGTATACCTTTAACATGATGAATAGATCCAACTACGTATTGTATTTCTTCATGTTGTTCTATCAATTCTGATGTGTAATCAAGATCTTTAGAGGTTATATATTCGGTTTCTATTCCGATCAAAAGGGAGATGTTGGGATGAGAAGATTGGAGTGATCGAGCTGTAGAGAGGAATGATAAATAGGTAGATTTTAAATCGGAAGGAGTGAGATCTTTCTATACAATCAGTCAAGATCAACTTTACGTTTTCTAGAAGACACAAATTTGTTGATGGACTAGGGGAATTTGATGTTTGTACTAACGAGTGAAGAAAGTAACGTATGATACAGAATGGGAGGATTTAGTTAGTGAGATGAGATGAGGTGTGATAAAAGAGGTTGGTTCAAACTCACTTCTTCAGGATATAAATCTTCTTGTCTATATCTAGGACAATGTTCCGTTAAACCATAAGTCTCAAACCTTTGTCGGATAGCTTCGAGTATTATTTCTTCGAGTGTATCTTTAGCGTGTCGACAGAATTGACCAGAATGAGAATGATGACTATGAGGCATGTTGGGTGTTTGATAGCTGATAGGTGAGAGACGATCTGTTAAGCTTATACTTTGAGCATTTGTATGTGTCCAAATTGTCAATTATCGATTTTATATCTTGAAGCTTGAAGCTTGAACTTAAACTTGAATTTTGGTCAGTCTAGTCGCATGTCGCATGGAATGAAATTACTCGAGTAATGATTTCGACTTGGAAAACGATTCGAGGGATCGAGGAATGTTATTCGTGTTTTCTTCATCAACTTTCGCAGATCGCAGAGCTTAAGTCACTCGAAATGCCACCGACCAATCGCCAACGCCAAAGAGTCGGTACACATCTTCCCCTTCGGAGTAAGGAGAAAAGATAGAATGCTGGTTAGGTCGAATGAGATATCCATACATACTCAGACTGTGGACAGCCAATCTATAATGTACCACCCTTCTCTTTCCTCTCATCGCCACGTTCCATCTACCGTAGTACACGTCGATCTCGGTACATCGGGTATGATCGGGCCTATATCTCTTCGCCCCTGGCGTTTTTCCGGAGTACCGGAGATACGGTGTCAAGTATCGGCGCGCCGGGTAAACTTTAACCTGAGAGTTGAATTCAATTCTTCTTCTTCGCCACCTAAGTACGATTCACCACTTTATCCCACACTTTCCCATAACTTCCACCAAGCCATACCCATATTCTCATCTCCCCATAAACTCAACAATCTCCACATTCAAAACATTTCAAATTTCATCTTATCTTATACTCCCTCCTTTCTCTTCTTCTTCACAAAGGACGCATCTGAAAGGCCGGGACCCACCTAAAGTACCACAAAAAAAGGTCTAGACATCGGTTGACTATTTGTTTTTCCACACTCTTCCTTTGTTTCCGATTTCTCTCTCTCCTATACTCGACTCTCTTCCACTACGCAGTACGCCGTTTCTCCTTGAGGTGTTCTTCCATTCTACGTCACGTCCCTCTCTTTCACAACCATCAAAGATTATTTGGTTCTCGCCATATAAAAAGCCAAAAGAAACCAGGTGGTCTTTCGTTTTTATCAACTTTAGCTCTACTTCTCATCGTCTATACAACCGTGAGACTTGTTTCGTTTACTCTAAGTGATCAGACACACCTTTCATCCGTCTTTGACTATCTCACGGACCCCACACCCACGATAATCAATATTTTCCAAGTCACTTGAATCTTTTAACGAAACCTCGCCACTACTTCTCTTCAAGTTATATCGAACAAGGAAAACGGTTCTGTTTTTCTTATCACTACGACCATTCCACACGGAGATAAGCAAAATTCAAAACACACAAGTCTTCCTGAACCTCCACATTTTCAGGCCTTCAAAACCATTGACGAAATCTTCACCCGCTCTACCTCCGCCCGAGTTCTTCACCATCTTCACATACGACTCTTTCCTCTTACCCGAGTTTAAACAGACCTTCCTTCTCTTTGTCATATTCCAAATAAACCTAAAACCCACCTTTCAAAAATACCTCTTCCCTCTTTCTCCTCATCCCCACAAGAATCACAAATAATCGTCATATCGACCCTACGACCTACGACCTGACCTTCTTACATCTTCCACTCGGTAATCACAAAACATAAAATCGCACAGTTGAAACAAGTCTTCAAACAACCTTCTCATCTTGCCGATTACCGGAAACCGATCTCAAGCGAAGCGACAAATAGCATAGCATTTTTACACCTTGAAAGGGAAAAACAAACCCTCATTCTTTCTCACGTCTTTCATAACCGGTTCATATTCTCTCACTTTGTCCACTACACTTTACTAGTTCTCACCCGAATCTCGATCCTTGGTTCTCGGATCTTGACGTTGTGATATTATAACGACAAAGCTTTTGAGATCTTTGGGTTCTTTGGGAGTTTTCTCCTCAAACCAATCTTTGAATCACCCTCTGACCTCATCCATTCAATCTTTCACAGCTATACGAGAAGCCAACTCATACTTGAACCCTTATCCGAAGTTTGAACTTTTGGACTTGTGGTGTCACGGCACGTTCGGTCACACACTTTTATAAACTCACATCTTGACCAATCGTTCAAAAGCAGAAGTGTGAAGACAAGTCTTCATCGACTTCCAAGTCCATCTAGCGAAAACATAGCGGGTACTCTGACACCTAGACACAATGGCGTCGATCGAAGATCTCGTAGCTACTGTCTCGGGAGTTCATGTCGGTCAACATGGTGCTGATCTCAAGGATCTACAGGTATGTTCATGTTTGTTTGCTTGTCTACACCTTACACTAGCGCCATCGTTATGTGTATGACCTTCTTCACCGTTGGACTCTGTCATCATCATCAACTCCCCCTACACTTCGCAACTGGGACAACTCCCCCACAGGCCCCCTCTCACGCCCGGGTATCTCCATCGCTAGCTGAGCCCTTTCCCCCCAATCCCCTCCACTGTTCCCTTTTATCCCTCATCATCCCCGCTTCGTGTCAACTGTACCTCCCCCACTCTCTCCTCGTACCAAACAGATCATCGCTTACCCTCAGGCCAAACTCCATCACGCACTCCTCCCCACTATCCCAACTTATCGTAACCCCGTCCCACTCCCAGTCCCAAACACTACCTCCGCCCCTCTCCCTCCTCCAGCACCAGTATCATCATGGAATTCTCCAGCCCCTAATTGTCCTTACCTTCACTCGTTCCATCCTACTCATGCATCTCTTCCTCCTCATCCTACCCCTTTACCGCATAGTCAACCTCAACCACCTAAAACACAACGTGAAACGGGTTTCGTTCCGTCTACCAACCAAAGTGGTGGTACCTCTACCCGTGAGAAGGGATAGAGAGATGGAGAAAGATAAAGATCCAAAAGGTTCTCCAACAGGAACGGGAACTACGAGTTCTAGTCTTGGAGGATTCGTTGATGATGCTTTTAGACCTCTTTGGGCTAGTACCGTTCCTGCAAAAGGATTCAAGTGATTACGGAATTCATCAATACAAGTACATTCTTTAAGGTTGATCAAGTGGTCAACACACAAGTTTATACTTTCACTTGATTTATTTTGACTGTATACCCGATTTTGAACTTACTGTTCATTGGTATTGGACTTTAGACCACCACTCTCGTCGCATACTCTTTCTTAACCATACAAGTTTGGCTTTGTTCATTCCGTCGTACGAATCTCTTTCGAAATACGTTCCCCCCACAAACATTCGTCATTCGGACATATACGTACAAGATCCACATTCCTGTCATATCAATGTCAATCCAACTTTCATCTGTTAAGCTGTCGTCGCAGATCAGATATCAATTGAGACTCTAGCTTTATCGTATCATTTCGCACACGTCTTGTAGCGGTAAAGGTTGGATGTGTTGTGAAGGTGGATAACAAGGAGATGACAGGGACAATGATATCGTCAATTAGTTCAGGGGCTGAATACGGATTTGTTACAATACCGATTTATTCGGATGTTGACAGAGACACACGCAAAGATCATTCGTGGATGAGATGAGTATATGCCTGAATGGACGATGTAGAAGAGAGGATGTAATAGATGAATCTGTTGTATCACGGTTTACAAACTTGCATCATGTTCCTATTTGTATTCATCATGTCATCAAACAGCACTTTGACGTACGCCCGCTAATTTATCGGCGACCTGAAATCAGTAAGTGGAGCGGTATGATAAGATGTAAATACTCACTTGACGGATATAAGGCAATGATAGAAAAGTTCCAATGATAGGTGTTTGTCTCAATGCTTGTAATATGACAGGGAAGAATGAACTGGATCATTAGTTGTCGTTCATTTAACTCTTTCATTCTGTCACGAGGAAAGCGTTTCCATCTTTCTGGAGTTGACTCGAGATGATTTGACCGATTGACATGATATACGGTGATTAGGAGATACAAATGAGAACGGAATGAGAATGAGAACAAAATGAGAATGAGAATGAGAATGAGAATGAGAATGAGAGATGAGAATGAGAATGAGAATGAGAATGAGAATGAGAATGAGAGATGAGAAAGAGAATGAGAGAATGAGAATGAGAATGAGAATGAGAATGAGAGATGAGAATGAGAATGAGAGAATGAGAATGAGAATGAGAATGAGAATGAGAATGAGAGATGAGAAAGAGAATGAGAGATGAACTAGGTCAGACTTTGTGGGAAAGAGGTAATGAGTTGAAAATGAAAAGATTTAACGTACCCGAACAAACCGACGAATCCTATGAATTCAACGCAAATACCGATAATTGGCCATTTGAGGAATACCATGAGTCTTTTTTAACTCGTCAGCGCTGCTCAGAGGGCTAGATACTTTCAAGATCCCACAAATTTGTAGATGATTACCTTATGAGATAGTGTGGAATGGTGATTTCAACATAAAAGGATTTCCTCGTTCACCTATGAAGATGATTGATGTAGTATTGAGAAGTAGGTCTACTCCTCCAGGAAATCATTTGATTCAGACATGAGGTGCTGGAGTCGATAGGGAAAAGAAGTGAGAGATAACGGATGTCGCAGGTTTTGACATACAGTGGTAAATTGAGTTGCAAAGGGGGCACCGTATGGACTTGAGAGGGAGACGACTAGATTATACGGTGGACACATTTGGATTTCAAGATGGACACATGGTGGACACAATGATAATACTCGGTGGACACAAAGGGGATATACGGTGGACACAACTGGATTACACCGTGGACACATTTGGATTGCAAGGTGGACACATGGTGGACACAAAGGGGACACAAGGGGGACACAAGGGGGACACAAGGGGGACACACGGTGGACACATTGGGATTGCAGAGGGGACACAAGGGGGACACGAAAGGGACCACAGAGGGGACACATTGGGACCACAGAGGGGACACATGGTGGACACACAGTGGACTCAAGCGGACAACAAGGGTAGACACAGGAGGGAATCACAAAAAAACTCCCACTCACATTCCACCAAAGAAACATAACGTCCCTCTCCACTTTTCTCTCCTCGAGAAGAAATAGAATGTTTTCGTCGGGCCGATGATTAGCGGTAATCCGCTGACAAATAGGATCTGTAAAGTCAGTCATAACCCAACATATTCTCTCTCCTCTTCATCACGGAGCTTCACTCCGCTTCTGCTACTACACCAGAGGTTTCATTTGAACTTGAACAATCCGTCCTTCGTCCTACTTTGACTCCTCAACGCCGATCTTTGCTCCTGTGAAGTTGTATGAGATGAGCCGTCTGATACCACCGAAAGTAGAGATGAAGATAAGAGGAATAAGAAGGACTTGCATTGCCAAGTGCGAGCAGAGCTCCATCAAACAGTAAGACGATACCTATCACGTCAGTCGATCTGGCTGAGGTGAGGTGAAGATGACTCACCGAGGAATTGAAAGAAGATACCGAAAGCAACTAGTGCTATTCCTATCTCTGAAGGTCAGATTAACACTTTGTTTTCTCGCTCAGAACGAGCTACAAGCCGGAAACTTGTCATTTGTAGCGGCTTCCTCGGCGGTCTCGTATGAGGTACAAAGAGGAGAGATGCGAGACGGACTGACTTTGAGCATCGCTGAGCCACATCGTACTGGCTCGAAGGAGCTAATCTTCGGAGATCTATCAGAATGGAACGCAGACCGTCTGGATTGAAGGCGACGGCCAGTCTGAGGATCTGAGGGGAATGGTAGAATGTTAGAGATTCGTAGGTGCCGTCGGTGTCTTCGGTGGAAGTTCTAGGTGGAAGCCGTCGCGTGTGGGAGTGAGTGACGTGTCTTTATGGTGTAACCGTGGTTTTCTCATATGTAGCGTCGTTTTCTCTTATCAGGTCAAACTTTTGAATGACGTCAGTGCTGCGCCAGCATGAGATAGTAGTTAGAGTAAGTTTTTCCTGCGCCAAGATTAACCACCACGCCCACGCAGGCCATCTTTATCGGGCACATGTCAGTTCACAGCTCACAAGTAGTATACACATTGACTGATTGAAATACCATCCTTGCTACGAGTTGTAAGATTCCACTCTACTTTTCATCCATCTGCCCCCGCAACGCAATCCACCGACGAAAAGGGAAATCCCCCGAAACTGCGGGCCTAGATTCAACCCCCCCCCCCCTCCCCCCATCACTCTCGATTCGACCCCCTCCCTCCCTCGACCGAACGAACCCCAGACTCTCTCAGATCGGATCATTGACATTCACCTCGTCCTCCCCCACCAAGAAGTGAGCACCCTCAGAAACGGAGTGGGTGTTTAGGGTGGGCCGCATATACAGTGCTCAAGC